>NC_080557.1:32107500-32466250 GCF_030253575.1 Rhododendron vialii | reverse complement strand
TCGATTCCCAGTTGCTTTGTGTAGTGGACCCACGATGTCCATCCCCCATTGAGCAAACGGCCAGGGACTTGTCAAAGGCACCAGATCCTTGGCGGGTGTTCGAATCATTGGTGAGAATTTCTAACACTTTTCACAAATCTTCACATATACCTTTGCATTTTCTTGCATGTGTGGCCACCAGTAGCCTTGGGTAATTGCTCGGTGGGCAATGGATCTGCCTCCAGCATGGCTCCCACATGTTCCCTCGTGGATTTCATGAAGAAACTTCTGTAACATCTCAGGATGTACGCATAGCAAATATGGGCCTGTAAAGGATTTCCTGTATAACTTACCCTCTGGGGACAGCCAAAACCTAGCAGATTTGATCCTTATCTTGTGAGCCTCCTTTTTGTCAGAAGGGAGTATCTCATCTCGTAAGAACTCCATGATTGGGTCCATCCAACTTGGTCCTTGGTTCACGTCCAAGACCAAGTCTACAC
Source organism: Rhododendron vialii (assembly GCF_030253575.1). Lineage (NCBI taxonomy): Eukaryota > Viridiplantae > Streptophyta > Magnoliopsida > Ericales > Ericaceae > Rhododendron > Rhododendron vialii. The sequence goes on along the minus strand of NC_080557.1, from coordinate 32,465,771 downwards.
TCCTCCCAATGCTCGGCTCATTCAGATATTCTACTGCCACCTTCCTTTTGAACTCAGTTGGTATAGCTGCAGCCAACCAAGCTAATGAATCTGCATGAGCATTCTGTCCAGAACTTATCTGTTCAATATATACCCTTTCGAAGGTATCAAGCAAGTCCTTGGCTGCCTGTACGTAGGCCACCATCTTTTCATTTCGAGTTTCATATTCGTCGGACAGCTGATTGACCACAAGCTGTGAATCACAATACACCCTAACCCGTTCTGCTATTAGGGTTTTCGCACTCCTTAATCCAGCCAAGAGTGCCTCATACTCTGCCACATTATTCGATGCACTAAATCCGAGCCGAATAGATAGTTCAATTAGCACTCCGTCAGGAGGAAAAAGGACAACCCCAATTCCTGCACCAGTATTACATGCTGATCCGTCAACGAATAACTTCCATTCCATAGGGTCTTGTTCGGCTGGGGATTGAATCTTCTCAGGTGATGTCTTAGTCGCCTGCTCCTTTCTCGTAGGAGGCAGGGGCGCCATTGTAGGAGAAAACTCCGCCACAAAATCAGCCAACACTTGGCCTTTGATTGCCGTGCGTGGCTGATAATCAATATCATACTGGCTCAACTCGGCAGACCATGTCAAGATCCTTCCCGAGAAGTCTGCTTTCCATAGCAGTGATTTCAATGGAAACTCAGTGTAAATCACAACCTTGTGGCTTTGGAAGTAGTGTGGCAATTTCCTTGTGGCTGTCTAAAGTGCCAGGACAAGTTTTTCTAAAGGCAGATATCTCGTCTCTGCATCCAGCAATGTCTTGCTAACATAATAAATAGGGATTTGTTCGATTCCAAAATCCCTCAACAGGACAGCACTTACTACATGTTTAGAAACAGCTAAGTGCAAAACTAAAGACTCACCTGGCTGTGGAGTTGACAAAAGTGGGGGCTCGGCCAGATACTTCTTCAGGTCTTGGAAGGCCTGTTCACATTCTGCTCCCCATTCAAATCCCTCCCTCTTTTTCAGCAATTGAAAAAAGGGTCTGCACTTCTCACTTGACCTGCTGATGAATCTATTAAGTGCTGCAGCCAGTCCAGTCAACCTTTGGACTTCCTTGGTGGTTTTTGGGCTCTGAAGCCTTTATAGGGAAGCAATTTGATCGGGGTTTGCCTCAATCCCTCTCATGGTCACCAAATGGCCCAGGAACTTTCCTGAACCAACTCCAAACGAGCATTTCGAGGCGTTGAGTTTCAGTTTGTACTTCCTCAGGATTTCGAAAACTTCTTTTAAATCAGCTATATGCCCTCCTTTATCTTGACTCTTTACCACCATATCATCTATGTAAACTTCCATAGTCTTTCCAAGCAACTTTTTGAACATGTAGGTTGCAAGTCTTTGGTATGTTGCCCCAGCATTTTTTAGCCCAAACGGCATAACACTATAGCAGTACAACCCTCGTGGTGTGATAAACGAAGTCTTCTCTTGATCAGGTCCAAACATAGCAATCTGATGATATCCTCGATATGCATCGAGAAAACTCATTCGCTCGTAACCAACGGTTGCGTCAACCAATTGGTCAATCCTTGGAAGAGGAAAGCTATCTTTTGGACACGCCTTGTTTAGGTCTGTGAAGTCTACACAGACACGCCACTTCCCATTCTTTTTCTTTACCACAACGGTGTTAGATAACCATTCTGGATAGTAGACTTCACGTATTGCTTTAGCCTCCAGTAAACGATCGACCTCTTCGATTACTGCATCTACATGCTACACGGCTGCCCTCCATTTTTTCTGAATGATCGGTTTATGCTGAGGATCAATGTTTAAATGATGACAGATCACACCTGCATCTACTCCGGGCATTTCCTCTGGTACCCATGCAAATACATCAACGTATTCCTTCAGAAATCTTATTGATTCAGCTTTTTCGTCCGCTGGTAGTGATTCCCCTATTAAGAAATATCTTTCTGGATCAGTTTCGTTGATCTGAATTTTCTCCAAGCCTTCAACCACTTTTTCAGCCGGACTTCTTCCAACATCCTCGATAGTTGGTTGATCTGGTACTTCTAATGTATGAACTTGGTGGACCTTTGGGGCTCTTTTAATAATGGAAATCAAACATTATTGTGCCACTTTTTGATTGCCTCTAAGTACCTCAACCCCATTCGATCCTGGGAACTTCACCATCTGGTGATAAGTCGAGGAGACTGCTCTCATCTTGTGCAACCATGTCCTCCCTATAATCACGTTATAGGAAGAAGGAACATCGACAACTAAAAAATCTGTCCTCAACACCACTGATCCAGCCCGAACAAGTAGTGTTACCTTTCCAAGAGGCCAGACTGCTCCTGCACCGAACCCAATCAGAGGCGTTGTAGATTGCTCTAAGTTAGTTTGGGCCAGCCCTAGTTTCTTGAATGCATCGTAGTACATCACCTTGTACAACTTCCTGAGTCCACTAGAATCCTCTGAATGTCATATTCCCCAACTCGTAGGGTTACGACCAAAGCATCGTTGTGGGGTATTTGGACTTCTCCCAGATCATCATCTGTGAATGCTATGCTTTCTTTGCATACATCACTTTCTCGCCCTCTCTTGTTTCCCAGTCGCATCACATGCTGATCGTGCTTGACTTGCCTTTGTAACAGCCTAACCTCATTTCTCGTATAAGGTGTGGCCAACCCATGTATCATATGGATTACTCCTTTAGGGTTTTGCTCGTAACCCAGTTCCATAGCTTTCCCTTTTTCCTTTGAATCCTCCTGGATAAATTCCTTGAGATAGCCCGAGAGACCAAATCATCAAGGTGTCTTTTGTACATCTCACAGTCCTTAGTCATATGGCCCCAATCTTTATGGTAACTGCAGTGCTGATTCGTAGCACGTTTTGCATCCTTGTCTCCGCCTAGACTTGGGGACCATTTAAAATATGGCTGATTCTTTATTCGATAAAGAATCCTGTAAATTGGTTCCTTCCAAACCGTAGTGATGGAAAAGAAAGATTTGGGGTCAGGAGCTTGCTTATCCTTGTACGGCTCTCTCTTAGCCTACCCATACTCCCTTCTCTCTCTATAAGTCTTGGGCTCTGGCCTATCCACCTTTTTGACAGGTGCCTTCGGCTGCTCAGCAACAGTCCTGCCATCCTCACGGAGTATGTCATCCTTCATTCTAGCGTGTTGCTCTATCCGTTCCATCAATTTAGCCAATGTGGCTACCGGATGTTTATTCAATGAGCGACGCAACTCTCCCCGAATAGGCAAACCAGTCTTGAAGGTGGCAATTGCATACTCCTCACTGCAGCTTTCAATCTCATTGAAAGTTTCCCAGTACTTCTTTGCATAATCCCTGATCTGCTCGTTCTCCTCCTGTTTCATGGTGGAAAGACTTTCAAAGGTCTTTGGGGCTTTTCTGCTTTTCAAGAACCGAGCAGTGAATTCCTCGGCCAACTGCCTCCATCCTCGTATGGATCGTGGGGCCAGTTTATGAAACCAGGATAAAGCCACCTTGCCAAGACTGGAGGGGAACATCTTGCATAAGATGGCATCATCCCCTTCATGCATAAACATAGCCTGTTGATAATGCTGTATATGAGCCACGGGATCTGTATTTGTCTCGTAAAGTACGAACGTACCGTGTTTCATTCTACCCGGCAACCTAGCCTCTTGTAGCCTCTTTGTAAAGGGGGAGGCTGCACTATTACTTAGGGCCTTACGTGCTGCTTCTCGTGCAGTCACTGTCCCATCCTCAAGCTCCTTTGACTTGTGAGCCGTAGCCTTGATCCAATCAGCATCAGGTCTCTCGTAGCTATCTCGATGGTGTTTCCTTGTTTCCTCCACTTCGAGGGTGGAACTTCAGTCTCTGCTCCTCCTCTTTTGCGAAGAAGCCCTTCTCTCCGGTGTTCGGCTTTTACTTCTGCTCCTCCTTTTTCGTGGAGAAGCTTCGTATCGCCCTTTGTTAGGACTCCTGCTTGCTTTTCTCCGTGAATGAGTTTGCTTATGGATTACCAGAGTCCGTCCGTCCCTCTGGAAATTCCTACGAGAGAGTCCAGAATCTTCTGGGTGCTCTCGTACCCGCTGCAATTCTTGTATCTCATACTCTCATTTTCTAATCAAACGAGCGTACTCCTCGATTTCATTTCTCTTTTTGTCGAGGACATCATTATCATTGTGTATACTTCTTGAATGGGTGACTGACTCTTCTCTTCGATGAGACTTACTCCTTCTCGTGGAGCCAGTAGCAGCTTTATCTCCTTTTTCTCTGGAGTTATCCCCGTTATGTCTACCAGTGGGCTTCCTTGGAGCACCTGGTGGGGATTTATCTCTTCCCCACCCAACTGGTCCTTTGGACTAAACGGAGTAACTAGATCTTCTTCCATCATGATTATTTTTCTGAAAAATTGTTCGTATTCCCACAAACGGCGCCAATTGTAGGGGGATGAAAACAATTGATGCTTCGGACCAACTTGGATTGCAACGGCTTATTCGTGCCTTTTCACCGGAACCTTAATTCGTCGTCGAAACCCTAATCTGCAAAATAGATAGGGGGTGAGTGCACCTTTGCCTCTCGTGGCAAAGGCCCTCCGATGCCAAAGTTAGTATCACGTACTACCAATCAGACCCTATTTATCAGTAGGAAAGCAATAAGAATGCAATGTATTGCGTACCTTTTTCCTCTAGGTTTACCTCATATTTATAGATTTGTGTATGCTTGTTGCCCAAGCATCCCTGTTTCCATAGGATTCCCAACTCGTATAGAAAAACCAGGATATCAAGGATTCTCGTTTCCTTTATCAGTTTATTAGAAAAGAGTCCTTTTAGGATTCTTTTCCATTACTGGCCGAACATCCCATTCTCGTTGGGTATCTTTTGCAGATCCTATATACTCGGGATCTCATTCCTTTACTGAATATTACTGTCTCCGGAACCTTCTAGAGCGTCCCTGCCGCCTCACGAATTCAGGGCAACCTTTTTCTCTGTTCGGCTATCTCATTGCCGAACAGTCCACATGGACCAATGACTTTACATGCATCTGGTCCTCATTGTGTACCTGGACAAATGACTTCACATGTCTTTTGTCTTTATCAGCCGAACAGACTGCATGGGTCAATGACTTCCCATATTTTTGGTCCATATCGCCGTTCACCATACTGCCCGGCGATAACTCCTGTCATACTTACCACGTGCTCCCAAATACCACGTGTTCGGCTATAAAATGTATCTGTTCGGGAATACCTCCCTACACAATTGATCTTGTACCTCGACACATTGCACTTTGGACATCTATCTAGTGTTGCATTTTCATTCCTAAAGAGTATACAATCATTTATGCAGGCATCGATGAGCTCGTATGACAAGCCTAAGCCAGTCAATAACTTCCTTGCCTCGTATATGTTCTTGGGAACTAAATTACCTTCTGGTAAAAGTTTAATCTGGAACTTCAAGAACATATCAAGCGATTTATTGGTCCAATGGTTTGTTACCTTCATATTAAATACCTCAATAACAAACTTCAACAGAGTATAATCTTTGCTACTTGGGTATATCTCGCGTTGGGAATCATTCAAAAGTTTATCAAAGTTCTGCACTTCCTCATGTTAGGGCGAAAAAGAATGAGATAAAGATCTTGCTCTTGTGGCGAGATAAAAGAGAAATGACCTCAACCTTCTAGCGGGATAAAAAACTTTAGCGCGAAAAAAAGTGAGATAAATGATCTCACTCTTGTGGCGAGATAAAAAGCCTACCTATTTGGCGTAGTCTAAATTTTCACATGGGCGGGCTGGTACTCATTTAGGCAGACTTTGAAAAGTTATGTGAGAAAAACGACGTCGCTTAAGAACTTTCAAAGTTCTTTTTTTTCTTTTTTACAAAAGGTAAGAAGATAAACCCTAATTACACCCATCCCAAAAAATCTTTACGTTTCATCTTCATCTTCACGACCAAAAAGATCGAGAGAGAGAGAGAGAGAGAGAGAGAGAGAAGGCAAATCCTACAACTGGGTTCCACCAGTGCCCAGTTGTTTTTTCGACGACGGGCGGACTGTTCCACTAGTGCCCGATTTTCATGTGGGCGAGCCGTGATCTTTATGGTTTACTGTAGTAGTGAAATTTAGTAATTTCGGATGTCTTCCAAGTATACGTTTGACACATTAGGTAAAAAAGCAATTATATTATTCTGGCTTAGCCTTATCTGAAAAGGATTAAAATCCAATTGAGAAGCCACCATTGCAATTGAAATTCAATATAAGCACAAAATCCATGTGAAATAATTAGTTTATAAAATAAAATTCTAAAGTTTGTCCATAATGTTACAATCTGCAGGTTGTGATAATTTTCATAGAAATACAAAGCGCACACTACTAAATTTACTAGCTAAAACTAAATTTTTCGCCCCAAGAAAATCTTTTGGTGACCAATAACTAATTTTGATTGGCAAAAGATCTGTTTTCATATTTTTAAAAATTTTTAAACAATGTTTATATATGTATTTTTTATATATTTTAATATCATGTTAATTGCATTTAAAAAAATTCAGCAAATTTTAAGGAAAAAAGAAAGTTTTCTCACTTTAGGAAGTAAATATAAATATTTTTATTTTCCTAATGTAACAGAAGTTCTTGGCTAGCTTAGTGGTAAGGACTTGGAAAATCAACTAAGGGTGCGTGGGTTCGAAACTTGGCAATTACAAGAAAAGATGGTCTAGTAGATACAAAGAAAAGATCACACGCAATGGTTTTCCATCTCAGTTTATGGTGGCGTAATCATTTTGAACTTTCAATCACGGTTATAGACCGTGATCTAAAGTGACGTACAATCACACCCAGAAAAGAGAAATGATCACGCCCAAGAGAAACAATCACTGCTTATAACCGTGATAAAAGAGAAACGATCACACCTTTTGGCCGTGATTGTTTCTCTCTTTCAATCACGGTTTATAACCGTAATAAAAGAGAGTGACTTACAATCACACCCAAATCCATCACGGTAACAAGAGCGTGATGGAAAACTTACAATCACGGCCAATAGCTGTGATCTTTATAGTTTATTGTAGTAGTGACGTGTCACACTACGGTAGGTTAATTATGTCTCTTTGCCAAATGTTGTACCAAGTGAATAGTCGAACGACAGGTAATAATAAAAATAGCGTAGTCAACACCCCACACGACATCCGTTTCCACTAGTCACCATACACTTCAATGATATTCAGATTCTTAGTTCAATACAACCAACTTCGCCCTTAGAGTCACCTCGGCTTTTCCTGGGTCTTTTCCCTAAGTCAAACCGAAAGAGTGTCACTGTGGCTTTACCCAGGTCTATTCTCAAATCCGCAGAGTAGTAGGGTCACCACGGCTTTACACGAGTCTATTTCCTCTTTCACAGAGTAATAGGGTCACCACGGCTTTATCCGGGTCTATTCCCACATTCACAGGGCACTTGGGTCACCACGGCTTTTCCCGGGTCTATTCCCATATTCAACATATAGTCACGGTGCAAACAAATCGATACAATTTCTCAATAGAGTCAACCCTACGATGATCGTTATGAGAGTGACACCTGCATATCAATGAGTACTTCCATCATGTCCCATCTCGCATTGACCTATCTCATACCGATAATAACTCGTTACATCACCATTTTAACGTTAGTTTATTGGTTAATCGTATCATGTCATGTTTCCCATTATCATCTTCATTTCATAATCCATGTTCAAATGTCCCAATCATTCACGGATCATTCATAACGTAGCATGATCCTCATTCTAATACTCTACGATTGTCTATGTTCAAACATTTCGATACTAGGTGTCCAACATAAAGGATTACGATCAAACTCATGAACGCGTGTTACAACCTCAGGGAAGCAACCACAACGTGAGAGTCTATACGAATAGTAACAAGGATGGAATGAAACGATAGGATATGAGCTCAATAATAATGTATCTTCGAGCAAGGATCAAAGTGTTTCAAGTTCGAATCTCATTCAATATTGATATTCAACCGAAAGTATTATAATATCCAAGTTTCGCCCAACACGAAGCTATGAACGAATGAACATCTAATGACCAAAGGAATACATATTTCGATGTTAAGAAGTTGTTCGGAGGTGTTGAGAAGGTGTTAAAAGTGATGGGGGATCAACACAATCGACGAATGATCAACGAAGTTCAAAACAGTTTTCTAAGTCATTGGTACCAATACATCAAAAAGTAGGTATCAGTACCAAACCAATCCAATGAGCAATCAAAGTCAAGGTATCGATACCTCAAAAAGTTGGTATTAGTACCACTGCATTACAGTGAGTGATTTGCAGAAAATCAAAAAAGAACATAACTTCAAAATCCAACGAACTAAGGCACGATTCATGCACACAATCAACTCATAAACACATAAAGATAGTTAGATTTCCCTACCTCAATTATCAAAGCCGAACCCAAAGAGATCGATCAAGCCCTAGACTCCGAAAACTTGAACCAAGCTAAATACGTCTTTTCAAGCTAAACTCACTGGGATACGACTCAATAACGTGAATGGATGAAGGATTGAAGATTATTTGCCATGGGTTTTGAGTGAAGGTTGGAGTTTTGAGTGTTGGAGAGGGAGAAAGAGTGTGTGCCAAGAGAGGGGGAGAGATCGGGAGATGGAGAGAGAGTGTAAGGAGTAAAATACTCCTCTACACACACACCCACACATATATATACCAATATAAACATATATTGCACATGCACCCTCCTACAAACAATTTTATCACATTAACCCCAACTCATTTAAGCTTAACAAATTCCATATTTTCCTCATTTATAATATCGAATATACCTTTTAATAATTTCTGAAATTACGGGTCCTTACATGGATAGCTATTTGGTTGTGTGATTGGTTACTCAAATGGATAGCAAACATTTGTAAATGGGGCTGATAGTAAATGATGTGGTTCCAAGATCCATGGGGCAGATTACTTGGCCTTCAGTCAGCAGTTTTCTTCTTTCAATTGTATTTAAGTAATTCTCCTCCCTCTAGTTTGATGGTTTGGAAACATTTGTTTAGGTCACGTTGATCAATTGTAGCATCTAGGCCATCTAGATTAATTTTATTTCCTTTTTTTGTTTACCTCATGGGGTATGCCCTTGATGAATTGGTCTCAAGCGTCTTAAAGCCTGCCATATGAATCCAAGTGATGGCATCAATTGTAGTCGCTTGGCTTAGGTTAGTGCTCATTTTGTCAGTTAGTTTTCTATCCCTCTTTCTAGATGGATTTGAAACTAATGTTGTCTATCTCTATTTAGCCACTTGGCGCATGCCTGATAATTTTCTTTACTTTTCTTTTTTTCCTTTTATTTCATCCTAGGTATGCCCCCTTATAGGCTGTATATCCGATTAACCTTTTTTTCTATTTCAAGCTAAATTACCCAGAAAAAAACTTGGCAACCTTATAAACTATGTTTTTAATGCCCGAATAATTTTTTTTAAACTCTTTATACTCCTAAGATAAGATATTGTAAACCTCAACATATTTTATTTATTAAATTATTTATACCTAATTACTATACTTTCGGTAATATCTTTATTTAAAGTAACCAAGCGACCCTCCGGACCCAATTTTTGATACTAGAGCATGTTACGTAGGATCGTTAGGACTCCTATTAAGGTCATGTTAAATATTTTAATATTTTATCTATTTAATGTATTTAATATAGCCATTAATCAATCTAATTTCATAAATAAACTAATACAAGCCTAGACTTACTAGTAATTGAACAAAATTATTTTTCTTTATTAATAAAGATTTCCGCTATTAAATTTAACTTCTTGGCCAAACAAGATTAAGGACAATGGTCCATTCATAAAAGTTACATGATTTCTACGCTTATTATGTATTTCATTTATCATTTTGAATATTTGTATATTGCTCATACTCTTGATTTATATGCTAGATTTGACCCTAGAGACATGGGTTGGTTTGCGAATAGCATTCACCTAGACATTGCTAGGTAAAGGTTAAATTGGAAAGAAGTGATGGTAGAGGTTGCCTGTAGGTAGGTTTTTGATATGTGAATTGAGATGGGTGCTAGGAGGGGCTGAGTCTCCAAACTGGAGGGAGTCTAGTGGTGATTAAGATAGGCGAACCCTAGTTATGTCATGGCATGTCAAGCTTTCCTTTTGTTTGTAGTTATTAGGATGCATGCTTGGTATATAACTTAGGTGTATTCGTGAGAGCAAAAGGAAGTAATCTCATGGGACAGGGCATGACTATCGGTTGGGGAGGAAGGATCTCATGAATGAGATCTTAGATCACATGTCAGGCTAATGGATAGTAATAAATCGGTTTATGTAAGAAATTTTTGTTTTACTCTTGCGCATCGATATTACATTATTTACTTTTAGCTGTAAAGTAAGAGGGATAGTTGGGTTGGATTATTCTACTGAGTGAATTATCACTCACGGATACGTCTATAGCTTGGTAAATCAATTGCTTAAGTGAATCAAATTTATGAAACTTAGTGTGTGGCCCGTGATTCGTCGAGCTACAACCCTCCTTCGTCAGTTTGTGAGTTTCCTGCCTTCTTCCCGAGTCCTGCACAATGAACGCACCACTAAGACCTGGCCGGGGTTGCCCGGCAAGGCCCTCCGGCGAGAGGATGAGAATATGCAGAGGATCAAGTGAGAAGTTAGGGTTTTCAGATAGTGTAGAGTGTGTACCTTCCAAAGTAATCATCCTTCAGTATTTATAGAGTCTCCCCGACTTGCTCTCCAAGTATCGTCATGTGCCTTGCACGAGCCAGATGGCGTCATCGTGACCTCACAGAATAGATCCGATAACCATTTTGGGGTGAGCTGGCACCTTTCATGTGCGCTCATCATTATCCTCTAACATAACCACTTTTGTCACGTGAAGGGCCACGAGGCCCGGCGGGTGGCCGAGCCTCGTATTTAACCGAACCCAATTCCCGGCCGAACCTGGTATACGGCCGAGCCCGATGGGCGGCATATGCGAGGAATACATTGACAAGTACGCCACCGATAGTGGCCGAGCTTGAATTACGTACGGCGCCGGAGCTTCCTGAAGAATCTTCCCAACAGATGAGTCTCGGCCAGTAGCCGAACCCAGTTCAGGCACGTTAGTGGCGGCCAGCTGTGGGTGGTTGCGTTCGGTCCGCTACAATAGCCCCTTAATCTCCGCCGTCGCCGAGCGCGTGGTGGAGAATGATATTTTGAGCTTTGGCCGAACCTGCCTTTTGCTGAGTGGAGCCTGCAGCAAATTGGGTTTCTTGGCCGAGCCTCGTTGATTTTTCAACAACTGCCATAGATAAGCCTAAATGTGAGTGCGCCAGGTGTCCCTCTCTGGTTGGGTACGGCTGATGCAAGGACGAGTGGCACGTGTGAAGCTCTGCAAGGTTGTCCCATTATTGCCACGTGTCTAGACTTGATTGGTCCTTGGTTCGGCGATGCAGAGATGAGCGGGAATTTTGAATCCCAAACCCTACGCCTATATAAGGATGAAGAGAGGAGAGAGACAGGTTACGCATTCTCTCTCTCTCTAGAACGCCATTGCCAGAGCTCCCGTTTCTCCTTTCAGCCTTGATTTTTCGTTGGTCCTCCACTGAATCTTCAAAAAATCCCCAGGTATGCATTCGATCATTGTTTGTCTTCATTTTTATAATTTTACACGTTATTTCTCTTTGATCTTTGGCTTTCTTTGAGATCTTTTGTTCTGTGTGAACAGTACGTTGCTGGGGATGAACCGTCTGTTCATCTTCAGCTTCAACCTGTTCTTCCGAGCCCCAGTTTCAACGCTGGGGGCTTGGCCGACAACGGTGTCTGCCGAGCCTGATGGCTTTGCTTAATTACGTTTTCCCAGGCTTGAGTCTTGATGGGATATGGGATGGGCCTAGTAGGTTAGCCGAGAGAAGTGAGATCCTTACCATCTGGCCGTCGACGAGGTTCATCATCATCCTTTCCTTTATTTTGTTAGGTCTGGCTCACCCAATCATTGTCATCTCTTTCGACTCTGAAAGCTCGGGAAATGGCTCTGGACACTTAGTCATCCGAGAGTATTCGGATAGGCGCAAGAGCCGACGCCAGATTTCTTCAATTGCCTCGAATATGTCGTCCGACTCTGGTGACTCAAACGCCGAACGCGTCTATGAGTACGACGGGGATGGGTTCAACACCGACCCAGAAATTTCGTTTACATCGTCAACGCGTTCTGAGGCCAAGCCCCGACCCGGGGCTGAAGCAGAATCGAGATTCAATTCCCAAGCTGAAGCCACTTCTTCAATAAGATCTGGTGAAGGTGAAGTGCCTTCAGAAGATAGAGAGGTCGCCGACCAATACGTGAGGGGTCAGGTTTGTCCCCATGCCCATTTTTTCAGCGGAGAACCCGGTGAGTATGAGAGATTCTGCCGAGACTATAATATCCCTGATGACGTTGTCATCAGCCAGGTTGCAAGCAATCATATTCGAGATATGAGGGAACACCATCCCAAGCATATCACGGTTCCTCTGATGGCAATATGCGAGGCTGGACTTCGGTTTCCACTCCATCCATTCTTGAGGGAGCTTTTGGCTCGGTTCAGCCTAGTCCCCCACTACTTCACGATTAATAGTTATGGGATCGTGATGACGGTGATTGCTCTGAAAGAGCTCCATAACTTGGATTTTACCGTGGCTGACCTCTTTCACACGTACATAATGTCCAGGCACGGCCAAACCGAGCGTCGATACTTATCTACTCGTCGGGGCAAGACCCCCCTTGTGGATGGTCTGCTTGATACTGATAAATGGGTGAATTTTTATGTCGAAGTAAACGGCAATTATGAGTTTGGCGACCAAACTAACCGTCGATATGCTGTGCCGAAGATAAAAGACTTTCGAGGTAGAGCTTCTTCAATTTGGTTCTCTGTCGAGCCTTTTTGCTCTTGTATCCTCTCCCTTTTAAATAACGTTTGTTTCCTTTGTTTTGTTTGCAGATCATCGGTCTATAACAAAAACTCAGCAGTCTTTGGCCGTCGAAAAGCACATAGAGATTTTGCTTTCTCAAGCTGTCAGAGACACGCCGACGCTGCTTAGTTACGACCCATCTTACAGAGGTAAACTCAAAAGAAGGGAGGAGGTTGGTGGGCCGAGCAAAAAGGCAGAAGTTTCCAAGAATGGTGGATTTTCAAGGGCATAGGGACGTCAGAGGAAGAGGGGGGATAAAAAGTAGAAGGAGCCGAGAGTGAAATTTCCTACGTTTAGGAAGCCGGCAGAGTTTTGGTTCCAAGAAAGTCATCAATCCGAGCATTCGGGTGTGAACATTCCCCTTCAAACACTCATACCCGAGCTTACTAGTCAGATGGGAAGAAGAAACGTCGTTCGTGTCAACATTAGAGACAGCGCTGCGGTTCGGCAGAAAGAGTCAGATGTGGCCGAACCCGTGGAGAAGAGACAAAAGATTACTCATGACTTTTTCCCATCTAAGCCGTCGACACCTTATCCGAGTGATAAGGATAGAATCGAGTCTTCAGCCGCGGGTGGTTTGAGGGCGGTCGAGAAGTCATTGGGTTCGACTGGGCCGGTTGCTATTCCGGAGTTTGCTCCCTCTTACGCCCTGGCCGAGGGCAGGGTCGTTAATGTGGAAGATTCGATGAAGATGGAGCCTGGATTGGCCGTGGCAATGCTCCAAGGATTGGCTCTTCCGCGTGATATGCAGAAGGTTCCTGATGACCTTCAGCCGAGCTTGGTACATGCAAGCGCTTACCTCGTTCAGGTTTGTCCGAACATGTTTAATTCCCTTTTGTACCGTACTCGTTTAAGCTCATTCTCGAATCTGTTTGTAGGTTTCGACTTTCTTATGTATATCACATTTTTATTCTCAGGCTGGGCAAGCTTTACTCAGGGCTTCGAATAAGGCCGAGCTTGTTTCTGCAGAGAGGTCCCGTTATCGTGACGACCTCAAGACTGAGCGAGATAAAGTGAATTCTTTGAAGACAAGCTTGAAGGTGGCTAAAGCTCGCGCAGCCGAGCTCAAAAATGAAAAGGCGGTGTTTGAGGAAAGGGTTAAGAAGGCCGAGCGTGAGCTTGGGAAGGTGCTGAGAAGGGAGAAGAGGAAAATGAAAGAAGTGGACGGGAAAGCGTATCAGGCCGGGTTCGACCGAGCGGGTGCCGAGTACGTGAGGGAGGCTCGGTCAATGGTAAATGATGAAATTAAGATGAGAATCCCCATCTCTTACCGAACGGGATACAAGGACGGCGTCAAAGCTGTGTGTGCTGTGCTGCAGCTGGAGCCTGATTTGAATTTGACCAAATCTATTCATGCGCCTGTCACACCCGAGCTTGTATTGCCGTACACTGAGGAGGAGTGCGCACCCCTCCCTCCTGAAGAATTTCCCGAGAGTGATGATGAGATAGAGGATGTTTCTGGTTATAAGGGTGAGGATGGGGCCACCAGGCAAGCTGCTGTTGATGTCGGCGACGAAATTGTTGATGAAGGTGCTGAAAAGGTGATTGGAGGTGAGGATCAGGAGCCCTTGAATGTTAAAAAAAATGATGAGGTTGGAGCTGATGCTAATTTGGCCGAAGCTGCTGATGATGCTGCTCAAGCCTGAGTAGGAGATTACCATTTTTCTTTCTTTTTGTTGTCTCTGTTGTTTTTTGAACTTGAAATTGAAATTTTGGTTGGGCTGGGCGGATTCGAGTTTGGATTTTACCGTGCCAGATGTAATAGTTTATGGGGGATTGACACCGAACGATATACTTGGCAGTATCCCCCAGTTTAGGAGTTCTCTGCAGCAACTGTTTTCTTTTGAATGAAATGTCTTTGACTTCTATGTTTGCAATGTATCAGCTTTGCCGAACTTGATTTAGTTTTCTTATGCCTTTTAAAACTTTAAGGCTTGCTTGTTCGGATGGTAGATATCTGTAGCCCCCACTTTGGTCTGGGTTCGGCTAAATATTAAAATATTGGCCAATGTAGGAATTGGTTTGTATATAGTGGAATAGTTGCCGAGCCTTGACCAAAGTACGGAGGTAAGATAGACTCGATGGGAAGCCGTTTAATCACCTGAATTTCCGTAGGGGTCCTCTAAATGTGATTGAGGCTTCGGCCAATGGTACCAGACCCTAGCCACGGTATAAGGGTCTTGAAATGTTAAATGTTTGTGGGTGGTTTGCTCATCGAATTGTGAGTATAACCGGGCGTTGGCTGACCTTTTAGTCTTGCCAAACCGAACCCAAGCCTAAATTTCAGCCGGAGTTTGTGAGTTTAGGCTTGGTGGACCATATGTCCAGTTTCTGCTTCTCTGGGCAGCGATAGTGGCCGAAGTAGGGGTATTAAAGCCGTTTTTGTGAGTGTGACCAAAGTCAACGTTTGTGTTTGGCAGAATTAGCCGAGGGTAGAGTTGAGAGAGAGAATATTAAAACGAGCTAAAAGCGTAGAAGACATCAAGATTCTTTTAGAACGTGAAGTACAAGTTGAATGTAAATACGTTGACCGAAGCCAAATAATGAAATTGACAGTGATGTGGCCAAAGCCGATTCCAGTCATAAAAAACTTTTAAGATAAAATGTAGGATAGTTTGTGGCCGAACATGAGGCGCACTTTTGGGGTTTTTCCATTACATGTATGCCTTCTTTAGATTCTGCACGTTCCAGGGGTTGGTAAGGACTTTCCCGTTCATGTCCTCTAGGATGTAAGCACCTTCGCCAGCGATCTTGACAACACGAAAGGGACCCTCCCAGTTGGGTTTGAATTTCTGCTTCTTACTAGCTTGTACCACTTTTCGCCAAACCAAGTCGTCTGGTTTGAAGGTCTTGGTTCGAACACTTCGGTTGTAGCCTCTTGACACTTGTTGTTGGTACTCGACGAGCTTTAGCTGAGTGTCGTCACGTTTTTCTTCTACCAAGATCAGTTCTTGTTCTACGGCCTGTTCATTAGTTTTTGGATCGAAGTTCTCTGTTCTCAGAGTGGGGAACTTGGATTCTAGTGGTATTACCGCCTCCATGCCGAATGCCATTGAAAAGGGGGTTTGGCCTGTTGAGCACCGTGGTGTAGAACGGTAAGCCCAAAGAACACGTGGTAGTTCCTCAGCCCATTTTCCTCTCTTGGAGTTTAACCGACGCTTGATCCCGGCCCAAACGGTTTTGTTTGTAGCCTCGGCTTGTCCATTCCCTTGGGGGTATGCTGGTGTAGAGTTGAAGAAGCGTATCCCAAATTCCTCACAGAGGCTGGTCAGGTCTTTACCGACGAATTGGCTTCCGTTGTCTGATACGATGGCGTACGGAACCCCAAATCTGGTAACAATGTTTCGCCAGACAAATCTGCAAACGACAGCCTCTGTGATTGTCACAAGAGGCTCGGCCTCTACCCATTTGGAGAAGTAGTCTGTTGCGGTGATCAAGAACTTGAATCATCCTGGAGTTGTTGGTAGTTTTCCGACAATATCGAGCCCCCATTGTGCAAAGGGCCAAGGGCTGGTAATAGGGGAGAGGTTCTGGGTGGGCTGCTTTGGTATGGGAGAATTAAGTTGGCATGGTCGGCATTTGTGAACTGTGTCTTCGCAGTCTTTCTTCATGTTTTTCCAGAAGTATCCCTGACTCAATGCTAGTTGGCAAAGTGATCGGCCGCCTGAGTGGCAGCCACAACTCCCTGAGTGAAGTTCGGCGAGAATCTCTTGAACTTGGGTTCGGTTGACCACGAGAAGATATGGGCCGGAGATAGATTTCCTGTAGAGTTGGCCGCTTTCAGAGAGCCAGTAGTAAGCGGCTTTGTTCCTGATGCGATAAGCTTCTTTCTTGTCTACCGACAGAGTATCATGTTTGAGAAATGCAATGATCTCGTCCATCCAGCTTGGGCCGAGTTCAACATTGAGAACCTTTGAAGTGGCATCAAAGCTTGGGTGGTCGATGTTGCCGAAGCTTATCGTCCGGAATTCGGAGGCTTTAGAAGCTGAGGCAAGGCCAGCGAGTGCGTCGGCATGCGCGTTGTGTTCGCGGTTGACCTGTTCGATTTTGAAATTGGGGAAGTGGGCGATTAGTTTGGCGACGGTTGCCTAGTATTTTGACATCTGCGGATCCCGAGCCTCATAGTCCCCCAGTACTTGGTTAACTATGAGTTGGGAGTCACAGTAAACAACGAGGTTGGAGATTTTCATCGCGACTGCAGAGCGTAAGCCAGCTAGGAGAGCTTCATATTCAGCTTCATTGTTGGTGGCGAGGAAGTTGATGCTTATAGCACTTTCGTGTAATGTTCCATAGGGGGAGACTAGGACGACCCCGGCCCCTGCTCCGTTGCTGTTGGATGCTCCGTCAACATGTATACGCCAGATGTCACCCTGGAAAAGGTGCCAAGGTTTCAGCGACAATTGATGCTCGGCGACGGTGTGTGTTGGGATGGGTATGTTGAGAAGTTCAGTATCTTCTGGAGTAAGCTCAGCAATGAAGTCAGCAAGAACCTGTCTTTTGATTACCGTTCGTGGTTCGAACCCGATATCAAAGTTTGCTAGCTCTACTGCCCACTTGGAGACCCTGTTAGATAGATCAGCCTTGCGAAAGAGGCTCTTGAGGGGATGTTCTGTTAAGATGACGATAGGGTGTGATTGGAAGTAGGGCAGGAGTTTCCTAGCCGCTGAAACGAGAGCAAGGGCTAACTTTTCAAGTGGTAGGTAGCGAGTTTGAGCTGGAAGGAGTGTCTTTCTTGAGAAATAGATGGGCTTGTCATCGGCACCTTCCCGCCGTACAAGTGCAGAACTGGTTGCGTGGGCGGACAAGGCGAGATAGAGATATAAAGTTTCGAATTCTTTAGGTTATACCAGCAGCGGGGCCGAATTTAGGTAGTCTTTTAGTTCGGCCAAAGCGGAGTCACAATCCAGGGTCCATTCAAAGCTACGTCGACTTTTTCCCTTCAGGGCATGGAAGAATGCGTGGCACTTGTCTGAGGATTTGCTGATGAATCGGTTTAGAGCCGCTGCCATCCCAGTGAGCCTTTGTACTTCCTTTATTGTCCTTGGTGGGCGCAAATCTCTAACAGCTTTGATTTGGTTAGGGTCGGCCTCAATACCTCTTCGA
Source organism: Rhododendron vialii (assembly GCF_030253575.1). Lineage (NCBI taxonomy): Eukaryota > Viridiplantae > Streptophyta > Magnoliopsida > Ericales > Ericaceae > Rhododendron > Rhododendron vialii. Next base: position 32,447,750 of record NC_080557.1, on the reverse strand, counting down.
GTGACCAGGTGTCTGAGGAATTTCCCAGCGCTCACCCCGAACGCGCATTTTTCAGGATTTAGTCGTAGCTTATAGAGCTTGAGGATTTCGAAGACTTCCACCAAGTCTCGCAGGTGGTTGGATTCCTTCTTGCTTTTGATGACCAGGTCATCAATGTAAACCTCCACGGTGTGGCCGATTTGTTCTTGCAACATCTTGAATATTGCTCTATTGAACGTTGCACCTGAATTCTTGAGTCCAAAGGGCATGACGCGATAGCAGAAGATGCCATATGGCGTGATGAAAGTAGTTTTCTCCATGTCATCGGGGTCCATGGCAATTTGGTGGTAGCCACAGTAGGCGTCCAGAAAGCTTAGCCGAGCATGGCCTGCCGTTGCGTCCACAAGTTGATCAATCTTCGGGAGTGGAAACCAATCCTTTGGACAAGCGTCGTTGAGATTGGTATAATCCACGCAAACTCGCCATTTGCCGTTTTTCTTTTTAACAACCACAGTGTTGGATAGCCATGTCGGGTATTGTACTTCTTGGATTGCATTGGCCTCCAGCAGACGCTTGACCTCTTCGACTACGGCGTCGGCGTGTTCAGCTGCAGAACACCGTGCCTTCTGGATGACAGGCTTAGCGTCTTTCTTGATGTTGAGGGAGTGACTGATGAAATTGGGATCGACCCCCGGCATTTCGTTAGGGGTCCAGGCAAAAACTTCTACATTCTTCTTTAGATATTGGAACATTTGTTCGCGGTCAGCCTCGCTGATGGAAGAACTGATTAAGAAGAATCGGGAGCCATCCTCGTTGATCGGCATTTGGATGAGGTTCTCTTCTGCTTTGTCTTCGGCTTGCTGACCGACGTCGTCGATCATGGTGATGTCTGGAATTTCGACCCAATGCACTTGCTTGGCTTTGGTTGAATTGTGGACGGCTGAGACGTAGCATTTTTTGGAGGCTATTTGGTCGCCTCGTAGATCTTCCTGTTTCCATTGACCCCGATGAAGCGAACGACCTGGTGGTAGGTTGAGGCGATTGCTTGCATGCCGTGCAGCCAGGTTCGGCCGAGAATGGCGTTGTATGGGCTTGGTACGTTGACGACGATGAACTCGACGCTCAATGTTTTCGAGCCAACGACGACCGGTAGGAAGATTCGTCCAAGTGGCCAAACGGGTGCTCTGTTGAATCCAATAAGGGGTACTTCGGCGGGTTGCAAAGCTGTTTCTGGGAAATCAAGCTTTTTGAATAAATCATAGTACATGACTTCCGCCGAGCTTCCCTGATCAATCAAAACGCGCTTGACGTCATGTACTCCGATTTGGACGGTCACGACGAGAGCGTTGGAGTGTGGTGTTTGCACTCGTTCAAGATCGCGTTCGGTAAAGGTAATTGTCCATTTGGGTAACTCTTCTGGTCGTGGATGTTTGGATCCAGGTCCTACCGCGAGTACCTGCTTGGAAGTTGATGCTCAACTAAGGTCGGCCTGATGAGTTGATTCAAATTCCTTTGTTACGGGGCCGTAGATAACATGTATCGTCGGCCGTGGTTCATTTGGGTTGGGGTTGCCAGCAGGTGGGCAGGTGGGTGTCTTGGTTTGATCGATGTATTGATCAAGATGGCCCTGTGCTGCCAGACGCTCCAATAGGGCTTTGTAAGGTGCGCATGCGGTTGTGTAATGACCGATCTCGTTGTGGTATGAGCACTTTTTTCGTGGATTCTGATCTGCTTGACCAGTGTCTATGCCAAGTTTCCCCGTTGGCCATTCGAACCAAGGTTGCCTCATGATCTCCTTTAGAAAAGACCAGATGGGTTCTTTGAAGTATGTGGTCTCGACCACATAGTCGTGTGCTTTCGGCTGGCGCTTTTTCCCTTCCTTGATGTTGTGGACGAGTTTCTTTGGCTGCGTTGGGGCTGGTGCTGGCGGCTGAGATGTGACCGTTGGGAAGTTTGTAGTTGAGTTTGTTAGCCATTGAGCAGCACGATCCGCGTAAAATTCTTCAAGGGCGCAGAAATGTTCCACGATGCACATCAACTCACCCATCCCATGAGGTGGTCGAATAGCGAGTTCGTCTAGAATTTTACTGTTGATTTTCAAGCCATTTTTGAAGGTTCTTGCGGCCCAGTACTCATCGATTCCAGGAATTTCGTTGAACAATTGCCAGTACCGTTCGGCGTACTGATGGAGAGTTTCGGCTGGGAGTTTCCGCATTTGGGACAATGACTCAGGCTCCTTTGCCGTCCTGTTGCTTGTGATGAAACGGGTGTTGAAAGCGCGTTCAAGGTCGGCTAGGTTCCGTATGGATCCGGCAGGCAATTTGTTGAACCACTGAAGTCCAAGGGAACCGAGGCTGGACGGGAATGCTTTGCATTTTATCTCATCCTTTGTGGTGCATAGTTCAATGGTTTGACGGAAGTGGATTAGGTGGGTGTAGGCTTCGCATGTGGTAGGATCGAACTTTGTAAACTTTGGTAGGTGGAAGTTGGGTTCGGCCGTCATGTTGATTATGTGGGGAGTGAAGGGTGAGACGCCGAGATCCTTCAGCTGCCGCTCAAACCCTGGGCGCGGTGGCTTGCCGTGCTCATCCGTCTTTGTTCTCTTGCAGTCTCTGTCGGGAGACCTTTCACGGTTTCGATGCCGGAGTTTGTCTCGTAAGTCCGTTGTCACCCGGCGATATCCATCAACCGGCTCTCCTCTGTCCTTACCGAATTTTGTTTCATTGTTCAGTTCTTCAATATGCACGCCTTTTCCGTTCCATCAAGCCTGGTTGCTGTTGTCGAATTTTTCTGCCGGGATTTCTCCGAGTCGTTCAGATACATGGCGTCTGGTCTCTACGGAATCTCGGCTACGGTGGGAAACCATCGTGCGAGAGAATTCTGTGTGACCAGTCGAGTATGTGCTTGTAAACGACTCGGTATCCCTAGTGTTGGTTCGATCGTGGTGACCCTTTGAGCGGTGTGTTCCAGATGTTGTGTTCCGCTTGTAAAGTATGATCTCCCTCGCATCACCTGGGTCTGGGTTAATGCCAAGGCAGTCCTTGACGGAGCAGCGGTGGCCGGTTTCATGAGGACATTTTTGTGGCGGTGGTGGGGGTGGTGTTCACTTTCGTTGCCTCCCGCTTCTGCCTCCCGTGGATCTAGATGTAGCGGGAGCGGCGTCTGGCTGCATTTGTTGTTTCATTTGGGCAACTTCCGCTCTCAGAGCTGCCAGCTCGTTATCCCTATCTTCGTCGCGACGTTGTAACAGGCGGATGTAAGCCGTTGTTACGTCGTCTGCTATTGGGGAGAGGCCTGAACTAGGTGGAATTGAAATGGACATGTGCCTCTCTGAGAACGGTGTAAGGATTGTGTTTTCATTGGCGTCTTTGGCCCCTGAGACGGTGACGTCTGCCAGATCTCCGCCCATGGTAATCGTAGCTGTAGTGCTTGTTTAAAGGGGGGGAGGATGGGTTGAAGGATGTTCGAGCCGTTTGGATCAGAAGTTTTGTAGTTTCACGTCGGGTTCACCAATTGTGTGGCCCGTGATTTATCGAGCTGCAACCCTCCTCCATCGGTTCGTGAGTTTCCTGCCTTCTTCCCGAGTCCTACACAATGAACGCACCACTAAGACCTGGCCGGGGTTGCCCGGCAAGGCCCTCCGGCGAGAGGATGAGAATATGCAGAGGATCAAGTGAGAAGTTAGGGTTTTCAGGTAGTGTAGAGTGTGTACCTTCCAAAGTAATCGTCCTTCAGTATTTATAGAGTCTCCCTGACCTGCTCTCCAAGTATCATCATGTGCCTTGCATGAGCCAGATGGCGTCATCGTGACCTCACAGAATAGATCCGATAACCGTTTTGGGGTGAGCTGGCACCTTTCATGTGCGCTCATCATTATCCTCTAACATAACCGCTTCTGTCACGTGAAGGGCCACGAGGCCCGGCGGGTGGCCGAGCCTCGTATTTAATCGAACCTCGTTCCCGGCCGAACCTGGTATACGGCCAAGCTCGATGGGCGGCATGTGCGAGGAATATGTTGACAAGTACGCCACCGATAGTGGCCGAGCTTGAATTACTTACGGCGCCAGAGCTTCCTGAAGAATCTTCCCAACGGATGAGTCTCGGCCAGTAGCCGAACCCAGTTCAGGCACAGTAGTGGCAGCCACCTGTGGGTGGTTGCGTTCAGTCCGCTACACTTAGTCAAGTAACCTTTACAAATCTAAAGCGGTTGAGAGCTTCTCTCTCTACATTCTAGAGAGAGAATGCACTCCCCCTTTGCAAATCTTCTCAGTTCACACCAAATTATGAGGTAATCTAAGCTCAGATTGGTAATTAAGAAGTCCATCTGCAAAATCTGTCCGATTTACGTAGATCTTCACCTTTACTTCTATTCCCATTTTATACTCGTACATTTTGTCAAAGGAAAGTGGTTCTCAACCATAATACCAGGTTTTTTCTGACTGTGGACCCATTTTGCGAATATTGGTTTGGTGGTCATGCACTGGTAAAGGAAGACAAAATTGTGGCTCTTCTTTGCCCAAATTCGGGGCACAATGCGTATGCGGCTTCGCTGTGCATTTCCAAAACCCATGATACCTATGCTACTCTGGGCTTGAATGTTCTTAGCGTGGCATAAGTGTGACTGTGTCTGTTCTTATTAGATTGGCAGTAATGCGCTGGTTGAGCAAAGCAGTGTATAGTTCCGCCTGCAGTTTTGTGTGGCCACGTTTTGTGCCAGTTGATTCGATGGTAATGCACTGTTACTGGTGGCGAAATTGAGGCTCCTTTTCTGCCTCACTTTTAGATTACAGCATGCCTTTGGTTTTCGGCTGAGGTTGTGCAGTTCGGGTGGATTGCATCCTCAGGGTCGAGGTCCTCTGTAGTAGCTGTTCCCTTAGAAGTGAGTACCACGTTGGGTATTTCTGGATTTGTCGAAGTATATGGATATTGGTTCTGCTCATCCCATCTCTGGCGATTAGTGGCGATTGGTATTTGGCTGGGGTAGGTTGTTTTCTGGCGAGCCTTGGAATTTGGATGAGGGTGTAGCAGACCCGATGGAATGGGCGTGGTGTGCAGGGTTGGGCCCCTTGTCGGATGTCGACACCTCTGGATCAAGCCTCTTCTTGGTGCCTTGTTCCTCTGTAGTAGCTATTCAGCCTTCCCTTGATACCGAATTGCTATGTTGCTACAAGTTCTCAATGATGGTTTATCACATAGTCATTTCTGACCGTAACTATTTATTTTATTTCCTAGCATGGCAGGATTTGCCAGGCAATATTTAGCTTTCATGTTATAATTACTACTCGTATCACTTCGTATCATACGCCGTTGTACTATCCTTCCACATAGATGAATAATGCAACGGGGGTATGATAACAAAACACATGGCACTTTTGTTATTTTGATAACTCTACCCTACTCTCCATGCGGGTTGTGCATGAAATATCGCACTTTTTTCAGTCTTCTTTTTTTCCCTTTTCTTTTCTCCTAAGGTATGCCCCTTGTAGGCTGTATATTCGATTAACCTCTTTTAATTTCAAGCTAATTTACCTCCAAAATTTTTTTTTGATTACTTCGATGATCAATTTGCCAGAGGGTGCAGGATTCAATGGTGGAACAGCCGACACAGGAGGAATACCAGGGTCGGAGATCGAGTATGCTTTGGATCTTTATCAAGACTAGAGTCGCTATGGAGATATTTCAATAAAGAAAATTATTATTTAATATCTCTGAAATTCCTTGAAAAATCATAGCATTACAATTTTAGTCGCTCAGTTTGTCGGAGATTATAAGTCGACAATGGTTTCGGTGACTAAATAATATCTGTTTGAGAGATTAAGGTTATGGTGCGGAGTTTGGCGGATTAAGGTTGTGGTGCGGAGTTTGGCGGATTGGTTTGATTGATTGTTGGGTTTTCAGTGGTGGTGGCTTGCGGCCGGGGTGGAGATGAGGTTTTTAATCGTCCTTTGTTGGTTTTGTACTAGCTCATGTTCCATTAACCGTAGTTATGATTCTTTTCTATATTTTGTCTGCCGATTTGTACGCTATAGTTGGTTCTCAGCCATCTAGTTGCATGAGGTGTTATTTCGTGAACACAATGCTCTCTACCTGGGGTGCTAGAGTCACTTGGTTTGTTTCAGTCAATTTTTGTAGGAAGCCTCGTTAATAGTGGAATCACCATGCATGACAGCTGTTCAACGACAAATTGCTTGTGTTTCTCTAACATGTTTCCATCTGATCAATTTATTGCTAGTTTAACTTTTATTTGATTTGTACTCCCTCCCATAGTTGTCAATCCCGTACCGTACCGGCCGCTACGTACCGAATTTGAAGAAAACTTGTACCCTAACACCCCCAATACCGTTCCGGACCGAATACCGGTTCTTATCACTTGGTACCGGCCGTATCGGAAAATACTGGCCGAGACAAGGTTACCGGAAATCCTGTCCAGTGTTTTGTAGAACAGTTTTTTTTTTCCTGTACTTTGCAGAACAGAAAAAAGGACAAGAAAAAAAAAAAGTGTTTCAAAATTTTAGCAAAACGTGGGCTTAATTATAGTACGTGCGCGAGCTCAAATCCCGAATTTACACGCCCCTGCACGCAAATAACCCATGACACACACCCGGTTAATTGGTTTCTGAATTAGTTTTTTCAGATTGCCTTTGGCCACAGTTCATTTTCCTGAGCGCGCGAGATCTCTTTTTGGATCCTCATTCACAAGCCCATTAGTGTGCAAAGTCATTTAAGATGGAAAAAAGTTTTGTAACTAGGCAATGTGGGACAAGAGGCAAAAACATAGATATTTTATGATGAATTGCATGGTATGGAGGATTTTTTTTGAATTATAATTATATATAATTATTATATATATTGTAGTTGCGGTAAATTCAAAACAGTACCCGGTATTTGACCGGTACCGGTACATACCGTACCAGTAGAAAAACCAGTACCCTGGCCGGTACGGTATTCAGAACATTGCTTCCTCCATCCCAATTTGCTTGCCCTTTTTGGAGAAGCTAAATATTAAGAAGACAAGCAATGATTGCACCAAATTCAAATTGTGAGGCATGACTTTACCACATTGCCATTGTATTCTATCTCTTCAACATAATAATGACTACTTTTTAGGGGCAATTTTGAAAAACTAAAAGTTTTTTTAGTTTGACTTTTCAAATGGACAAACATTAATTTACCCCAAAAAAAATAGATTAACATTTTGGGACATCCAAAAAAGGAAAGAAGGATCAGTAATTTGGGACGGAGGGAGTATGTGTTAGTTGTCTAATTCACGTGCAGTAGGTCTTGTTTTAGCTGTATTAGATGCACACGATGGATTATAATATCGAGATATTAATATTTTTTTTGGCTCTTCATTAAAAAGCACCCATGTGTTAGAAAATTGGGAACACTAGCTTGAGCGAGAGTTGATGTCACAAACATGCGTGCAAATATACACAAAACAAGAAGGGCCACCAACCAAAAGTGGAATATTGCTTAATTTTTGAAGGCTTCAACTACTCCAACCAAACACCTCCAGAATAATCATATTTTAGTCTAATCTTTTTTCTTTTCTTGATCTAATATTTTAGTCTAATCCAACATCCAACAATCAACCAACGTCCCCTTTTTCTCCATCCGTCTAAGTTTGAGAGTCGACTTATATGTTTCCAAAATTACCCTTAGCCCAAAAATAAGTGATGGTTTCGATTCTTTAACATATTTAGTGCTCTTGGTGTTCAGTGAACGTAGTTTTAGTTTTTCATCAAAATATTTGAGATTAATTATTCATCTTGACAAAAAAAAAACAGAAAAGTCTAACAATATAGACTGAAACTGAAAAAAAGTACATAAAAGACGTACATAAAACTGGTTTTTTTTTTCCCAATTTTGTTTAGGAGTCAACATGTTTTTAGAATTTTTTTGATAGTTTTTAAAATTTTAAATTCCTCTCATAAAGACCAAGAATTAATCCAAAAAAATTGACTCAATTATTAAAATATTCAGAAAAGACAAACAAAAAGGCAGCAAAGTTATTTTGGGGGAAACTATCCTAAAGGAAGCAAAATTACAGTAATCCGAAAGATCTCAGCATGCAATTTTTCTATTTCAGAATGATGGGTTTTCATTTCATTGTTCTCCAATCCACATTCTGCTCATTTATTTATCTATTTCAGTAAATGAGCGACCTTGACTCGCACTTATATCTATATAATAATATAGGGAAAGTCTTCAATACACACCCTTTTAAAGTGTATACCATATGCACCTATTGTATGGTTCATATTGTGCCACCTCATAAAAAAATTACTTGTAGGATCGATCATTCATAACATTTTATTTCGTATCGTAACTTTTATACTAAAAATTCGTAACTTTTCATCATATGATTCGTAACTTTTGAGTAATACATTCATAACATTTTGGGAATCATAACATTTTAGTATATTTCAATGAAGGTGCATATGATACACGCCCAAATAAGGGGTGTGTATTGTAGCACTTCCCATATGGGACTATATATATATATATATATCTATGGGAAAGACTATAATACATATCATTTATTTGGATGTGTATCATATGCACCCCCAAAATGTTATGATTATAAAAAAAAATGTTACGAATCGTATTGCTAAAAAGTTACGAATCGTATAAAGATTACGAGATACACCAAAATGTTATGAATCATAATGAAAATGTTACGAATTGTACTTCTGAAAAGTTATGAATTTTAGAACAAAAGTTACGGAACACGCTAAAATGTTTTAAATGAACCATAAAATAGGTGCATATAGTACACCCTTTTAAGGAGAGTGTATTGTAGACTTTCCCTATCTATATTATAAAATAGAGCAGTTTCTGTTAAAAATATCTACACATAAAAATGAAAGCAAGCTCTACAACCGTTAGATCATTTCCTATGAACTTTGTAGCTATCAGATCGTTTATTTTTTAAAAGATACAGAAAATATTCTTCTAATAAATATATACCTCTCTACCTTCACTTCTTAGGCAATGTATCTATGAAAATATTAGACTTTGGGTTGGTGCTGTGCAGTGCCTCCGAGCTATCGGATCGTGTATCCGACGGCTCAGATCTTATCTCGGCAACCAACGATCGAGAGCCGTTCACTGCCGAGATAACATCTGAGCCGTCAGATGTACGATCCGACTGTTCGGAGGCGCGCAGCACCGGTGCTGCGCACACCACTGCATAGCACCATCCTCCAATTCGTAAATATTGCCCTTTATAACAGAATAGGAAAATATATACATCAAAATGATAACTGACGTTTTGTGGTAATTACAAAAATTTGGGAAAGACTACAATACACACCCCTTATTTGGGTGTGTATCATATGCACCTCCCAAAATGTTATGAATTATAGAGAAAATGTTATGAATCGTATTGCTAAAAAGTTACGAATCGTACAAAGGTTATGAGATACACCAAAATGTTATGAATTATAATGAAAATGTTACGAATTGTACTACTAAAAAGTTATGAATTCTTAAACAAAAGTTACGAAACACTCTAAAATGTTATGAATGGACCACAAAATAGGTGGATATGGTACACCGTTTTAAGGGGTGTGTATTGTAGACTTTCCCTTATAATTATCGCGTAGAGCATATAATTTATTTAAATTGACTATGTTACATTTCAATGTGCCTTTCACTACAAGAAATTTAGGATCTCCCAACGGTTTTTTAGCAACGGTTAAAAAAACCGTTGGTATAGATGGTGTATAGTAACGGTTTACAAAACGTTACTAGAAACAGGACTATAGCAACGGTTTTCATGTGACCGTTAGTAAATTACAACACTATAGCAACGGTTTTCATTAACCGTTGCTAAAAACTAACCTTTAGCAACGGTTTTCAATAACCGTTACTATAAACTGGTCTATAGCATCGGTTTTCATAAACCGTTAGTAGAAATCGGTTAGTATAGTATAAATATTAAAAGGTGTATGATTTTTCACAAGTTATCACTACAACAAATATGACCTTTTATAGCATTATCTAATAGCATTTTTTTTAGGAATGCTATGAAAAGGAACCAATTACAGCGTTCTGTGATGAGAAGCAGAGGAAAATCTTGCCCCTAAAATACTATAGCGTTCATAGAAGTATACAATAGCGTTCTTACTTTATTTGGCGCCCTAAATTGCACCCCCTTCTGAAAATTTCATTTTTCCTCCTAAATCAGAGGCGCAAATATGGTTCATCTGCTTCTTCGGCGTTGAAACCCTAGAAATTGGGTTTCGATCAAAAGCCCCGCTTATAATTTTGCAGTTTCTTTTTCCCTCTTCCCTCTTGAAAATAGCCATGATATATCACAACAGCCAAGCTCTCTCTGGTCTTTCTCTTTCACCTACTGTTGACGACCAATACGCAATGCCAGCTCTTGTTGCTTCTGCACGCTAGCTGCTCCTGCTGTCACCGATCATGGCTGTTTTTCACGTTCTCTCTGCCGATCTTCGTTGGTCACTATCCCGTGACTAGACCATTCTTTGGTTAAGGTTTGATTCTAAATTTTTTTCGATTCTCTTTCTTAATCCTAAATCCCATGTGTAAATTGCATAAATATCATGGCCTAGAAAATTGGGAATGTCGATTGAGTCATATAGGTTGATGTTGATGTCGTTATGCACGAGGGAAGGTGGAATCTTACCTAGGTTCTCTTGACACTAGCAACACACACACAAAGCTTTCTGTCTTTTGTTTGTCGTCTATCCATCTACAATTGATATCAATGGGCAAAGATTTCTAGAGTACTCTTAAAATCAACCACTCACTTCTCTATGCCTTACAATTGTTCGATGAAATGTGTAAATGAACTATTTTTGACATTCAAACATAAAGAAAAGAGAGCTACTATGAGTTTTTAGTTTGCTTAATCAGCGTGTACCTTTTGTTTCATATTATTGGTTCTTCTAACATTGTCTTATCTCTGTGAAATAAAGTTCTGATGACAAGGGACACAACTTATGAAACCATTGTCAGAAAATAACTCCGTAAATTATTTACTTGGTAAATTTCTCAGATGTGGTCAAATATTGTGAATATTTGTTTTCTAGGGCTAGAAGGTGTTTGACAAAAAGCCTCACATATCCTGATTACAAAAACTTGATTGGTTATCTTCCTAGTAGTAGCTTTGATGTTTCAAAAGATTTAGGAAGATAGTATTTGATTGTCCCATCTGGAATGATCAATTAGAGTTCAATTGCTCCTAAAGAACTGAGCATACCTATAAAAATGGTTGTAGCATAGGGGACAGAGAAAAGCATAAATATAGCTTTCAAAAAGAGGATTAACCTCACGAAAAAATGCCCTTGTGATCATATAAATCTGCCGGACACAATGGCTTTTGATTAGGTTCTGATTTTCTTCCCTCTTCTTTTTCCCCTACATGTATTTTCTTGCATAGAGTTGAAATTGTTTGATGTTGGAGAAATTGGGTGGTTTTCACATTTTTTTTTTTTTTTTGGCAAACCCCTCCTTTGGCCCAATTTTTACATATTGGAATTCAAGTGTTATATCCCTCCTCTCCCATTCATTTTTCTTTTGATTAGGAGGTCCTCATAGACATCATTTTCCTCTTTAATGAGTTTACTTGGCAAAAATAACTCAGAAAAGAAGCGCCGAAAATATGGCTATCTTGCTTATGTCTCTTTCTTTCTTTTTTTCAAGCTATGTTTTCTTGTCACAAAGGCTACGTAGCTTGTGCTGAAAGTCCTTTTGAATGTTGTATACCTGGTTACATTATTATTAAGTAGCTAATTTGTTCTGCACTTTCTTCTCCATATCACTACTCCTGAATACAAGTAAATAACCGCAAGATGTGTAGATTCAGGTTGGTTTGGCATTTGTTCAGAAGATATGACCTTGATTTTGAGGTGAAATTTTACAAAACTTCTTAGACTATTTGTTACTCCATAACTAGTAATTGCTAACTATTAACTATTTCTTGTAGTGTTGTTCAGTTACAACCCCTCGAAGTTGCTAGGATTGGTCAAGTGTTGTGGCTGCAATTGCAATAATTGGTGTGAGGTCAGTAACTTTGCTTAGTCTTTTGGTATGCATATGGGAGTAACAATCTTATGCTACTTTGTGATTACTTAAGGCCATTAGAAGAAACCTGTATATCTCTTCTAGGCATAACCTCAAATCAATGGGAACCCGATAGTGTCAATGCTTCTCTCTTCTTGACATAACCTCACTCAACCGTGTTGAAGCTTCTCTCTTCCATGAATAACATTACTCCACTGGTCTGAATCGTCTCAGTGTCGATCAAAATCTTCTTTACTCGATTGATCCAAAAATCCCTCATTGTCGATCTGTTTATCAAGAGAAAGAGAACAAAACAAGTTGATAGACTAATTTATAGTAGCACATCAGATATAGACATGTATAAAAACCAACTACAAGAGAATTGGCTCGAAGAAGCTGCTTGAATCTAGCATCTTATTCATGTGTCTGCAAAGGTCCGGATCATGCCCCCCAATTTTAAGCTATTGTCAATTTCAATGGAGAGACTTTTGAGAACCCTACATTCTGCTCTATGTTGAGGCTGGCAGAACATGCTGCTGCAAAGATAGCTGTAAACACACTTGCAAAGAGAGGGCCCTTCCAAGGTGCTGGCTTCAAAAGTTTTGGTAAGCGATTAACCGAGGTGGTTTCGACACATTTTGAATTATCTCAAAATAAATTGGATTAGCCTAACGGGCTTAATGCAGGGATGAACTTTGTCATTTTATTGCTGGGAAAAGATGTTTTAATAGCCTTAAGATGGAAGGTTGTTCTAACCTTGGGGTTTTCAATCTTTGTTCATCAAGTATTTCTACACTTTGGCTTTCAGACCTTCACTGTCTTTCTAAGATAGTTCTATTATGCCCTGCATGGTGTGTTTATGATTTTGCTTTTGATATGCCTGCACTCCTATTATGTAGTGCACTAGATTAATTAATCCCATCCATTGTTCTGATTTGTAGGTTTTCAACTGTCCCAAATTGAAGGAGATTTCTTTGGATTTTTCTTGTCAAGAAAATGATAGCACTTATCTTACTGCCATGGTGGATGGTCTGGGTAGGAGCTGCCCACGGCTACAAAATACACACATTGCATCAGCTCGACTTTCTCATGATGATGTGCTTGCTCTTACCGCTTCAAATTTGAGATTTGTTAAATGCTTTTATTATGCAATTGATGCTTGTTTTTGTTCTTTGATGGGTGCTGCCTGTAAGTGCAAGAGCACCATGTGTTTTACTTGGTTGAGAGTTGTGTTATTTCTTCAATGTTCAGAGGGTTGTGAATGCTTTCTCTTTGCTTGGATCAGAGATCCCTGATGCATCTGTTGCTGCAAATTGCTTCAACCTGTTAGATCTAAGTCTTATTTTAGTTCCAATTACATTCAAGTCTAGAGACAAAAAATGGAAATCGAAAACCTGGCTGGTATTGTTAAGTCTGTGAGGTTCCACTATTTTATAGCATCTTCAAGACTTGAGCACTATATGAAATATTGACACATCCATAAATGGAAGGTGGGGAACGTATACAGCATATGCAGGACTTAAGAAAAAGGCTCATTTTGTTAGGAATATTGCTTGTTGCTTAAGTTTCTCTTCAACGTTGTGATTCCAGTACCACATTGCGTTTCAGGTCTACAATCAGTGACAGTGGCATTGGTATTATCTGAAATGTGTTCTCAGAAACTCTATCAAAGCTACTCCTTGATCTATGTCCCAACATCACTTCAAGTACTATTGACAGTGGCATTGGTAATTTGGTATGATTTGAAATAACTAGATGATTATTATTTAAACTCAAGTTTCTTTGGTTATTGTTGCTTGAGCCAAACTTTACTCTAGTGACATTGCTTTTGAACAAGACATCTTCTATGAATATACCACTTCTATCACTCCTGGGGGGTCTACTACTGTTGGAAAATTGAAATGAAAACCATCTTTCATTTTTTTGTGATCTACAAACTAATTTATTCTTTTATGTGAAATATAGGTGCACCATGGCTCCTAGTAAAGAGGTATCGTGTGGCTTGATAGTCTTCCTAGGATGGCTAACCATTGAATAAATGTCCATCTAGGAATTTGTTTCTTCTGCCCTTGTTTGCTAAGTATATAATTCTTTTTAGCCGTTCACTAAAAATGATAGAACTACATGTTTTTTCAGCTAAGATTCCAGCTTGATGAAGAATTGCTGAGAGAAAGTGTTTTACAGAAAATGGATGAACTTTGAAGAGCCTCAAAGTCTAGATTAGTCAAAAAAAGAAGAAGTAAAATACCCTTCAAATGAGGGAAAAAGGCTAAAGCTGCATGTAGCCTAATACCGTCAAGTCACGGTGCAACTGTGGCTATTGATCCTGTTGTAGAACTTTTTGACTTGCAAGTCTTGTCAGATGTCTCCTTAAATAAGCTTTTCTTTGCGGTGATGGAAGAGGTGTCTGACACAATGGCTGAAATGCAGTTCATTAAGCTTCTGTTTGCCAAATCTCCAAAGCTGCAAGCATGAGAATCAAGCTGAAGTCAATGGACATTGCTGAAGAATCGAGGATTCTGAAAAAGTTGATAGGATATCGACGTGCATCGGTTCGTGGAGTAATCACTTTCCCAAAATAAAGGTATATGAACATCAAGTTCATCAGCTTACTTACCTCCTGGAGTTACTTTTGTTTTGGCTGTCTTTTATGGACTCTCATTTTTAGCTGGATGTTCCTTTGTCTTGGTGTTCTAGTGTTCAATTCATATTGATATTTGGTTGGCTATTTGTAATTTCAATTTCTATTGATGTTGTCTTCCGCTCTATGTAGGTTTGTGGCTTGAAAGAGAAATTGATGGTTCGTGACTTTTGTCGGAGATGTAGATACAATCTTGCCAGTGCTTGTTGGAACTTCGAAGCCTGCCATTCCTATGATACTTGTTCTCGTACTGATATTCTTGTATATAAGTTTAGCATAGTTCTTGATGCTAGATCAACTTTTGTTATTTCGGAGATGTAATGCTTTGAACATATTGCTAAGGAATGAGTAATAAATTGTGTCCTTCAGTTTCTATGAGTAAATATGTATGAGCTTGCTATGAAATGCCATTCAAATTTTTGAGAGTGTTAATTATGAAATTAATGCTATTTGAGTTTAGAGAGCTACAAAAACAGCTTCAAGATATACTTGATTCACAAAAGCAAACCATAGCGTTCCAAACATGCTATTGAAAGCAAATTAAATACATCAGGCTTAAAACGCTATGAAAGGTAGCTTAAAGACAGCATGCCAAAAACGCTATGAAAGGTCTCCTATAGATAGCGGTCTAAGAACGCTATTGAAAGCATAGACTTTTAATTGCATCGACTAATAAGGCGTTCTCCGGAACGCTATGTATATCATATGTAGGGAGGTATTCCCGAACAGGTGCAAAATGAGCCCGAGCACGGTCAACAAAGGGTCAACGCACTGTGGACCACTGATATGAGAAGTCAATGGTCCAGAGAGGTTGTACGATTCTCGGTACAATAACATGAGACGTTATTGGACCAGATACAAGAAAAATGACATGAGATGCCACTATTCATAGAAACTTGTTCGGCAAGAGAGAGCCGAACAAGTGGAGAGTTCCTTACAAAGGATATGGTTCAAATTGTTCCCTTAGGACCAGTAACACGTGAGGTAATTGGTCCAGGCCATCTGTTCGGCCATGAGATGGCCGAACAGAGAGAGAAGTACTATTTGAGGGAACATTCCGGAAGAGTCCAGAAACAGTGGTATTCCGTTAAGGAATAAGATCCCGAGAATATAGGGTCTGAGAAAGATACCCAATAAGAATGGGATGTTCGGTCAGTAATGGAAAAGAATCCTAAAAGGACTCTTTTCCATAAATTGATAAAGGAAACGAGAATCCTTGATATCCTGGGTTTCCTATACGAGTTGGGAATCCTATGGCAATAGGGATATGCTTGGGCACCAAGCGTCCGAATGTCTATATAAACAGAGCAAGCCTAGAGGTAAAAGGTACGCAATACACTGCATTCTATTGCTTTCCTACTGATAATTAGGGTTTGATTGCTAGTACGTGATACTAACAAAGGCATCGGAGGGCCTTTGCCACGAGAGGCAAAGGTGCGCTCACTCCTTGTCTGTTTTGCAGGATAAGGGTTTTTCTGACGAATTAGGGTTACGTTCAAGAGGCACGTGGAGCCGCTGCATTCCAGTGCTGTTCAAAGCACTACTTGAATTTATCCACCTACAATTGGCGCCGTCTGTGGGAAACGAAAGAGTTCCCTTTGAAATACGACCATGGTGGAAGTAGAGCCAGCAACGCCACGCGACCCAAAGGATGTGTTAATTGGAGGAGGGGATAAGTCTCCACCCGGGGCTCCGAGAAAGCCCGACGGAGGACACAAAAGGACCACGAGTAAGGGCCACCCCCTTACTATCCACGGCAACTCTAGAAATAGAGATGGAGAGACGGCATCAAAGTCCACGAGAAGGACTAAATCCCATCGAGGGGATGAATCGATTGCACACTCCAGAAGTGTATTCCGTAGCGAAGACGTTCTTGATAAAAAGAGACGAGAAATTGAGGAGTATGCTCGTTTGATCAAAAAACGAGAACATGAAATCAGAGAACTAGAGAGAATCAGAGAACATCCGGAGGACTCTGGACTATCTCGAAGAAATTCTAGAGGCAGTGAATACGCTTTGGTACAGTACCAAAAGGCTCCTTCACGAGGAAGGAGGAGCAGAAGCAGAAGTCTGACCCCGAGGCGACGTAAAACTTCTCCACGAAAAGGGAGGAGCAGGATCCGAACACCCGAGCGAAGGAGGGTATCTCCAAGAAAGAGGAGAAGCAGAGGTCGGAGTTCTACCCCCGAAGAAGAAGGGAGTAGAAAACATCATAGGGACAGGTACGAGAGACCTGATTCCGATTGGGAACGAACTAGATCCAAGAAAGGACCAGAGGATGAAGCCATGACTGCACGGGAAGCAGCACGGAGAGCACTGCAGAATATAGCATCCTCCCCTTTTGCAAAAAAGTTACAGGAGGCTAGATTGCCGACCAGGGTAAAGCACGGGACATTCATCCTCTATGAGACAGATACTGATCCTGTGGCCCATATACAGCATTATCAGCAAGCAATGTTTATGCATGAAGGGGATGATGCAATTATGTGCAAGATGTTCCCGTCGAGTTTGGGGAAGGTTGTCTGTCCTGGTTCCACAAATTGGGCTCACGCTCCATCCGAACATGGGTGCAATTGGCCGAGGAATTCACTGCACGGTTCTTGACGAGCAGGAAAGCTCCCAAAACCTTTGAGAGTCTTTCTTTTATGAAACAAGGAGAGGACGAGCCGATCAGGACTTATGCAAAGAAGTACTGGGAGACCTTCAACGAAATTGAAGGATGTAGTGAAGAGTACGCAATAGCCACGTTCAAAACGGGTTTACCTGTTCGCGGGGAACTGCGTAAGTCTCTAAACATGAGTCCCGTGCAGACATTGGCAAAATTAATGGAGAGGATTGAGCAGCATGCCAGGAACGAGGATGACATCCTACGAGAGGATGGAAAGTTGGCCGCCGAGCAAGTAAAGGGGCCTACAAAGAAAGCTGACAAGCCAGAGCCCAAAACCTATCATGAAAGGAAAGATTATGGGCAGGCGAAGAAAGAGCAGTACAAGGATAAACAAGCCCCGGATCCCAAGTCATTCTTTTCAATAAACACGGTTTGGAAAGAGCCCATTTATAGGATTCTTTATCAAATAAAGAATCAACCATACTTCAAATGGCCCCCAACTCTTGGTGGGAATAAAGATGCAAAACGTGCTACGAACCAACACTGCAGTTACCATAAGGATTGGGGTCACATGACAGAGGACTGTGAGATGTTTAAACGACATCTTGATGATTTGGTCTCACGAGGTTACCTCAAAGAATTTATCCAAGAGGATTCCAAGGATAAAGACAAGGCAATGGAATTGGATTACGAACAAAATCCAAAAGGGATAATCCATATGATACATGGATTGGCCGAACCTTATACGAGAAATGAGGTGAGATTGCTTCAGAGACGAGTGAAACATGACCAGCATGTAATGCAGTTGGGGAAGAAAAGAGGTCGCAACGAAGGGGCAAGCAACGAGGGCATAGTGTTTACTGATGAAGATCTGGGAGGAGTCCAGGTACCTCACAATGATGCTTTGGTCATAACCCTACGAGTTGGGGAATATGATATGGAGAGAATCCTGGTAGATTCAGGGAGTTGCACCGAAGTGCTATACTACGATGCGTTCAAGAAACTGGGGCTCACACAAGAAGATTTGGTACAATCAGCAACTCCATTGGTCGGATTTGGAGCAGGAGCAGTTTGGCCGTTAGGCAAAGTAACTCTGCCTGTTCGGGCTGGGACAGTGGTGCTACGAACCGACTTCTTGGTGGTGGATGTACCGTCTTCCTATAACGTGATTATAGGAAGGACATGGTTACACAAGATGAGGGCAGTCTCTTCAACTTTCCATCAGATGGTAAAGTTCCCAGGGTCTAATGGGATTGAGCACATCAAAGGTAACCAAAAGATAGCTCAACAATGTTTGGTATCCATCATTAAAAGAGTCCATAATGCCCACCATATTAATACTGTGGAAACTCCGGATCTGCCGACCATTGAGGATATCGGAAAAGACCCAACCGAGAGGGTGGTTGAGGATTTGAAGAAAACACAGATCAACGAGACTAATCCAGATAGGTATTTTCTAATTGGGGAATCACTGCCAGAAGAGGAAGAAAACGAACTGATTAGTTTTTTGAAAACTTATATCGATGTATTTGCTTGGACACCAGAGGAGATGCCTGGGGTAAATGCAGATGTTATTTGCCATCACTTGAATATAGATCCACAGCATAAACCGGTCATTCAAAAGAAACGAAGGGCAGCCGTACAGCACGTTGACGCTGTAATCGAAGAAGTGGATCACTTGTTGGAAGCCAAGGCAATAAGGGAAGTTTATTATCCAGAGTGGCTATCAAATACTGTTGTCGTCAAGAAAAAGAACGGAAAATGGCGCGTATGTGTTGACTTCACAGATTTAAACAAGGCGTGTCCTAAAGACAGTTTTCCTCTTCCAAGGATTGACCAGTTGGTTGATGCAACAGCGGGATATGGACGGATGAGTTTTCTCGATGCATATCGAGGATACCATCAAATTGCAATGTTTGGGCCAGATCAGGAGAAGACGTCTTTTATTACACCACGAGGGTTGTACTGTTATAATGTCATGCCTTTTGGATTGAAGAATGCAGGGGCAACGTATCAGAGACTGGCGACCATCATGTTTAGAAAATTGCTCGGCAAAACTATGGAGGTCTACATAGATGACATGGTGGTAAAGAGTAAATCTGGGCAAGGCCATATTGCAGATTTGAGAGAAGCTTTCGAGATTTTGAGGAAATACAAGTTGAAACTCAACGCCTCGAAGTGTGCGTTTGGAGTCGGCTCTGGAAAGTTTTTGGGCCATCTTGTAACTCTAAGGGGAATAGAGGCAAATCCCGACCAGATAAAAGCCTTACAGAATCTGGAAAGTCCTCGGACAACGAAAGAAGTCCAACGATTAACTGGGATGGCAGCAGCTCTTAATCGATTTATTAGCCGATCAAGTGACAAGTGCAGACCTTTCTTTCAGTTATTGAAGAAAAGGGAAGGGTTCGAATGGGGAGCAGAATGTGAACAAGCCTTTCAGGATCTAAAGGGATATTTGGCCTCTCCTCCCCTTCTTTCGACTCCAGAAACAGGTGAGTCTCTGATTTTATACTTAGCTGTTTCTGAGCATGCTGTAAGTGCAGTACTTTTAAGAGATAAGGGATCCGAGCAAATCCCAGTTTATTATGTGAGCAAAACTTTGTTAGATGCCGAAACAAGGTATTTGCCCCTCGAGAAATTGGTCCTAGCACTAAGGACAGCAACTAGAAAATTGCCACATTATTTCCAGAGCCATAAAGTTGTGGTCTACACCGAGTTTCCATTAAAATCACTGCTCCGAAAGGCAGATTTCTCGGGAAGGATCTCAACTTGGTCAGTTGAGTTGAGCCAATATGAAATCGACTATCAGCCGCGCACAGCGATCAAAGGCCAGGTGTTGGCAGATTTTGTGGCAGAGTTCTCACCTACGGTTGCACCTCTGCCTCCTACGAGAAAGGAGTGTGAAGCAAAATCTCCTGTAACGAAGAAACAGGCGTTAGCCGAACAAGATCCCCTGGAATGGAAGCTGTTTGTTGATGGGTCAGCTTGCAACACCGGTTCAGGTATTGGAGTTGTGCTTTTACCCCCTGAAGGGTCAATGTTAGAATTATCTGTTCGGCTAGGGTTCAATGCATCAAACAATGTGGCAGAGTATGAGGCACTCTTAGCTGGTTTGAGAAGTGCAAAAACCCTAAAAGCCGAACGAGTTAGGGTGTATTCTGATTCACAGCTCGTGGTCCATCAACTGTCCGGGCAATATGAAACCCGGAGCGAGAAGATGGCGGCATATGTACAGGTGACCAGAGATCTACTTGATACCTTCGAAAGGGTGTATATTGAACAGATAAGTTCTGGGAAGAATGCTCATGCAGATTCATTGGCATGGTTAGCCGCAGCTGTGCCATCTGAGTTTAAAAGAAAAATAGCCGTAGAGTATTTGGCTGAGCCGAGCATTGGCAGAAGTGTAGAGATGGTCTTGGACGTGAACCAAGGACCAAGTTGGATGGACCCAATAGTGGAGTTTTTACGAGATGAAGTACTCCCTTTGGACAAAAAGGAGGCACATAAAATCAGGACCAAATCTGCTCGGTTCTGGTTATCCCCAGAGGGAAAACTATATAGGAAGTCTTTTACAGGACCCTACTTGCTTTGTGTGCATCCTGAGATGGTGCAAAAGTTCCTCCACGAAATTCACGAGGGGACTTGTGGAAGCCATGCTGGTGGTCGGTCCATAGCACACCGAGCAATCACCCAAGGGTATTGGTGGCCGTACATGCAAGAAGATGCTAAGGTGTACGTAAAAATTTGTGAGAAGTGTCAGAAGTTTTCACCAATGATTCGAACACCAGCCGAGGACCTGGTGCCGCTGACAAGTCCCTGGCCGTTTGCTCAATGGGGAATGGACATAGTGGGTCCACTACACAAAGCAACTGGGAATCGAAAATTCCTATTAGTTGCAACAGATTACTTCACTAAATGGATTGAGGCTGAGCCGTTGGCCAAGATTACTGAACCTATGATAGAAAGGTTTGTGTGGAAAAGCATCATAACTCGCTTTGGGGTACCCTATTCGTTGATTACAGACAATGGGTCGCAATTTCAGAAGAAATTCAAAACTTTCTGTGCCCAGTATGGGATAAGAAATTATTACTCGACTCCAGCCTACCCTCAAAGCAACGGACAAGTAGAGGCTTCGAATAAAACGATCCTTGATGGGATTAAGAAACGTTTGGATAAAGCAAAGGGGAAATGGCCCGATGAATTGCCATTGGTCCTATGGGCATACTGAACAACGCCTAGGAGGTCTACGGGAGAGACCCCCTATTCATTGGCATATGGGACGGAGGCTGTTATTCCATTGGAAATAGGTCTGCCGACCAACAGGACCACTTTGGTTGAAAGTGGAGGAAATGACAGAGCCTTGGAGATTGAGTTAGACTTTGCCGAGGAACGACGAGAACGGGCCTTGGTGCACTTGGCCTCATACCAAGAGCAGCTCATCAAAAGTTATAACAAGAATGTACACCCACGAGAGTTTGGTGTTGGAGACCTTGTGCTACGAAAAGTGCTCGGCAATACTAAAGTGGCTAATGAGGGAAAGCTAGGGGCAAATTGGGAAGGCCCATATCGAGTTACAGAAATCGCGGGCATTGGGGCTTATCGATTGGCGGACTTGGACGGGAACCCAGTGCCAAGACCTTGGAATGTCCATAATCTGAGAAAGTTTTTTATATGAATAAATTTTTATTTTTGCACATCGTGATTGTGTGAGAGTTACGAATAAAACTCTCTTATGTTCTAGTTCTGTTATTTTAGCTGCACGGGGTACGAATAACGCCCTCTTGAGCTCTATAGCTTATGAATAAAGTCGCCTTTTTTTTATAACTATTGTTGTTTCTGGTATTTGTTTTAAATACGAATTACAAAGTAAAATTCCCTCATTCGTATTGGGGAGCAGGGTATAGGATATCCATTTAAGTACGTGAAACTTAAAACAAGTTTAAGTACGTGAAACTTAAACTCAAGTTTAAGTACGTGAAACATTAATCACTGCTTATCAACTTTTAAGTACGAGACACTTGAACGCAAACGCAAGTACGAAACACTTGTGTGATGTTCTAAGTACGTGACACTTAGAGTGTGAGAACACTTGTTTGGAATTTAAGCCATGAAATATCCAAGTACGAGAAACTTAACATTGCATACGAATACATGCCTACAAGCATACGAATATATGCACAAACAGTCCACAGCATACGAAAATATGCACAAACTTGGAAAGCATACGAATATATGCATAAAGTACGTGACACTTTAGCCGATTTAAAGTACGAAACAACTTACATAAGTACAAAATACTTAAACTTTTCACAAAACATCCATGATAGAAATATGTGGAACAAGTATCTTGACAGGAATCATTCAAAACACAGATATAAAGAAAGGCAGAGCTCATTCATCTTCAGTGAGATCTTGCACAGAAGAAGGAGCAATTACAGGAGCTACTGGTGCAATCATATCATCAGTGGCAATTTCCTCTCCACGTTGACCATCACTGACTTCCTTTTGGCCAGAGTTGGTCATATCACTCTGAGGCTCCACTTCGGTAACAGGAGGCTCCGCTGTCTGCAAAACTTGTTCTTCATCTCCCTCTTCAACAGTTTCCTCCTGATCACCAGCTGCTGCGCTTGGAAGCTCAATGTTGGTCCAAAGTGGAGATGCCTCAGGAATCTCTACTTTTTCAAGGCAGGCCCTCCAAGACGCCACCCAAACTTGATCCTGAATTCCAGGCATCTGGTTTGTGTAGCTCTCAGTGGCAACTTTGATTCCTTCGTTATATCCCTTTTCAAAGGCAGCCTTGGCTTCATTCTGGGACGTCTCGAGCTCCTTCAAAGTCTGGGCAAGACTGTCCTCAGTCCCCTTCAACTGTCCTTTCAGGCCATCTGCAACCCCCTGGGCCTGGTTCCTTTCTCTCTCAAGCCTGATGATGGTACGTTGGAGCTTGGAGTTTTCACTGACAAGTTTTGCTCGTTGGGGCTCTGATTGGCTAAGTTTTTGAGCCATGGCCACCATTTTTTGCATCACCTGGAAACATTCAAAACAATTATGATAAACATAACTGTTAAAGTTCTGTGTACACTATGATCACAAAAAGAAATTTTACCTTGGCATTGTGAGACATGAATGAGCTTAGAAGGTTGTCAGGCGAGCTCGCCACCTCCTTCTGCATATCTCCTGGCAGAAGAAAAGCTTGAGACAAGGCAAGGGCAGTGCCTTCTGACTCAACACTGTCCCGAGCAGTGATAGCTCGGTTCCCGTGTGAGAATGGAGGAGCCCAGAGGGGAGCAGGTGATGAGGAGGATGTAGGGGGTCTTTCTTGAGTTTCCTCCACTCGTTGACGTTTCTCACGGTGAAGGGCTTCAATCTCTTCAAGGGAAAATCCTGGGGGAGCATCTGTTTGCGTTTGAGGGCGACGACCACGACCTTGAACACTTTGGCCCCGACCACGACCTCGACCAGGAATGGTGAGGAGGCTGCCCAAGTCAATCGGCCGGTTCATCTCTGAAGTTGAGAAGGTACGGCCGCTGGAAGACGAGTTGGATGTCGAACTGGAGGCTTCCTCAGCAAGAGGGATTGGTTCGTCAGAGATCGGAGGTGTCCGAGAACGCCTTTCTTCTTGTTCGGGAACTGGTCTTGAAGGGCCAGCTATTGCAGGGGTATCAGCTGCTCGGGTACGCCGATCAATAAACCCCCCGTATGACGCTTTGTAACTCAGCAGAACCTGAGCCGCTCTTGCTCGGCCAGCAAGGTAAGTCCCTTCGCCGTTGAAAGCAAGTGCTCGCTTGATATCAGTTACGTGCACTTGAGGGGTTATGATATTATAACCCCGGTTAATGTTCGAAGCTGCAGCCGAGCAAAGCATAAATAATTAGAAAGCATGAAAAAGCTTTTCCTATGAAAAAGGACAAGGATTTGAAATTAGGGGAAAGCACTAACGTGGGCTCCCGAATATATGAGGAGCGTGAAAACCAATCACTTGGCCGTCCTCATCTCTGGGTTCGAAGTTGCCCGTGACAATCAGGAAGTCATCATCATCCCCTCGAGCAGAGTCAGGGAGTTCAAGGACTAGCTTTTTTCTAGAATCCCTACTTTTTAGATAATAAGTAAGGGCATCCCCAGTTCTAGAAATACTGTATAGATGGTGAATATCATACAGGCCTAGCGAAGTCCCTAACATTTGGTTTAAGGTATTTATGCCCATAACTACCCTGAAGAAATTAGCAGAAACCTGCATTGGCGAAAGCCTGTAATATGCTAAGACTTGGCGGAGCAGAGGGGCTAGGGGAAACCTAACTCCGCCTTCAACGACGGCTACTACTGGAATATGAAGGGTGTCAAAATCGAAGCTTTCACGAATGGCATCCTCAGGAGCCAAAACAGTAGCTACATTGTCAGGAATCCCATATCGAGATCTAAAACTAGCCATGGTCTGAGGAGTATTACAATGTCTACGAAATCTCCCCATTACCAGAAAACCTTTTGGGGATTTTTGAAGTATAAAGAAAGGGGACGATGAAACCCTAACGAAAGATTTTGAACAATCTACCAAGAGAAAAAGAGTAGTAAGGAGAGGAATGATGACTTACGACAAATAGTCGATTGAATCCCTAAAAGCAGAAAGGAGGAGGTCTTGAAATGATGAACAGAGATTCAATGGCGGGTAAACCTTGAAATCGCCTCTTTCTGCTGAGGAAGTCTAAGAGAGAGATTGAGATTTTTGAAAATGGGACGAAAACCCAAAAATACCCCAAAAGTGGGTGGCGTACGTGAAACGTCATCCCAGACGCCGTTTGAGCGTTCCGTTTTCCCATAAACACGTCTGTTCGTATTTAATGAAACGCAATACGATGATCGACGCGTGTAAAGGTTAGGGCTAAAAGCCTGTGACGGCCACAAGAAAAGATGATTTTTTAAGCAAAGTGATGAAACATTGCACCAATATGTGAAATAGGGTGCAGAAACAAAGTGAATTTGTTCGGTTAAAAGCTTTACTCGTCATCTGAGTAAAATATAAACGAGCAAAGCTGGGGAGCAATTGTAGGGAGGTATTCCCGAACAGGTGCAAAATGAGCCCGAGCACGGTCAACAAAGGGTCAACGCACTGTGGACCACTGATATGAGAAGTCAATGGTCCAGAGAGGTTGTACGATTCTCGGTACAATAACATGAGACGTTATTGGACCAGATACAAGGAAAATGACATGAGATGCCACTATTCATAGAAACTTGTTCGGCAAGAGAGAGCCGAACAAGTGGAGAGTTCCTTACAAAGGATATGGTTCAAATTGTTCCCTTAGGACCAGTAACACGTGAGGTAATTGGTCCAGGCCATCTGTTCGGCCATGAGATGGCCGAACAGAGAGAGAAGTACTATTTGAGGGAACATTCCGGAAGAGTCCAAAAACAGTGGTATTCCGTTAAGGAATAAGATCCCGAGAATATAGGGTCTGAGAAAGATACCCAATAAGAATGGGATGTTCGGTCAGTAATGGAAAAGAATCCTAAAAGGACTCTTTTCCATAAATTGATAAAGGAAACGAGAATCCTTGATATCCTGGGTTTCCTATACGAGTTGGGAATCCTATGGCAATAGGGATGCTTGGGCACCAAGCGTCCGAATGTCTATATAAACAGAGCAAGCCTAGAGGTAAAAGGTACGCAATACACTGCATTCTATTGCTTTCCTACTGATAATTAGGGTTTGATTGCTAGTACATGATACTAACAAAGGCATCGGAGGGCCTTTGCCACGAGAGGCAAAGGTGCGCTCACTCCTTGTCTGTTTTGCAGGATAAGGGTTTTTCTGACGAATTAGGGTTACGTTCAAGAGGCACGTGGAGCCGCTGCATTCCAGTGCTGTTCAAAGCACTACTTGAATTTATCCACCTACATCATACTATAGCGTTTTTGGCACGCTAAGAAAGGCCTTATTTGTTGTAGTGTATAGGCTAGCACAGTTGGTTCGCGCACGCGCGCGCACACACGAGGTCGGAGGTTCGATTCTCAGGAGGAGCAAGAATATTTCGCCTGCCACGCGGGCGCCACGTGGGCTGCCACACCGGTGCCACGTCAGCGCCACATGGAGGCTTACGTCACACAGTTGTTGGTTTTTAAAAAAATGAAAATTGCCTTTAGCAACGGTTATAACCGTTGGTAAAAAAAAATCTGTACCAACGCTCGTCAAAACCGTTGCTATACCTCTATAGCAACGGTTTGGCCGAACCGTTGGTATAGCCTAAACGCGTCTATACCAACGGTTTTTGGGTTTTTTAGCAACGCTTTCGACCGTTGCTATAGAACGATTTTCTTGTAGTGTTTAGGCACGGGCATCTGCTAATTTCGTTAATGACAAAGCATTTTTTCTTTGCTGCATGCAAACGGTAACTCTTTTGTATATTCTTATGTCTTATCACTTGTTTTCTTTGCCAATAAATTGCTGCAAAGGTGATATAAACTCTTGTGTTAACGAGAATTTTTACAACAGTTTAAAATGGCCCCTCGGAAGTACTGAATTGTACACATTTTTTTTCAAGTGCATTGAACGCCTCACCATAAAGTATATTCATAGTAATGAGTTAGACGAGTGAGCCCGGTATTTTTTATTTTTTATTTTTGTCTCCGGAGCAATGGCAAAAGATAACTCATTTCCGTAGACTCTTTACCATTTAGTCCATTAAGTTAGAGGAAATGTGTTGAATGGTGAAAAACAGATGCAAAATAGTACTAAACACTATCAGAAAAATAGCCACAAAAGCAAAATTTCAATCATAATTCAAACCCATACTGTTCCAAAAATCCAAGAATCCAGATTTGGTTATTGTGTTGTAAGAAAAAGAAAAGAAAATTCCGTTTACCCAATTGGGGAAGAAACTCAGAAAATACTTCTAATACGAGCAGACATGGTCCACCGAAAAAATAAATGCCACAGTCAAACAAGGTACACGACTAATACCTTCGAGTCACCCGAGTTGTGAAGAATTCTAATCTTGGTGAGTGTATCACTAACCCCAACCAGTGGTGAAATTTTAACCGATAAAACCGAACCGACGGAAAACCAACCGAAAAAGTCGGTTCGGTAAGTTGCCAATCCCAACTGAAGGGGAAAAAAAATGTTACCCTTTGCAAATGCAATTCAATCATTCAAAGAGATAAATGAATGAGACCAATCAGCTGCAAATCTATAGGACTATTGGTAAGGTGCCTACGTGCTCATTTATTTGCCGGGACCAATATTGATGAATCCCGCAGAATATATAGTTGCAACGAACTACTAACAACGATGAGATTAATAACACCGCATGCATTGCCCACAAATCCCTGATATTATTATCGGCTCAAGGGGTTTGGCCAAGTCACTAAAGTGAAGAAATGTTAGGTGCAAAGAAAATGGGCAAAGAAAATATCCTTAAAGTATACATGAATAGCTCAGATGCACTGCATAGTGAATCTGAGCCGTTCATGTACACTTTAAGGGTATTTTCTTTGTCAATTTTCTTTATCTCTAGCACTTCTCTACTAAAGTGAGTACAAGAAATCAACAAGTCTATGTTCTCCGTGAGGTCGCATATTCGAATTCTATAGAGGTCAAACATTTAAAACCTTGGGGCTGGTCACTAGAGGATTTGCCCGGTTGTTAACTTCAAAGTCCCGAAATTAGTTGACGTAAGCGCAAACTGGTCTGAATATCTGGTTGTAAAAAAGAAAAGAAGTGATATTATAACTTTTTTTTATAGGGAATAAAAGTTTTATTAAAAAAACTTGACAAATGGTACATCAAGTTGGGGGTAGGGGAGAGGAATCCAACCAAGGGTTAGATGAAAATAAAAGAAAACCCAGTGGACTGAGGTCCAAACACCTTAAGGGCTAAGCCCAAACACCTATAGGCCTCAAAATGCCTAAATCATAATAGTAAAGAGCATAAAAACAACTGCTTAGCAAAAAAAAAAAAAAAAAGAGCATAAAAACAACTCAAAGGGACCAAGTCCAAAATTTAAAGGGCAAAGCCCTACCCAATGAGCCAAAATCTAACCCTAATTAATACAGCAACACAATTACAATTGCACACACAAGAGCCTTGCCATCACCACCTCAACCACCAGTAGCAAACCAGCCACAACCCAAGACTTCCGTTGTGGTTGTGAACAAACCCCACAAGATGATGACACCAAACGACCCATGCCGCCGCGATTCCCGCAAGAAGCTGAATCCCAAGCCAAAATCGCCGAGAAGCCGCCAATTCGGCCCTTATAAATGGTTGAGATCCACCACCTGAGCATATCCATACGCCGCTTACCGCCGCCTTGCCGTCACCCAACAACCACCCTAGGCAGATTTGCAACAACCACCAAACAACAAAACTTGCAAAAAACCCAAGGTCATGACTAGCAACGAACGCCTACCTCGAGATCTGCACTCACCATTAGGCCCAGACTAATCACGCCTAGGAGCAGAGATCGGCGGGAGATCTCACAACCAAGCTCCCCTTGCCTCCATCGCACCTAGCCGTTAGGTCTACCAAAAACTGCTAAGACAATAACCAACAAGCTAAACAGATATAGAGAGGATGCACAAACTGTTAGTAATTTATTTTAATCAACGGATATCTGTGATCTTAACGTGGGGAGATTAATAAGTATTTAATAACATGGAGCTCGAAAATAATTGAGATAAGGATGAGAGTGCAATTACAATTTTGTAATGGGGTGAATTGTAATTTATGTGATAAGAAATAAAATCCTGTGATAAGAAATAGAATCCTGGTGGGATTAAGATTTCTTATTTACACAAGGAGCCCAAATTTATTTCTCCTTAGGTCCCTGCCCTAGCCCTATAAATATACCGCTTCATTCTCTAGGTCGATGACATATTTTTGAGAAATTAGAAAAGTGGGCTACGAGAGAGAACAAACAATCACGTAGTGTTTCCACAAATGGGTACTTGATTTGAGGTATAAGGGAATATGGCAAAAGATCGTAAGGTACGATTGAGCTGTATTCGTGGCATACAGCAAAATATGCTGTAACAAGTTCAACCAGCATTCGCAACACAGGAGTTGTGGTAAGCCCTAATTCCGCCTTGTAGGATTTTTTACAATTTTTTGTTGTCTAATTTGTACTCGTCATTACTGGGTCTTGAGAATCGTTTCCCAACGCAAACATGGAGAAGGAGACGCCTGCGAAGCTGTAAAAAAGGGGAGGGGGAAAAAAGATGGGAGAAGAATGAGAGATAGAGGGAGAGATTAGAGAATAAAGAAAAGAAAGAAACCTAGGAGGGGAGGGGAGGAGAGGAGAAAAGGAAGGCTCAACTGCTAGGGTTGTGTTTTTCTTTTAGAGGGAGAGAAAGAGAAGAGGAAGGCGCAGATGTTTATTAGAGAGATATTATGACAAAACAATATATATCTGATGGGTAGTTTATTTGATTCATATAATATTTAACCAAACACCAAAAATTAGTATGGTCTCTTTAAATATTAAATATAAAATCTAATCTGATGTTTATAGCTGGTAATGTTGACTAATTAAATTTTATCTCCCAATAATGAATTTTGGCAATATTTGAAATAATCACACCATGCCATGCAGTTTAATGCCATAATCCCGACTTATCTACTCATGCCTTTTGGATGTCTTTAGTGGTAATAATGGGTGTTACAATGTTTAGTGATAGGTATTCATTCAAGTTATGTTTTTGTCATGAACTTTTAAGGGAAAAAACAAAAAGAAAGGAAAACAATAATAGTATTACAAACAATTCAGCCCTTTTTTTTTAATCGGCAAAGTAACATTTATTAAGGAGTGCAATTTTGTTCATCCTTCTTAAAAGAGGGTGAACATTACCCTCCTTTCTATTAGTTGAAATGGTGTGGATCCTATCACAAAGTGATAATACTTTTTTTTGTAAGCATGACATCACTTTGTAGTAATATCCATATCATTTCAACCAATAGGAAGGAGGGTAATGTTAAGCAAGTGATGAGGATTAATTCGATTAACAACATGGTATCATCAGTTAAGGATCCGGGATGATGATATCGCCAAGATAGCCTTTCGTATTAGATACGGACACTACAAGTTTGTAGTGATGCTATTCGGGTTGACTAACGCTCCGGCAGTAGTCATGTGTCTCATGAACAAGATCTTTCAGCCCTACTTAGACAAATTTGTAGTGGTGTTCGTTGATGATATCTTGATATATTTCGCCAATAAGGAAGAGAATGAAGAACACCTTCGAATAGTACTACAAGTACTCCGAGATAGCCAACTTTATGCCAAAGCAAGTAAATGCGAGTTTTGGCTGGAAGTGTTTAAGTTCTTGGGGAACGTAGTATCCAAGGATGGAATCGCAGTGGACGAAAGTAAGGTTGAAGCAATACTGAATTGTAAACAGCCGACCTCCGTATTTGAAATCAGGAGCTTCCTAGGATTGGCCGGGTATTACAGAAGATTCATTCAAGATTTCTCAATCCTCACCAAACCAATGATAAGACTGACACAGAAAAGAGTGAAGCTGGATTGGAATAAAGCCTGCGAGTTAAGGAACTGAAAAAGAGACTGATCAGTGCGTTGATACTCATCATTCCCGAGCAGGGTGTAGATTATACGGTTTACTGCAACGCGTCAAGAGTCGGCTTGGGATGTGTGCTGGTGCAGCATGGAAAAGTTGTAGCCTATGGATCTCGACAACTTCAACCGCACGAGAAGTATTACCCTCACCTATTCGAATCTGAGCGTGCTCCTAATTTCGAGGACTAAATTATTTTAAGGAGGATAGTTTGTAAAGACCCTGATTTTTGGTAAATAAAAATTTCGTTAAATATTTGAATTTTATTTTAATTACTGAAAATTTGCTTTTAAGATTTCTTTTAATTTCTAATAATCCGTCATAATTAGATTAGAGACTTATAAAATTATATCTTTTTGCACCAAACAATTTAGTCCTTTTCATAAAGATAAGTATGCTTATAGAAATACTTGTATATTTTCCTAATGAGTAAAATAAAATCTTTAAATTTCTTGGCTAGAAATTTTATTTGGCAAGCAGAGTTAGCTTCCAACCGATTAGTTAGAGAAACCTAAGTACCAATTCAACCTAGTTATATTTCCCTAATCCTAGATGAACCTTTTACCAACCTTGAACCTTATGAACCTTTCCAAACCCTAACTGAATCCTTTTAGACCTAAGGAAGTAATCATTATACTTCATGACTAGTCATTTCAAGAGCTTACTTATCATCATTACCTTCTACCCATTGGATAATAATTCGTAGGGTAATTTTTATCCTTTGAGTAATAGAAATAAGACTTCCTATTGTCTAGAAAATAGTGCTACTGTAGGGGTTCGATTTAGGAGGAGGGACCTTGGCCTGAACTAGTACTTCTTTTCCGCTACGTGTTCCTCCACCGCTGAACCTGCAACAAGTCACTAAGGCTGGAATAGCCTAGTGACCCTCCGACGATCAAGTTAGATGTAAGGAGAGACGTTTTTAGGTCTAGGGTTAGGGAAAGATGGCATACCTCTCAAAGATGAGTATCCCTTTATATTTATAGACCTAGGTTAACTTGGGCTCCAAGCTAGTGCGTGGAGGTCACGCTTAGGTAACCGCCTCGGGTGACGTCATAGATGACGCAGCGGATAAGACGGTTACGAAGCACATGGCCAGACCTGGCCTAGATGATTCTTTCCGCCACGTGTCGCTCTTGGTCCCCTATTGGTGTGCTACACCCTTTCAAGAGACCTTAACGGAATGCTTGTACTTCGGTAGTGACCGAACCGCCAACAGGAGACTTGATACCGAGCGAGTAAAGAGGAGAATATACACTGTCCCGCCTGATATGAGACTTCGGTTAATGGTGGTCCGGTTACACCACCGAGGTCATCACCGAAGCCCCCAGAATAGCCCCTCAAGGCCCTGGAGCCTTATACCCCTGCTTCAGGGTCTTGACCTCATCATACGAAATATCAGACTTCGGGCCTTTTCTTAGAGAACCACCGAAGAGTAAGCCTGCCTCGGTAGATCCCATCCTGCATGTGTCAGAGATGAGAGCCACGTGTCAGCAATCGCCGAGGTCTCAGGACAGAAAGGCTGTCTCGGCACGTGCCATGTCAGTTGATTGGTATGAAACGTCGCTTCGGTGACACGCGTCATTACGCCTAAGGTCTGAAAATCCGGCGCCTGTCCTCGGTGCAGGGTCCTTAATACCAGCCGTTCGATGATAACACGTGTTGAAGATCTAACGGCTCGGTGCACGACGCCTCGTTTCCCGCGTAGCTCTCCCTCTCTCCCATTATAAATAGAAGAGACAGAGATGAGATCGTCACCTTTTCCTCCGCTTCTGAAGTCGAACCGCCGCCGCCGTCTGCTTCCAGCTTTCAATCGAGATTTCGAGCGTTTTGGTTGGGAGGTCTTATACGAACTTGAGGTATGTTGATCTCCTTGCTTTAATCTTCATGTTTTGACCATTCTTTTTGAGTTTCTTGCCATTTTCTGTGTACATTCTGGCTGAGCAACCGCTCGCCTCTGTCTGGTATAGGGCGGCGCTGGGCTTCTCCGGCGCTGCTCATGCTTTTTACCGAGGTATAAACTCATCCCGAGACCTAGATTCATCCCGAGGCCAAAACTCATCCCGAGACCTAGATTCATCCCGAGGCCAAAACTCATCCCGAGACCTAGATTCATCTTGATCCCAAGGGAATGGATTTCTGAACCTTGAATTCTTATCGAGAGGGAAGCGCTTTCACAGGAACTGATTGCCCGAGGATTTCAAGGAGCGATGACCATTCCACACCGAGTGTTAGACCTTGATATTTCCCTGAGCATATAGCTAACGGGTTTTTTGTACTCTTTTCCTTGGTTAGGCAGAAGCGAATGGTCATCGAGCTCTCTTCGGACAGTTCCAGTAGTTCAGGCTCTTCTCCCATTGAAATTCCCAAGGATATTCGCCAGACACTTCGGGAGAGGGAGAGGGCATTCTTTCGGACTCCAATCGACTGCATTGAACCATTCGAACCCTTGAGACCTCCTCGTGCGGTGACGACGTTTGACTCCCAAGAGATGGAAGCCCCAAGTACCTCGAACCAAGGCCCGGGTCTGTTCGCGGATGCCCCCGAGGAGGTAAGGGGACGCAGGAGGGCGATGAGGCCATGCCCATACCGAAACCAATATTTTGATGGCTCCTCGGCTTCTTATGCTGAATTCAAGAGGGTGTACAGGGTTCCTCATGACGTTGACGTTCGGATTTTACCGAACAGTGACCCCAAAGACCTTCCACACCGAGAGGGAGCGCTGATCTTCCCCTTGATGGCTATCATCGAGGGGGGCATTAGATTCCCCCTACATCAGTTCGTCCGAAGGGTTCTCCGAGGACCCTCTCTCACGTCTTCTCAGCTTACGATGAACTCCTACCGGATTATCACGAGCATTATAGAGCTTAGGAGGCAATACAACCTCACGTTCGGACTCAAGGAACTCTTCGGTGTGTACCTGGTGGGAGTTAACCAAGAGAGTGATCGATATTATCTTTCCTGTAGGACGGGATACGACACATTCCTTATCGACCATCTTCCCGACTCGGAAGAATGGGCGAGTATTTATGTATCGGTTACCGGGAACTTTATGTTTGGGCCTGGGGAAAGCGCGAACACCGCCACCATAGTTCAGTTCGAAACCGGGGCACCTGGTCGGTAGAAATCTCTTTTTACCTTTAGTACATGGCATATATATATTTTTTTTATCGTATACTGATTCTTCCATTGCCTTTCTTTCAGCCGAGGGCATCGTTGCAGAGCTTCGGGGAAGGGCTATCCGAGCGTTGATAACAGCTGCATATGCCATTCCTATCACGAATCGGTACGCACCTGACCTGCCCGGATACAAACCGATTTACACCGGTTATTTGAAAAAGAAGCCGCGGCAGCAAGGTGTTCCTCGAGCGGGACGAGGTCGTGGCTGAGGGCGAAGCCGAGGAAGAGGAGAAGGAAGGGGAGGCAGAGGAGCTGGGGCGCCAGAAGACGAAGTAAGTGATTCTGGTCCCCGAGGCGTGATCCGAGAAGAAATCGACCGGGAGACCCCAGAGAGGACAGGGCTCAGCGACGAGATGAGCGGTCATGGAAGAGAAGTGCTCAACCTTCGGCGCTAGAGGCCACGAGGACGGGGGCCTGGCGTCACGATTGGCTCACCGAGGGCCGGACTTCGAGGGTAGTCCCTGTTTCTCCTCAAGAGCCTCCCGAGAAGAGGGCTTGGGCAGAAGAAGAAGCCTTCGGACAAGGAAAGGGAGGGGAGCCGATCTTGATAGACGAGATAGGAGCCAGAGGAGATGAGGGGGATGTGGAGAGCAGGGGAGGAGCCGACACGGGGACTTGTGTTCCAGCGAGGGAGGTCCCGTGGGCCCCCGAGGTTCGTTACTACTCGGGGCGCCTAATTCATCACGCCGATAGTGCATCCTCCAACATTGGGACATCGTTTGGGCTCCTTCGGTCGTGTATTCTTCCGAATGACACCCGAGCCATCGAGGGTTGCACCGAGGATCTCACAGGAGAGATAGCGCAGGCACTTCTGAAAGTAAGTTACTCTTCTTATCCCCTTGATAAAGTTACTTTTCTTATCCCCTTGATTTGAATGCTGAAACTTGATCATTTTTACTTGTGTTGGTAGGCCGGGAGCTCGGGCACTCGTGGTGAATGACCGATGCAAGGCGCAGGGGTAGGAGATAGAGCTGCTGAGGAAAACCCTTGCTCAGAGAGAGGACGACCTGAAGGTGGCGAGGGAGACTTGTGACCTCTACCTGGCCGACTTTCAGAGGTGCGACCGGGAGCGGGTAATTGCTGAAGGGAGGGCCACAAAAGCTGAGGAGGACACTAACACCTTGAGGGTTGCTGGAGCCCAGGAGGTCGAGTTTGCAAGGAACAAAGGCTACGATGAAGGCTGGGATGTTGCCGGAGTAGAATATAAGAAACAGGTCCGGGAGATAGAAGCCGAGCTCTTCAGAGATCGGTTCTTGGACGGACTTCGGTACGGGCACGAGGCCTTGATAAGCAAGCTTACTCTGCCAGAGGGTTCGGAGCTTCGGACCGTGCCGAGCCCCCTCCTGAAGAGCTTGTGCTACCAGAGGAGGAAAGCAAGCAGGTGCCGAACCAAGACCCCCAAGCGACCGAGAAGCAAGCTGACCTCAACGCCCCTGTTCCCTGATGAAGCATAGGAACTTTATACCTCGCAGCTCTGAAAAGTACTTTAATCTTTTGCTTGAATGGTCGGTTTACTGGACGGCTCCGGACATTTGGAGTTTGCCGTTCCAGGGATTGTAATTGTTTGATACTGAAGCAGTACCCTTTTGTTTATTGTTTCTGATTGAATGCTCTTCTTTTCTTGAATGTTTTTATCTTTGAAATGCTTGTTTGATTGGTTTGCTCCTTAGGTTATGATGCCCCTGCTTCGGTGGGACTTGAAAAGTTTGTAGAAACAAGTTTAACCGAAGCGTTAACCGAATCGTTTTGCCAAGCATAAAAAAGATGTTTAATCAAGAAAAAGTGACTCGTTCCGAAGCCCCAGTTAGTAGGAGGGCCGGTAGGGACCGAATCAGAAGCACCTGTTTAATGAATTTTTGACTTTGCACGCCCTTGCTTATTAATAGAAATGAACTTATCGAGCAGAGGCGGGATGGTATTACTGCTAGGGACGTAGGCCGGGGTCACGAAGGGGTATGGCTTCTGCCATAGGTTCGTGACGCAGCGAGTCCGAACAGTGGGAAATTTCTGGTGGGTCGGTATAAGGGGCTCGGAGAGAGAGGCCGAGTATCCTTAGAGCGAGTGACCAGAAATCAAGACGACCGAAGAGGCCTGGGCGACTTGGTGGGAAATTTGTCCAAGGGTATCACCTATGGGAGAACAATATCCCTGAAGTCGGTATAAAATGGTCCAGGCAAGAACGGACCAAGTGTAAGTAATTTAAACAATCAGTGTACGAATAGTGCCAAAGAGATAATTCTCATTAAAACTCGGTGGAGTATTGTCAATACATAAGCACATTGCTTTCAAAACTTTCTTAAAAGAAGATGCAACGTAATAAAGACCGGACGGGCTTCGGTAACCGAGCACTATCCGTAGAACTTCTTCAAGTTGTTTGCATTCCATGACTTAGCAATGGGGGAACCATCCAGCTTTTCCAATTTGTAGTTACCCGATCCGAGGTGCTTGAGAACTCGGTAGGGGCCCTCCCAATTGGGCATTAGCTTTCGCTTTTTGGACTTCTCCACCACGTTTTTCCAAACTAGATCGTCAGGCTTGAACGACCTGAGGCGCACGCTTCGGTTGTAACCCTTTGCAACCTCCTGTTGGTATGAAGCGAGCTTGATCCTTGCGTTGTCCCGTTCTTCTTCGGCTAAATCGAGGTCCGAAGCAATGGTGTTGTTGTTGACCGACTCATCAAAATTTTCTGTTCTCATTGTTGGGAGTCCGACTTGGAGTGGGATGACCGCCTCCATTCCGAATGCCAAGGAGAAAGGAGTGCAACCGGTGGATCGCCGAGGCGTCGTACGGTAGCCCCAGAGTACCCTGGGTAGCTCTTCGGCCCACTTTCCTCGTCGTGACTCGAGTCGTTGCTTAAGTCCAGATGAAATTGCCTTGTTTGCAGCCTCGGCCTGTCCGTTGCCCTGGGGGTAAGCCGGCGTGGATGTGTCCCATTTGATACCATATTCGTCAAGCAAGGCCCGGTACTTCTGCCCTGTAAACTGCCTTCCATTGTCTGTAATTATGGCGAATGGCACACCGAAGCGTGAGATGATGTTGCGCCACACAAAGCGGATGACGTCTGTTTCTTCGATGGTTACCAGGGGCTCAGCCTCGACCCATTTCGAGAAATAATCGGTTGCGGTTAAGAGGAACTTGAATCCACCCGGAGCGACTGGGAGCTTTCCAACGATATCCATGCCCCATTGGGAGAAGGGCCAGGGGCTGGTGAGAGGGCTAAGGTCCCGGGCCGGTTGATGGATAATGGGAGCGAACATCTGACACTTCTTGCAACGCTTGACGAACTCTTCAGAATCCTTCTTCATTGTTGGCCACCAATACCCCTGAGTGATGGCTCGGTGGGTGAGTGACCGTCCACTGGAGTGACAACCGCTGTCGCCGGCGTGAAGCTCTTCGATGATGCCCGGGACTTGGTGTGGGTGTGCAACCAGGAGATATGGACCGGTAAATGATCTTCGGTAGAGCTTCCCGTTTGGATTGAGCCAGAAGAGAGCGGCCCTGTTTCGGAGTCGGTGAGCTTCCTTTTTGTCGGTGGGAAGGGTGTCATCTCGCAGGTAGAGGACGATTTCATCCATCCAGCTCGGGCCAAGCTCTTTGTTGAGTACTTCCGTTTGTAGATCTTCGAGTTCAAAACTGGGCTTGTCAATAGAATTGAAGGAAATGGAATGGTGTCCAGTACATGAAAATGCCGAAGCGAGCCCTGCAAGGGCGTCGACGTGGGCGTTTTGTTCCCTTGAGATATGCTCGACTCTGATTGCTTTAAAGCGTTGAATGAGCTGGACTACGGCGCTGAGGTAGGTACGCATGCGATCATCCCGAGCTTCATATTCTTCAGAGAGTTGGTTAACCACCAATTGGGAGTCGCTATAAACGACGAGCTCTTCGATGCCAATGGCTTCGGCAGTCTTGAGTCCCGAGATAAGTGCTTCATATTCGGCCTCGTTGTTAGAGGCTGGGAAGTTGATGGAGAATGAGCTTTTGTGCAAGACACCGGAGGGTGAGAGAAGAATGACGCCTGCACCTGCGCCTCGGCTGTTGGAGGCGCCATTGACGTACATTTTCCAAACATCTCCGTGAAAAAGCTGCCATGATGTGCTTGGGTTGGCCTGGAGTACTGCCTCGGTGCTCGGGGTGGGTGCCGAAGCGGATATGTTGGGCGGTGTAAGCTCGGCAATGAAGTCGGCCAGCACCTGAGCTTTTATTGCTGTCCGAGGTTGAAAGTGTATTTCAAAATTTGCAAGCTCGACGGCCCATTGTGAGATTCGGTTGGAAAGATCGGCCTTCCGGAGAAGAGATTTGAGGGGGAACTTGGTCAGGACGATGACGCGATGCGACTGGAAATACGGGGCAAGCTTTCGGGAGACTGAGATGAGGGCGAGCACGAGCTTCTCTAGGGGGAGGTAACGCGTCTCAGCGGGAGTCATGGTTTTGCTGGAGTAATAAATTGGCTGGTGCTTCCGGCCCTCCTGTCGGACGAGCACCGAGCTTACAGCGTGCAGAGAGACAGCTAGGTAGAGGAAAAAGTCCTCCTGCTTTTGAGGAGTGACGAGGAGTGGAGCCGCGAAAAGATACTCCTTTAGTCGTTGGAGGGCTCGGTCACAGTCTTCCGTCCAATTGAAGCTTCGTCGGCTGCCCTTCAGGAGTGCGAAGAAGGGCTGACATTTGTCCGAAGAACGACTTATAAATCGGTTGAGGGCTGCAGCCATGCCGGTTAGACACTGAACATCGCGCTTGTTGTGGGGAGCCGAGAGCTGATCAATGGCGCGAATCTGGGAAGGATCCGCCTCAATACCGCGTCGAGAGACGAGGTGGCCAAGAAATTTGCCGGAGCTAACACAGAAGACACATTTCTAGGCATTGAGGCGGAGCTTGTGGTTCTTGAGTATCTCAAAGACTTCGGCGAGGTGAGTGAGATGATCACCGGCGCGCAAACTTTTGACCACCATGTCGTCAATGTACGCCAGCATAGTATCGCTTAGTAATCGCTCAAACATCTTGGTTATCATTCGCTGGAAAAGTTGCCCCGGCATTTTTTAGACCGAAGGGCATGACAAGGTAACCGAAGATCCCGTGAGGGGTAATGAAGGCGGTGTTCTCGATATCGCCTTCGCTCATGGCAATCTAGTGATAGCCCCGGTAGGCATCCAAAAAGCTGAGTCGCTCGTGTCCGAAGGTGGCGTCGACGAGCTGGTCGATACGGGGAAGAGGAAAGAAGTCCTTCGGGCAAGCGTCGTTGAGGTTTAAGTAGTCGACGCAGACACGCCATTTGCCATTCTTCTTCTTGATTACGATGGTGTTAGCCAACCACTTGGGGTACTGGACCTCTCTGATTGCCCCAGCGTTTAAGAGTCAGTTGACTTCTTCAATGACGGCCTCGGAGTGAATAGGAGAGGACCGTCGTGCCTTCTGTACAACCGGTCGTTTGGCTTTGTCGATGTTGAGCTCGTGGCAGATGAAAGAGGGGTCGAGCCCCGGCATCTCATAGGGGGTCCAGGCGAACACTTCAATGTTTTCGGTTGAGAAAAGCTACCGTCTCATTCCGATCAGTATCACTAAGTGAGGAACTGACAAGGAAGAAGCGGGAGCCGTCCTCGGTGATTGGGATGGTGGCCACGTCTTCAACGGTTTTGTCGTCAGGGGATCTACTGACGTCCTCCAAAACTGGGGCTTCGGGGGCTTCAATGAGATTCACCCGGGAGGTCTGTTTGGTGCTTCGGACGGCGTTGACGTAGCACTGCTTGGCAGCGGTCTGGTCCCCGTACAAGTCTTCCTGGTGCCCGTGAGTGCCAATGAAACGTACCACTTGGTGATAAGTGGAGGCAATCGCTTTAAGTTTATGCAGCCAGGTTCGACCGACAATGGCGTTGTAAGGGCCAGGGACGTCGACTACCACAAATTCCATTTCAAGAGTTACCGAGCCGGCACGGACAGGAAGAGTGATCATACCGATGGGCCAGACAGGAGCTCCGTTGAAGCCGATAAGGGGAACTTCGGAGGGACGGAGGTCGGTCTCGGGAATCTTCAGATCCTTGAAAAGAGAGTAATACATGACTTCGGCCGAGCTACCCTAGTCTACGAGGACGCGACAGACGTTGAAATTTCCGATGTGTAGCGTGACCACGAGGGCGTCGTTGTGGGTAAGCTGGACGCGGTCGAGATCCTTCTCGGTAAATGTTATCGTCCATTTGGAACCGTCATCGGTTCTAGGGCGCTTTGGTTCGGGGCCGACTAACATGACTTGCTTGGAGGAGGAGGCTTCATTCAACTCTGCCCGGATGACGCGGGCGGCCTCAGTGTTCAAGGGACCGTGTATGACGTGGATTGTCTGGACCTCTTCCTCCGTATTTGTTTCGGTCCGTTGCGCCCGAGCCGTCGTCTTTTCGTGATCGATGAAGTTGCCGAGGTGGCCTCCCGCAACAAGCTGCTCCAAGTAGGCTTTGAAGGGCTTGCAAGCTGTGGTGAAGTGACCTTGTTCGCTATGGTAACTGCATCGGACGATGGAATTCTTGATTTTCCCATTCTCGGTGCCGAGCTTTTGATTTGGGAAGGAGAAAAAGGGCTGGTCCTTCACTTGGTCGATGATCCGGTAGATGGGAATGGTGAAGACAGTTTTCTCGGCGTTGAAGTCACTTGGCTTCGGTCCCCTCCTCGGCGACTGCTTGATGGTGTTGACCTGTTTCTTCGGTGTTTAGACAGGCGCGGGAACCGGTACGGACACCGAAGTGCTTAACGTCTTTGAACTTGTAGGCTTCCCGATGCCTCTCTCCGCCTTGGATTTGATGAGCTGACACCAGCCCTCAATTCGAGTCATAAGGTCCTTCATAGAGTTCAGCTTATGGCGAGCGAGGTCATCGTAGACTTGCTCGTCCTGGGAGGTGAGACTGAGCTTGAATCCTCGGGCAGAGATGACGCTGTCGCAACCCTCTATCTCATTAAACAACTCCCAATAACGGCCGGCGTACTGCTGAAGCGTTTCGTCGTTCCTCTTGCAGAGGGCTAAGAGGGAGTCGATCTCCTTCTCGTGCTTGTTGCTCGTTACGAACCGGGCCATGAAGGCATCACAGAGGGAATCGAACGAGGAGATTGACCGAGCCGAGAGTTGATTGACCAGGTGAGGCCCAGGTTTCCGAGGCTTGCAGGAAACACTTTACACAGGAAGGCGTCGTCCAAGGGTTCGTTCCGAAGAAACAGAGACATGACAGTTTTATACTGAACCAGATGAGTGTACGCCTCGGTCTTGCCGTCATATTTGGCAAACTTGGGTTGGGAGAATCCCTTGGGGGGGGGGGGGGGGGGGGGGTAACCGAGCCGATCTCTCTTGTGAAGGGAGAGGTCGTGAGTCGTGCAAGTCGCACATCGCGATGAGGTCGGATCGAACGGTCGGGGCCGTCTGGACACTCAGTCGCTGTACGCTTCTTGGGGACGAGTTTGTCCAATCGTTCATGCTCCTTTCTCTTTGGATCAATACTAACCGATTTCCTGGGAAAACGCTCTTGGCGGTGATGTCGGTAGCTATCCCGAGCGGAAGGCTCGAGGCGCTCGGTGATTGGGCTCCTACTGTGTGCGCCGCCGGGGTGCGAGATGTTGGGACTTCTGGCTCGGGGGCCCTTCAGGCGCTCGCGGTACCCTCTAGTCTGGATCTCGACGAGGCCGTCATCTCCCCTGGATGCCCTTGTGAGGCTAGGGGTAGATCCCGGCCCGTCCTGCCCACAAGGACCGAGTGGGTGGAGGCGGCAGAGACGCTCCCACCACCGAGCCTGTCAAAGGCCGATGGTCTCCTTCGAAGTTGCACAGGAGAGCGAGAACGGTCCCTGCGCGATGTGTCTTTTGGGGCTCGAGTGTCCACCGCTCTTGGTGACTCGAGACGATCCTTGACTGAGGGGCGGGGTCTGTGTTCTAGAAGGTGACCGGCTTCGTGACTGCGTGGGGGGGGGGGGGGGGGGGGGGGGGGGGGGGCGGTTTGTCCTTCCGCCGCGGCTCCCAGAGGAATGAGATGGGGAGATGAGGAGATGCTTGATCTCCGCCAACTCGTCTCGGACGTGTCTGTCGCGGTCCATGACCGTTGTGAGGTCGTCGATTTTTCGCTCGAGATGGCGGATGTAGGAGTGGAGCTCGGAGGATGGGCCTGCGTCTGGAGCTGACGCTCCGGCGCCAACTCCGATGGATACGTGGGTCTTTCCAAGGGCGGCTGCCCCGCCGGAAGCCAGGCTATGGTCCACGAGGGAACCGAGCCCGTGGGCGGCACCACCGTGATGGGCTTCGTCGATCTCAACCATGTTTGATTCTGGACG
Source organism: Rhododendron vialii (assembly GCF_030253575.1). Lineage (NCBI taxonomy): Eukaryota > Viridiplantae > Streptophyta > Magnoliopsida > Ericales > Ericaceae > Rhododendron > Rhododendron vialii. Next base: position 32,405,455 of record NC_080557.1, on the reverse strand, counting down.
GTGAACGGAGCAGAAAGGGGGAGGTGAAAGTTGAAAGGGTGGCTAGGTCCCCAGCAGAGTCGCCAATTGTAGGGGTTTGATTTAGGAGGACGGACCTTGGCCTGAACTAGTACTTCTTTTCCGCTGTGTGTTCCTCCGCCGCTGAACCTGCAACAAGTCACTAAGGCTGGAATAGCCTAGTGACCCTCCGACGATCAAGTTAGATGTGAGGAGAGATGTTTTTAGGTCTAGGGTTAGGGAAAGATGGCATACCTCTCAAAGATGAGTATCCCTTTGTATTTATAGACCTAGGTTAACTTGGGCTCCAAGCTAGTGCGTGGAGGTCACGCTTAGGTAACCGCCTCGGGTGACGTCATAGATGACGCACCGGATAAGACGGTTACGAAGCACATGGCCAGACCTGGCCCAGATGATTCTTTCCGCCACCTGTCGCTCTTGGTCCCCTATTGGTGTGCTACACCCTTTCATGAGACCTTAACGGAATGCTTGTACTTCGGTAGTGACCGAAGCGCCAACAGGAGACTTGATACCGAGCGAGTAAAGAGGAGAATATACACTGTCCCGCCTGATATGAGACTTCGGTTAATGATGGTCCGGTTACACCACCGAGGTCATCACCGAAGCCCCCACAGCTACCATGGACTTGTCTAATCAAGACCAAGACTAAGTTTGTTCTTCCAAATAATCATGATTATGTATTGTCACATCAAGTAGCCCATAATTCATCATTACTTCATTTCTCCTTCCTACAAGTAACCTTGACATACATATACATATATACATATATGTATGTATATCACCCTAAAAATTTCCTAGAAAGACTATTTGGAAGCTTTATTCATTCTTTTGCATTGACAAGTCACTTTCAAAAGCCAACCCTTTAATCATTTCATTTTCCATTGACTTGTCATTTTCCCCACTCATCATTTTGTTTTCTTAATCAAATCACTTTCCTAGAAAGTGCATTGCTCTTTCTCTCCATTGAAAGGTCACTTTCAAAAAGATATTTCTTCCAAAAATATTCCTTCTCATCATTTCCTCTTTAACCATTGGGCAATATAGTTTGTAGCGTAATTTTATCCTTTGAGTAAAAGAAATAAGACTTGCCAATGAATACATAGATTTGACAAGACCTAGACTTGCCATGCATGCAAGCCTTACCATAATCATAAACCTAGTTAATCATTTTCTTTTTCCTTGTAAGACTTACCAACCTAGGTTATAATTACCTAGGATTTGCCTTTAAGCCTTGAAAAATCTCCATGATTATTTAGCCTTACACCTAGGATGGATTGACAAGGCTTGGACATGTTTAAAGGTGAGATTTGACAAGACAATGGAACAAAAAAATGAAGGAGGGGGGGGGGGGGGGGGGGGGGGGGGGGGGGGCGGCCTGGCCAATGGAGGGGAGAGGGAGCCAAGATTTTTTGCTATTAAATAGCACCCCCCCCTCATGCCATTCGAGGGGGGGGAGCTGGCCAATGGAGGGGAGAGGGAGCCAAGATTTTTGCTATAAATAGCACCCCCCCCCCCCCCCCCCCCCCCCCCCCTCATGCCATTCAACTCACACCTTCAAGCCTTTCAACTTCTCTCTCTAGAAATTCTTGTGTTCTTACTTTGTTCTTTCTTATTCTTGGTGTTCTTGAGTTTCTTCTTAAATTCTTTAAGAAACTCTTCCAAGGCCGCCACTAAACCACCACTCGACCACCCCCCCTCGATTCAAAAAGTTTAGTAGTTTAGTCAATAACTAGTTTCGAGAGAAATCTTTTCTCTTTCGAGGCTACCGAAGCTTTCTGTACGTAGGAAGTTACTCCGTTCGATCGCCAACTTACTTGTTCGTAGCCGCCCTACTGCCAAGAAGAACAGTAGATTATCCTTATACTCTAACTCTAAGTATAAGTAGATTCTCCCGTACTTACTATCTCTAAATATAAAAATATGCATATTGTTTGTATGTGGAAATGCATGAGAACTTGAAAGGTGCTTATTAAAGTTTTGAAAAGGAAGGGGGGTATGTTGAATATATCGACTTTATTTTCCAGAAAAACATATGTTGTTTTGAACTTCCCTAAAAGGAGGAAAGAACGGATTTTGGAAATATAAACTTGATCGAAAGTATTTGTATTTTGATCTTAAGGATGGTTATGAGCATGTATACATGTTTACTTGTTTGATGTGTGATAAAGCATAAGTGGTTTTCAACTCCAAAAGTGTCCGTCCATGTGACACTATGCTTTATATTGTGTGCTAAATGTTTGAGCATGACTACGTGATAATATGAGCATGATAAGTAATATAGAGTTGGATGATTTTGCTAGTTTAGTTTCAAGATTACAATGAATGATTTATGTGTACGTACGTGAAAAGTCCTACCGTGGAGTCCATGCATGTAACAAGACACAGAAATTGAGAAAGTAGAAACATGACACGTAAGGTATGTTAAAGACAAGGTGTGGTTTTGAAACCGCAATGTGGCCGGACTTACCTATTGTGTGGTGTATGTGTTTTTTTTGAAAACCCAATGGGAATCCGGAGCGGCGGAACCATTGTGGTATACTCGGGAACCCGGAGCAGCAGAACTGAGGGATGAATTGTGGTTTGGTTATCCACGGAGAGCAGCCAACACAATTGTTTTAATGATTTTCGAAAATCCAAATGGAAGCCCGGACCGGTGGAACCATTGTGGGATACTCGGGAACCCAGAGCGACATAATCGAGGGTTTTGAATTGTGGATTGGTTATCCGTGGAGAGGAGCCATTGCCAAATTCCATGTTTTTATGTGCCAATGGGAACTTAGAGCGGCGGAACCATTGTGAGGATACTCGAAAACCAGGAGCGGCGGAACCGAGGTTGGGTGTATTAAAAATGATTTTGAAAATGTTGATTTGGTAAATGAAAGGTGGAAACCAGTGACACAGTCTACGAAATATCGCGTAGGAGAAACTCATAAAATGATGGACACCAACGTTAGTTTAGATAGTGAATGTGGATATGTCATTGTTAATTGTTTTGTTAAATATGCATGTACTATGTGAAAATCGTTAATTTTATGATCTAATGTTTGTAAGTTAAGGGTTAGTTTGTATGGATTATTCTATTGAGCTCTTGTAGCTCATGGTATTATCTTTGGTGACCTTCACATATTATCACTACAACAAAGTTGGTCTACGGTGACGAAAATTAGCGACGAAATTTATTTTCGTTGCCGAAGGAGGGCTATTGGCTAGGAAATTTTTTTTTTTCGTCGAAGGCTTAGTTTTTGGCGACGAAAATAATTTCGTCGTCAAATGCAAATTTTTGGCGACAAAATCCCAAATTCGTCGTCATAGGGCAGCTTTTTAGTGAGGAATTCAAAATTCGTCGTCATAGGGGAGCTATTTAGCGAGGAAATAAAATTCATCGACAAAGGTTGGCTTCTAGCAACGAAATTTTAGAATTCGTTGGCTTTGACCGAATTTTTTGGCTGATTATTTTTTAATTTTAATTTTTTTATATTATTTAGCATAAAAAATAAATAAAAATATACATATAAAATAAAATATACATATATAGTTTAGTTTAAAATTTAATCATAAAAAGGTAATATATATTATACATAGTTTAGTATAACAAATTTCGATAGTTATCCATTGGCGATGGCGGCGGCGTGGTGGGTGGCCTGGGTGGAGTTGTTGGAATGGTGGTGGTGGTGTAGTGGTGATGTGGTGGTTGCGGTGATTGTTGATGTGGTGGTGGTGGTGGAATGGTGATTGTGGTGGTGGCGGCGGCGGAGTGGTGGTGGTGGTTTCGGAAAAAAAAAACGAATTAGAAATAGTATATATAATAAATATTTGTCTTCTAGTAATAGTTGTTGTGCTGGTGTAGTGGTAAGGGCTTGGGTATTGTTTGTGTGAGGTCATGAGTTTGAAACCCGCTAGGAGCAAAAACAGCGAGCACAAGGGTGGAAAATTTTATTCGCTGAAAACAATTGCCGACGAAAAATTTCCTCGCCAAAAAAAACCAACGCCGACAAAACTTTTTTGTCGCCCAAAATCAAAATAGACGACGAAAAAATTTATCGGCAAAACCAAAAAAGGCCGACGAAAAAAAAAATTTCGTCGTCAGGGGTCTTTCTCGACCAACATAAAACGACGAACGAGGACAACGAAATTTTTCGTCAGCAATCAGTTTGGCGACGAAAATCATGTAATTGCCGACAAATTTTTTTCCTCGTCTTTGACCTTTTTTGTTGTAGTGTATACTGGGAGCGATACTGGTGTAATGTGTCAGACTTTGTAGATGATCAGGGTGAGCTATACACCTTGAAGGCTTTCAGAGCCGAAGAGCTGGCAAGAATGGGGGAGTAGGCGGAGCTGTAGTTAGGAACCTTAGTTATCCTTCCCTTGTGTAATAAAAGTACTTTCATGGGAGTTATGATGTAATAATGAATCAGACTCTATTTAAATTTTCAATGAAAATGTTTATTTAACGTTCCCAAAATTAGGAGCGTTACATGTATGTTGTTTAATGATACCCCTTCCCATCCCCTTAATTAGGAGTATGCTAGACATCTATTGAGTGAGAAAAAAATTCGTGTTCGTAGTTTTGCGCCAAATTTTTGTGAATTATTGATTCATCTCGACAAGATGAATTGAAATTTTGAAATATCCAAGATAAAAGTAAGGCAAAAGCAAATTTTTATGGAAATCTCCTTCGCTTCTTGGGCTTTATCTTAGATTTTAAGGTACAAGTACAATATTTTGGATTTTCTGATTCTTTTCGTCAAGACGAATCAATAATCCAAACTGAAATAAGATCTCCCCCTCCCCCTTTTTAGGTCTACTAGGTACACTACACCAAACAAATTAGACATGTCTGAGTAATTTTCTTTCTTCAATGACGGAATGGTTACTTGGTCACAAGAATAGACGAATAACGTTTTTTATATGTCTAAAGAGTCCTGCTACTGATACAGATTTTTGTGCACAGATTGTGCACAGATTTTGTGATGGGGCCCACCACGGGTCTCACACAAATGATCCGAGCCGTTCATTAAATGTAAAATATTTTTTCAAGAGTTTCCGTAGAAAATTAGCTCAATCTAATACCTATAAGTGCTCGATCTAATCATCTAAATTTTCATTCAGATTTTCGGGTAATGAAAAGTTAGATAATTAGATCAAGCATCTATAGGTATTGAATTGAGCTGATTTTTTACAAGAACTCTTGAAAAAATGTTTTACATTTAATGAACGGCTCGGATCATTTGTGTGAGACCCGTGGTGGGCCCCACAAAATCTGTGCACAATCTGTGCACAAAAATCTGTACCAGTAGCATTTTTGAGGTCTAAATGATATCGACATTTCCAAATTTATTCTATTCATAATTTGAGAATTTCACTAATATTTTTCGTTCATTGAAAATAGATGATTGCTTAGGATTTAAGCAAATAATAGTGATGATTAATTCCTTTAAAAGTGGAGGGATTTGTGAGTGAATTCATCTACAAAACATTTTTGCGCTAGGCTAAAACCAAATAATAAAAGCAAAAAAAAAAAAACAAGACAACGAATTAAAAAGGAAATTTGATCACACAATAGTCGAAGTGTACAATAGTTGAAGTTGCCTTCTAGTCCACTTGGTCGAACATGTTATAGATTAAGAATTTAGGATTCAAATCCCACATCCCTTTTCCAAGTTCGATTTTGTTCACGCTCAGCTAATATTGTTGGCTAATGAGGGTGAATATTACCTGCATTGGAATAATCAAAAGTGGAAATCCAAAAGCTGCCACATCATCTTTTGGTTGTCTATTTAAGGGGTTGTTAAGGTTAACAATGTAGAGGTTCACAATAGTACAATCAAAATTGAATAATCAAAACTTATCACATCATCTTTTCAACTTATAAAAATCTAGAAATTGTGACATAAAAAATAGTTTTTTGAAATAGTTTTCAAACTAATAAAGACAGGTTATTAGAAAAAGAAAAATAATTTTTTGAAATTTTGATTTTAAAAAAATAGTTTTTTGGATAAAGTTCAAAAAATAATTTTTGAATAAAAGAAAGTTTTTGGAAAAAAAGTTTTAGTAAAAAAACTATTTTTGCATAAACAATTTATATAAAAAGACTTTGCAAAAAAATAAAAACTGTTTTTAAAAGTATTTTTCTAATAAACATGTTGAAAATGGAAGAGAGAGAATGTTTTTGTTTAATGATAGTGTACTTAATTGAGAAAATTATGGAATAACTAAATTTGATTATTGGTAAAAAGATTGATAGTTTTGATTATCCAATGGCCAAAATTTGATGAGTTGCCAAATGTTTTTTAAGTGCCGTTCAAAAAAAAATGCTATAATCAAAAGTAAATGGTTTTAAAGTTAACAATGTTGGTGCAAAATATGGCTCACAATACTATAATAAAACATAACAACCTATTTAGAAATAATCAAATTTTGGGCTTTAGATAACCAAAACTAGCAATTTTTTGACAATAATCAAATTTAATAGACTATACATATTCTCAATCAAATACACCAATTATTATACAAAAATGTTCTATCTCTCTTCCCTTTTCCTCTCTCTTTTTGTTTTCGAACAATATTTTCGGAAAAAATAATATTTTACTAAAAAAAAAATTTTGAATTTTTATTTTAAAAATAGTTTTTTTTCCAAAAAGAAGTTTCAAAAAATATTTTCTATTTCTAGTAAATAGTTTTTATTAGTTTCAGAAAAATTATTTTCTACTGTTTACAGTTTTTTGTAGTTTGAAAAAATGACGTGACAAGTTTTGACTATCCAATTTTGATTATGTCATTGTAGACATTTACATTGCTATTCTTAGCAATCTCTCAAATGAATAATCAAAAGCTGATGTACCAATTTTTGGTTATTAATTTTTGATTATAGCATTTGGATATTCTAAGGGCATTTCCAATTCATCTCTATTCCTCCAAAATAAAGGATAAATGTGACATATTGAGGGGAGATTTTATAATTTATTCCCTTTTTAGGAGAATCTTTAAGGGACCCACGGAATTTTTTAGAGTTTAAAGTAAATTTATCAAAAGTAAATTTGGAGTACAAAATCCCTTCAAACTTTAAAAATGACGATAGGTCCCGCAAACTTTTTTCCAAAAAGTACAAAAAGTGAAAAAAAAAAAGAGAAAAGAAATTACAAAATCTTCCCTTAATGTGTCACATCCATCCTTTATTTTGGAAGAATAGAGGTGGATTGGAGATGTCCTAAGAGTTGTTAAGTTTGGTTATTTCAATGTGAGCTCTTTTTTGAGCAAATGTTACTAACCTTAGCAACCTTTTGGTTTTTGATTATACCACTGTGGATGCTCTAAAACTATAGGATTGTTAAAGTTAGCAATGTTTCCTCAAAAACGTACTCACAGTGGCATAACCAAACTTAACAACATCTTAACAATTCATCAAGTTTTGACCATTTGATAATCAAAACTATCAACCTTTTAGCAATAACCAAATTTAGTGATTCTCATATTTTCTTAATCTAGTACACCCATTATTACACAAAAACATTCTCTCTCTTCCATCCCCCCCCCCCCCGTCTCATATTTTTAAAAGATTTTTTTTTTTTTGCAAAAACAGTAAAATTGTTTTCCAAAAATTATTTTTTTAAACTTTTTCCTGAAAAGTGTTTTTTCAAAAAATTATTTTCTATTTTCTAATAACATGTTTTTATTAGTTCGAAAGTTATTTTTAAAAAAATTATTTTATATGGTGACAATATTTAGATTTTTATAAGTTGAAAATGTGATTTGGCAAGTTTTGATTATTTAATTTTGATTATGCCACTGTGGACATCTACATTGTTAACTTTAGCAATCTCTTAAATGGATAACCAAAAGATGATGTGACAACTTTTGATTATTCTACTGTGGATGCTCTTACTTATATATGGGTCCCATCAAATTTAACCATAGTTAGCATTCAAAGCCACCAGAAATGGGAAGGATTCATACAAGATCTACTTCCCATAAACTACTTGTAGATAAGTATCAATTCATCAAATTAAATTTTTTACACATTTTTTTTTTGGGTACTTTTATTTGTTGAAGGCAATGTTGGATTACTTGGGACTTTTTGTTACTTGTTTTTCCTTTGATATTACTAGAACTTGTTACCAAAAAAAAAAAATATAGTATTGGACAAAGTTTTAGGATTGCATATGATTTGCTTGCACAAACTTTTAGTTTCTAATTTGAAAAATTCTGTTTGCTTTTTGAGGAAGTGGAGAAGTGTATATGTTTATTACAAACATTTGATGCAATCCAATTAGTCTTTCTTGTATTATGCCATGCAAGTTGAACTTTTAGGGGAATTGTTTGAATGAGCTTTTGGGTATTGTTTAGTGTTAATAGTAAATTAATTAGAGTGTTATGGTATCAAGATTTCATGGAAATTTTTCGCTCATCTCATATTAAAGTGAAACAAGCATTCCTACCTTTTCTTTTCTTTTCTTTTTTCCTGAAATACCAATGCTTCAAAATGTGAATTCATCGGAGCAAACATATCAAAATAAATAGAAAACTCATGGGAGAAAAAGCAACAAGTAAAATCAGTTCGATTTCTCCCGAGAGTGAAGCCATACTTTTTCACTTCTGCAAGGAATAATTTTCAAATAAGTAGATTTTGTCTCATTGCCATAATTTTGTGTCATTTAATGCTAACTATACATAAATTTGGTGGGACTTAGAGCATCCGCAATGAGATTTGGTATATTTGTATATTAAAATGTGTATTAGGATAAAAAAGGGTCTCACAAGTGTGTGTTACACATTGTTAACATAGAAATGTGTTAGAATATCCACAATAAGTTTGGTATATTTGTGTGTTAAAAATGTACTCGTTAAGATAAAAAATGAGTCCTACAAGTGTATATTAGGAATAATAGACATTTATATTTTATAGTTGGAGTTTGAATTATAAAGGTGAGACCCACTTATTGTTTGCCAGCATAATTGTCAAACTTGACACATATGCTAGCACATTATAAGATTTAACACATTCTAGCACACAAACTAATGCAAGCATTGTGACGCAAAAAATACATTTTTATTTGCTAAGTCTTAATACATACAATTATACACACTTGTTAGTACACCAATTGTAGATGCTCACAAGTTAGAATGAATCAATAAAAGTGAGGATAACGTTCATCCTCATTTGCTGAGGATGAACAAAATCGGACTCCCCTTCTCCCCGAATAGATCAGGCTTCTTTTGGATTAAAAAAAAAAAAAAGGGAAAGAAAGAGTACAATATAATATTCTCATTTTCTTGAAAGAAAGAAAATACACATTTGTAGAAAAGTGCACACAAAGTGAACTCAAATGGAGAAAAGGGCACATAAGTCATTTCGTCTTGAAACCGCCAAATTTCTCAACCGAAAGAAACTACTACAAGGGTAGATTCGTCATTCCGTTGATCATCCCCCGCATTTAAAACCATACCTTCCCTCTCCGTCTACCAAAAAATGAGACAATTCAGTACCTCCTCCGTAGTTATTATAGAGAGAGAAACACAGTTGTAGAGAGAGAGAGAGAGAGAGAGAGGGAGAGGAGCCATGTCTCCAGCGTATCCAACCGCCGGAAACAAGAAATTCCGGTCAATCACTGCCTGCGACGCGTCTGCCGTAACTGACATGTCGATCGCGGCGGACCTGGACGGGACGCTCCTGATCTCTCGATCGTCGTTCCCGTACTTCATGCTGGTGGCGATCGAAGCCGGGAGCCTCCTCCGCGGTCTCGTTCTGCTAATCTCCTTCCCCCTCATCGCAGTCGCCTACTTGTTTGTCTCCGAAGCTCTGGCCATCCAGATGCTCATCTTCATCTCCTACGCAGGGCTCAAGATCCGAGACATCGAGCTCACGTCTCGGGCCGTGCTTCCGAGATTTTATGCAGCGGACGTGAGGGCGGAGAGCTTCAATGTGTTCGATAAGTGTCGGAGGAAGGTGAGCCTTTGTTTTGTTTTTCTAATTTCCGATCGAATTACTACATGCAAATAAGTATTTCCTCCGTCGCTATTTGTCTGCCTATTATGGGAATTCCAAACTATGATTGAACGACTTTAGTTAAAAAGTGATTAGATTTCCACAATTACCCTTTTTATTGGTTTTGTTACCCTGTTTATTGGTTTCGTGTTAGCCTTAGTATGTCCTTCAAATCAAAATTGAAGGGGTGAAATTGGAACTTTGCCCTTTATTAATTTTGAAAAATTGCAAATAATTTGAGACAGCTTAAAAAAGAAATGTGAGTAAACAAAATGGGACAGAGGAAGTACTAGTACAAAACTAAAGAAAACGCTTTAACCGAATTTTCCAGGTTGTCGGGTTCCTTCAGATTCCTTCAGATTAAAGTTTAAAATAACGGTATCGGGGTATGAAAGGATACTTGGACTTGTCTGTCGTGGACCTCGTTGTCATGAATATTTAAAATCATTCTTTATGGGTTTTTTTTTTTTATGTTTCTGAATCACACTTGACAATCGTGTATTGTAGCCGATCAAAAAAATCCTGTGTTATTGTAACGGCCCGGTCCGTAAGTCGGAAATGGACCGATACGAAATGAGAATTGCCCGGTACGCAGCAATTTCCCATGTTTTTTTTTCTTCTTGTTAATCAAGGAACAACCTTGCAGTCGAGCCACTATTGGACCCGACTGTGCAATCCAAACCTCGGGAAGATTAGTACAACAACCTATCGCCATGCTATATTGCAAACGCAGATCCGACCTTACCATATTGACAACCCATGGGTGGGTAGCAATTTTCCATGTTATATGAGATGTAACGGTATTGTAAGCAATGACAGCTCCAAGAATTTATAGTAGTGTGTTCAGAAATTGTCTTAACTCTTTTAGCTGATTTATTAACCACTAATATATGTGCAAAATTTCATATATTAGTATAAATAGTGTAGACAAAAAACATAACCTGTATTCTTAAAAATTAACTACCAGGTGAAATGAGAACTTAAACATATATACTACAGTATATTTTTAACAAAAATTTAATTTAATTTAATTTTTGCAAGTTGTCGTATTTGTGTTAGTAGACAGTGTTTAAAAAATAGAGAGATTTATATTTTGCAGATGCCCTAAACGAATTCTCATATTTTGTGCCAATTAATGTTTAACCGGTGTATTTATATAGTAGTACTAAAATCCTTTTGAAAGAAGTTGTAGCGAGTATGTTGCGACCGACCTTCTTGAAAATATGTTGTTTGTTAGTATGACATGATGAGATTTTCTATTGTAGTCTTAGATTCGAAGGAATATTATTCAAGTTAACAATATTTTGCAACACAGTTGAATTTAAAACTTTGTTTGTAATTCTATAAACTAACTAGACAAAAAATAATATAGTAGGCACGAATGCGACAAAAATAATAAAGTAGTCACAAATGCAAAATTAACACATTTAGATTATCAACAGTAGAGATGGAGAGAGAACACAAAGCATACTGCTTAGACTAAAAGATTATATTATTTTTCATTATGGTTGTGAGCTTTATTTGAGAAAATGCGTTAAGTGTTCAAATATGAATTACCTGAATTAATAGGGTGTAATTAGGTTGTGATTGAGTGTCTAATTGGTTGAGTTGGATGATCAATTGTTTTTGGGTTAGATGTTTAAGACTTAGAATTGAGTTTTCAAAGAAAGACAAACCTGTAATTTTACATGTATTCTACGAAAAAAAATAATTTATTTGGTGTTCATGTAACCATTCAATGTTGAATGTACAGCCCCCTAGTGATCGTAAGGCTAAAAAACAGCTACGTATTTGCCGATACAATATTTAATGGCCGCTATTTAGTTAGAACATCGCTTCTAATCGTACAATAACAGAGCCAAAAATATTTTTCTGTTAGTGGAGTTATTCTTAAATTATTGCTCTAACAATAGGATTAATGAACAATTATTGCACTAAGACGAAACTAGTTAGGTTTGTTTAATCGGGGGAGATGGGGAGTTCATTATTCATTGAATAGTATAATTAACTAATGACAGAATTACTCTAGTCAGTACTTTTTGTTGTACCATGCCAGCCGTAATCTGGCCTCATTTGATTTGCGGATTAATTGTCTAGAATAAGACTAACAATAGCTAATCACAAGTAATTTCACGTTTGGTTTCCAACGTGACATTCGGTTGATATTGGAATTGTTCTCAAAAAGTATTTCAAAATTTTCTTTTGTAAAAAATTAAATCGAACTTTTTTTTTTCTATAATATTTATTTTTAATAAAAAAACTACTCCATTGCTTTAGGTAGGATTAACATATGTTTTCAAAATATTCGGTTGTACCTCTTCATCCTCAATAGTTCCGAGCAAGATATTGCAATTAGTACTGATCGCCTCCAATCAATCGCAATAGTAAGTCTAATAGCATGTCATAGTCTTGCGAAACAAAAGAGCCCATTGTGCGTTGATGTCTAATCGCATTTCCTATTTTGTAAAAGTTAAGCATTACTAATGCCTATATCGGTGACCATGCTATAGGCTTATGCAGGGTCAGCCCTAGGCATAGGTCCATTAGGAGACCGCCTAGGGTCTTTCATTTTTGGTTCAATTATTGGGCCCTAAAATAGAGAGATATGTTAAGTACAATGTATGTCAAACATTTTTCAAATAAAAATGTGCAGCGTGGTGGTAAGATCTTGGCTCTTTAGCCTAAAGATCATGAGTTCAATCTACCGATGACTCAATTTTTGAGCTGATTTTTTGGAAAAAAGTGGAAAAAAATTGTTCAAAATGATGTCATTGTGAGATGAACTCACAATCCAGGACGCCAAAGTCACACCCATAAGGCAATCTTGCTTCTTGGTTGAACAACTAATTTATACGGAGTATAAAGAAAACTTGAGAGGCCTCATTTTCATATCATGCCTGGGAACCTCCTAAATCTCAGGACTGGGCCTGGGCTTATGTTAAGTAATTCCTTAGAATCGTGACTCGTGAGTAATGTTGTATGGCTAGAAATAACTTTGCTGGTATATGTTAGGACATGTTACAAAGTTTTGGGATGAAGAGTAATTTTCAAAGATTTCAAGTGGGCGCCGAGGAAAAAAGAAGAAGAGGATTTCATGTGGGCAGCTGCTCTGACGGGCCTTGTTAGCTGTCATTGCTTTTAACGGGGAAAGCAAATATGAACTGATAAAAATCCAAACTATTGAGTAATTATTTTTGTTTGATAACTGGTAATATTCATTGAGTTATATTGAATACTGATTTTCCCGGGACAGGTGGTGGTGACGGCGAATCCAACGGTGATGGTGGAGACTTTCGTGAGGGAGTATTTGGGAGGGGATAAGGTGTTGGGAACGGAGATCGAAGTGAATCCGAAGACGAAGAGGGCCACCGGATTCGTGAAGAGTCCCGGGATATTGATAGGAAAATGGAAGAAACTGGCTGTTATGGAGGAGTTTGGTGGGGGCGAAATGCCTGATATAGGGATCGGAGATCGCGAGTCTGATCACGATTTCATGTCCATCTGCAAGGTTTGTTTTCTTCCCTCTTGATATTCAGTAGTTGTTTGGTTGCTGAGAATATGTCGTACACACCTACTATACAGTCTTTGGGATGTTAAAAGACTAAAAAGACAAAGGAAAAAAGAGAGGATGTTTTCGTTTCATTGATTTTTGTGTGGCTTTTATCATTTTCTCCCCCAGTTTTTAATGATCGGAAAAAGTTTTCAAATGTAACAAAATGTAAAGGACAGTGCAGTATTATTTTTGGTTACCTACAAGTCTTTTTGTATAGTTTCTAAAATATGTTAGTTTATAAGTAATAACTGAGATCAGTGCACAAATGCTACTCCGAATCATTTCCGTTTTAGATTATACATTCGATTTCCCCTTTGTATGCACCGGTTTTGTATTTTGTTCTACAGAAAAATGTGATATTCCATGTAATTTTAGTCCCTAATTTTTCTTATGAAGGCCCCTAGTTTTTAGGAAACTTCTTCTTACTTTTCATAAGAGCCCAGTGCAATCCATGTCTAAGGCTGTTAACTTTATACGATCGAAAGCTCGTAAATCACATAAGACTTATACGTACGATTGAAGCGCAGCGGAATTGAATTGCTTCAAGTTTTTCACGATTTGAGACCCGCTCCACAAGTACCGATTACATACACAAATACCGTTTCTCTTCGCGCCGGGTAGAGGAGACTACTAGAGTCTGCTCTCGATATCCACACCGCAGATCCTAGGGTTCTTAGATAGAAACCCTAGAGAGAGAAGATCTTTGACAGGAGAGGAGAAGGAGAGATGAAACTCTAATTCTTTCGTATTGTGTGTATCTCTAAATATTTGCAGGACTATATTTATAGATTAAAGTCCAAGAGTTCAAAATCTCCTAATAGATGTAGGTGATTTATAATCTTTGAACTCTTCTAACAGATAGAGATTAGGAGTCTGTCTCATCCTTCTAACCAACTCAATCACATAACCCATGTGGACGACCCATGTGGGTTGGGTTGGGTCCGGTCCGAACCGACCCATTTTTCTAACAAAGGCTTTGTTTGGCTTGTCTAGAAAGGTGGGTCTTATTTACTCTTAAGCCCAAAAAGCACCACGTGACAATGCCTCTGATTTTTCATTGTAATTTTGTTTGTGAATACGTATGCCACATTGTTGCCACTTGTATGTTTAGTTTGATCTAATGGTGGGACGGTCCTCTGTTCAAAACAGGAGGGCTACATGGTGCACCCTGACAAATCAGCAAAGCCGGTACCTCTTGATCGCCTCAAAAGCCCAATCATCTTCCACGACGGCCGATTAGTCCAGCCCCCAACCCCGCTTAACGTGCTGCTCACCTACGTTTGGCTGCCATTTGGCTTCATGTTGTCCCTCATTCGTGTCTACTTCAACCTCCCCCTTCCCGAGCGTGTCGTACGCCACTCCTATCGTATGCTCGGCATCAACCTCGTCATCCGTGGCAATCCGCCGCCGGCCCCATCCCCTGGGACTCCTGGAAACCTCTACGTGTGCAATCACCGTACAGCCCTCGACCCGATCATCATTTCCATTGCACTCAAACGTAAAGTCTCATGCGTGACATATAGCGTAAGCCGCCTCTCCAGGTTCATGTCACCTATCCCGGCTATTGCTCTGACCCGTGATCGCGAGGCGGATGCAGCCCGGATCAAAGAGCTGCTCCAGAAGGGTGATCTAGTGGTTTGTCCAGAGGGGACCACGTGCCGCGAGCCCTACTTGCTCCGGTTCAGTGCTCTATTCGCTGAATTAAGCGATAGAATAGTGCCCGTTGCAATGAATGTTAAGCAGAACATGTTCCAAGGGACCACAGTGCGTGGGTGGAAGTTTTGGGACCCGTATTTCTACTTCATGAACCCGAGGCCAAGCTACGAGATTACGTTCCTTGACCGGTTGCCGGAGGAGATGACTTGCAAGGGTGGAAAATCGTCATTCGAGGTGGCCAACCACGTGCAGAAGGTGTTGGGTGGGGTGTTGGGCTTTGAGTGCACCCAATTGACTAGGAAAGATAAGTATTTGTTGTTAGGAGGGAATGATGGGAAAGTTGAATCCATGTACTCCAAGAAGAAGTGAATACGGAAGGGAAGTTTGATACATACTGAACTCATATTCTGTCATGGGTATCGTGGTCATTTGAGAGGTTGAGAGGGAAGATTTCCTCAGGTGGGGGTGAAGGGTAATATGTGTACCTGTTTGGGTTTTTTCGTATTTGGTTTGTGAAGCATTGTTAAGAATTCTCCAGTGGGAATTTGCTTAAATTGATCTGTACTTAATATGATCATTAAAGCAAATGAAATAGTCAAATTTGTAAGTGCTTGGAGATCCATAGAAAGTGATACGTATTCAACTTGGTTGCTATATTTAATTGAAGCTTACTCAACGTATTGAATTTGGCTTGTCTGCGGTCCAGTTTTGGACTGTAAAGGTGTGATCCAAGTGATTGCAGCCGTCAGATGAAAATTTTAAGGGTCCAGATTTGTTTTCAATTTATGACCAATACTAAACGATTATGACCAATAATAAATTCAACAAATCTGAACCATTGATTTTCAAGATGAACGGTTCACAATGAAAAGCTGCTTTGTCCAAAGAATAAATGTTTTTAGATGTATACATCAGCAGGAAATACATACTGATATATAATAGTGTTTAGAGAACCCTTCTATGAGCGCAAGAACTTGAATAAACTTCACAGAGAAAAGAAAGGGGTCCAGTTCCTCTCCAGTCTAATGGTTTGGACTGGGCGAGATAGTTTAGATCGGGACCGTCTATTGATAGATTCAATGGTTCGGATTTTCTCATACACTTTTACCGGTAAGAATACACTATTACCGGCAAAAGTGTAAAAACATCCAAAATCGTTGATTGCAGCAAATGAATGTATAACGCCCCGAATTTTGAGTACGTTAAAAAGACAATTTCATTGAAAACTTCAAAATAGAGTCTGACTCTTATTACAACAAAACTTCCACAAGAGTTCAATAATGACACAAATGAAAAGGGTTCTAGGGTTCCTAATTACAGCTCCACCTGCTTCTCCATCATAGCCAGCTCCTCAGCTCCAAAAGCCTCCAAGGTGTACTGTTCATCTTGATCATCTACAAGGTCTGACACATTATACCGGCGTCGCCACCAATATAATATGTCAGGGTCACCAAAAAGGCAACACCGTGAGCTACAAAAGCTCAGCAGAATAATCTCATACCCACTAACCCATAACTTACAAATAATAGGTTATAATAAAACATCGATTTCCACATGATACGTGTATACAGCTAACAATGACACATCCACATTCGTTAATCAACTATCGTTGGTGTCCAAGATTTCAGAGTTTCTCCTACGCGACTCATCGTAGACCGTGTCAACATTTTCATAAACAAATCAACATTTCAAAAAAACCACTTTGTTTAACACACACAATTGCATTGGTTCCGTACCGCGGATAACCAAGCCACACACTAAACCTTGGTTCTGCCGTTCCGGTCTCCCGAGTATCCTCACAATGGTTCCGCCGTCCCGGGTTTCCATTGGCACACAAAAACATTTGCATTGGTTCCGTACCGCGGATAACCAAGCCACAATTCAAAACCCTTGGTTCCTCCGCTCCGGGTTCCCAAGTATCCCACAATGGTTCCGCCGCTCCGGGTTCCCATTTGGGGTTTTCGAAAAACTAAACCCTCGGTTCCGCCGCTCCGGGTTCCCGAGTATCCCCACAATGATTCCGCCGCTCCGGGTTCTCATTGGGTTTTTCACAAATCTTACTTTTACACACGCACACAACTCACATAATGCCACCAAAAACCGGTCATTATGCAGTTTCAAAATATTTCCTTTCTCGGAAAACATTTCTTTTCATTAACCACACCCTAGGTGTCATGTTTCTACTTTCTCGATTCTCGTGTCTCGTTTACATGCAAAGACTCCGCGGTAGGACAAAAATAAGCATGAATCATTCCAACAAGATCATCCAATTCTATATTACTTATCACGCTTAATCACCACTTATAGCATAACGCCACATGTACGGATGCCCTTGGAGTGTATCACTTATGCTTTATTCAAAGCACAACGCCACATGTACGGACGCCTTTGGAGTGAAATCACTTATGCTTAATCACACCACAAGTAATACAAGCAATTCATATATGCATACTCATAACCATCCTAAAGATCAAAATACGAATACTTAAAGTATATAGGTAAAGATACACTTCATAAAATTCAGAGTAGTAGATAGGGAGAATCTACCGTTCTTTCTTAGCAATTCGAAATAACAACGTTATATTTGAGTAAGTAAGTAAATAGGGAGTAAGTAAGGATTTCCTTACCGTTCTTCTAGGCGGTAGTAACGGCTACGTACGGAAAGTACGTCGGTGGTCGGACGGAGTAACTTTCCTACGGTATGCCTTCGGGAGCTTCAAAAGAGAAAGGTCTCTCTCGAAACCTAATCTTGACTAAACTACTTAAGCTTTTTGGATTGGAGGGTGGTCGAGTGGCGGTTTATTGGCGGCTTAGGTTGAGTTTCTTGAAGAACTCAAGAACAACTCAAGAACAAAGAAGAACAAAGAAAGAACACAATTTTTCTAGAAAGAGAAGTTGCTAGGTAAAGGTGTGAGTTCAATGCTTGGAATGGGGTCCTATTTATAGGTAAAATCTTGGCTCTCTCTCTCTCTCTAAGGCCGGCCCCCCTCTCTCTCTCTCCATACATCAAATTTTGACACATATCATGCAATCTTTGAAAGATCAAAGCCTAACCCTAGGCTTGCATGGCTAAGATTTGTCCTTGGATGGGATTATGGAAGATTTGTTGGAAGAAAGAAGACAATGGTACAAGATTTGGTTTTAAACAAATCATAGAAGTACAAAGGAGAGTTAGTTTTGGCTAGGAAAAAGATTCACCCATGAGTTTGAAAAGATGAAGAAAGATCATGGAAGGTACAATCAAATTTCCTCTCTCTTTCCTCCTTTCTCTCTCTCCTCTCTCCCTCCTCTCTCTCGGCATCTCTCTCTCTCTCTCTCTCTCTCTCTCTCTCTCTCTCCTAGTACACTATATATATATATATATATATATATAAACAAGAAAGAATAAGTAAAAAGTACCAAAGTACTAGATTTACCAAATTAAATACCCAATAAAGAATTACAATTAGGCACATGTTTGACTAAACAAATAGACTAGTGTACTAATGTATTCTAGGAAGATCAACTCCCCAATAAATTAATCCCATTGGGTACAAAACCCCAATATAAAAATGAAAGAGTACTTAGGAGAATCTTAGGCCTTAAAGGCTACTAAGGCTAATAAGTACTTTAATAATAAAATATATGTACTTTATCACATGGGCAATTAGAAAAGACTAGTTTATTAAAACCCTTGTACTTAGTTTGAAAGATTAAACCTTTTACCCAATGGATAATAAATTCTCTAACTTTTATTGTCCAATGGACAATAGTAACTAGGGAACTTTTATATTAAAATAATAAAAAGTTGTCCTTTAAAGCATGTGACAAAAGCCTTATATTTAAATATAGGTGTGGTACCAAGTATCCCAATTAAATAATAGGCTAGGATTCTCCCCATTAGATTATAATATAGTACAAGTACTAGTTTAATAAATAAAGTACTTTGGAAATCTAGGGTTTAGATATACCCCAATAGTTTAATGCTTAAAATCACATGGGAAATCCATACTTGATTATTTGAATAGAACCTTGTACCCGGTTGGAAGATTAGGGCTATTACCCAATAGATAATAATTTCCCTTGCGGTTAAAGACCAATGGATAAAAGAACTACAAGTACTTTTTATCTTAAAATAAGATTTTGAAAGACTACATGTACTTTTAATCAAATATTATAATGAAAAGCTTATTGTCCAATGGACAAAAATTACCCTAACCACTATGGACCAATGGGTAAAGGCAAAGGTTCAAAAGTTTCAAAAGGTCCAAAATGTTCATCTAGTAACTAGGTGAGTTGGTTGCTTGGTTCCTCCAAGTAGTCGGTTAGAAACTAACTAAATTGGTCAAGTAGGGTTTCTAGTCGAGAGTTAAACAATGACCAAAATTTAACTACAACGAAAATTATCAAGAAATCATATAGCCACTCAAGAGAAAATAAGTAATTCAAATAAAATTCAAATATTTAGCGAAATTTTTATTGACCAAAATTCAGGGGCGTTACAATCTATCCCCCTTAAAACAATTTCGTCCCCGAAATTGGCACGCGACTACAGATTAGACCAGGTCGCTAGACCGATCTCGGAATCATCGACTATCCCCCTTAAAATTAGAAGTAGGTCACCATCAATCGAATTAAGCCTCTTCACCTGCTTAACGAGATGGGGTTGAAGTTGCTTCCGCCGTCGAATAGCTTGCCTCGTTGTCGACCTTTTAAAGTTTCCTTCGAAATTCCAACACCAAATGCAAAACTTCTACCAAATCATCGTGCAGTCTCTTATCCTACAAACGTTTCCTTAGCATGATCCTTGTCGAATCAGCTTGCTTCCTCACCTAACGATATTAAACCCGTTTCCAAAAGTTCCTTCAATTGGGTCTTAAGCTCTATTAGTTCGATAGGGGCCATTTGGTACACACCATAGAGATTGGTGCGATTCCCGATTAAAGTTCTATAGAGAAGTCTATTTCTCCTTAAGGCGATAAGCCAGGAAGTTTTTCAGGGAAAACATCGGCGTATTCACAACGATGTGTGGTAATCCTACTTCCATTCTATTGGCTTCTTCCAATTAGAGACTAGCGAGCCATCCAAATAGTTGGTTCTCCCATCTTGATCTCCTCGTCGCCGAACTCGCTGTCGGTCTATCCCCCTTAAAAGGAATCGAGTCCCTTCTAGGGTATATGCTGTCACCCTCCTTGGATGGCAGTCTATGACTGCTCGATGCGCTGTTTGCCAATCCATCCCAGGATTACGTCGATATCCGCCATGTTGATTACTCTAAGATTGCAGGTCAAACGTAGGTTGGCTATTACTAGTTTGCATCCTTTACGCACTAGACTAATAGCTATACACCCTGCAACTGGTACGTGGCCAAGGCCACACGATCTCCGTCCTGGGTGATCCCTAAGGTTCTGAGGATCATCTTAACCTTGTTCAGCCACGTCTCGACTACAACAGGGTTGGTGTCCCCATGAAAGGTCAGAGGTCGGCGTTTGCAGAATTCGTTCATTGCTCGGGCTCGGGCTCGGGTCATAGGTCCATCGTCGTGGTTTTGGTTTTGGCGGTTAGCGTTCAGGGCAGTCACAAACGTTTGCACGATCTGGGCTAGGTCGGGGTTAGGATTAGGGTTAGAGGAGTCACCAGTCTCATATCCTATTCCGCTGCGCCGGTTCACCATCTACGAGTGGAAATTGAAAGGGGGAGGTTTAATCTAACTAAACTATTGGTATTTAAAAGCATATAGTATGCAACAGTACTCTTAATATAAGCAAAAAATTTCCATAGATAAGCAGAAAGATACAATCATAGGCATAGAGTTCTACTATAAGGCAAGTAGAGACACGAGATTTTTCCTAACACAAGTTGAAAACGATCCTAATCCTTAACATCCTACATCCCGAAGGATTACAACGATTACTAGTTTTATTCTATGCACGCCTAAGCAGTCTCCTTGGCCTTCGCGGATCTTCTAGGGCCTCGTCCTCCTTGAGATTCTATCCGCAAGGTTTTCTTCCTTAGTCACCTATTGGCGTCCTTATCACCATTGACTTCTTCCTCCTTAACTCCAACCTCAAAGTTCTCCATCGGGGGTAAGACACCGAAATACTCATGGAAAACAGACAGGATCGAAAACATTTCCGAAAACCAGGGGTCCTCCTCCACGGGAATAGGGGTATATTGTTGCACCCTCATGAAATCTCATTTTTCTGCAAGTATAGCAGCAATGAAGTCGGAGTTCTCCGCTAGTTGAGTTGTCATAGCTTCTATGGCGACCTTGGGTTGGCGAGCTCCAACCAATAGGTTAACTAGGTGGTTCATCTACAAGGAAAGGTTTCAACCTCAATTAGTAGTAGAGTTTCATTAACTCTAAAGAAGACTTTTGAGTTTCTAAGTCCTACATTCGATCCTTGATTTAAGTCATCATCCAATTGTTCAGGAATTCCCAGCTCGGCCGCACTGCCAATTTCCATGCCTTGCTTCAATCCGAAGATTGTTTTGACAGAATTCCACCCAATTTGGGACGGTAAACTTAAACTCAATTCACGTTTGTGCAACGGTCAAACTTATCTCGTGGTTCTACCCATTCTACCCATGGCCGAGGTTTTGAACCTAAAGCTTTGATACCAAGTTGTAACGCCCCGAATTTTGGGTACGTTAAAAAGACAATTTCATTGAAAACTTCAAAATAGAG
Organism: Rhododendron vialii; assembly: GCF_030253575.1. NCBI lineage: Eukaryota > Viridiplantae > Streptophyta > Magnoliopsida > Ericales > Ericaceae > Rhododendron > Rhododendron vialii. The sequence goes on along the minus strand of NC_080557.1, from coordinate 32,383,579 downwards.
TCTGGCTCTTATTACAACAAAACTCCCACAAGATTTCAATAATTACACAAATGAAAAGGGTTCTAGGGTTCCTAACTACAGCTCCACCTGCTCCTCCATCATAGCCAGCTCCTTAGCTCCAAAAGCCTCCAAGGTGTACTGTTCATCTTGATCATTTACAAGGTCTGACACATTATACCGGCGTCGCCACCAATATAATATGTCAGGGTCACCAAAAAGGCAACACCGTGAGCTACAAAAGCTCAGTAGAATAATCTCATACCCACTAACCCATAACTTACAAACAACAGGTTATAATAAAACATCGATTTCTACATGATACGTGTATACAGCTAACAATGACACATCCACATTCGTTAATCAACTATCGTTGGTGTCCAAGATTTCAGAGTTTCTCCTACGCGACTCATCGTAGACCGTGTCAACATTTTCATAAACAAATCAACCTTTCAAAAAAACCACTTTGTTTAACACACACAATTGCATTGGCTCCGTACCGCGGATAACCAAGCCACACACCCAACCTCGGCTCCGCCGTTCCGGTCTCCCGAGTATCCTCACAATGGTTCCGCCGTCCCGGGTTCCCATTGGCACACAAAAACATTTGCATTGGTTCCGTACCGCGGATAACCAGGCCACAATTCAAAACCCTTAGTTCCGCCGCTCCGGGTTCCCAAGTATCCCACAATGGTTCCACCGCTCCGGGTTCCCATTTGGGGTTTTCAAAAAACTAAACCCTCGGTTCCGCCGCTCCGGGTTCCCGAGTATCCCCACAATGATTCCGCCGCTCCGGGTTCTCATTGGGTTTTCGAAAATAACTAAACCCTCGGTTCCACCGCTCCGAGTTCCCGAGTATCCCCACAATGATTCTGCCGCTCCGGGTTCTCATTGGGTTTTTCACAAATCTTACTTTTACACACGCACACAACTCACATAATGCCACCAAAAACCGGTCATTATGTAGTTTCAAAATATTTCCTTCCTCGGAAAACATTTCCTTCCTCGGAAAACATTTCCTTTCATTAACCACACCCTAGGTGTCATGTTTCTACTTTCTCGATTCTCGTGTCTCGTTTACATGCAAAGACTCCGCGGTAGGACAAAGTAAGCATGAATCATTCCAACAAGATCATCCAATTCTATATTACTTATCACGCTCAATCACCACTTATAGCATAACGCCAAATGTACGGACGCCCTTGGAGTGTATCACTTATGCTTTATTCAAAGCACAACGCCACATGTACGGACGCCTTTGGAGTGAAATCACTTATGCTTAATCACACCACAAGTAATACAAGCAATTCATATATGCATACTCATAACCATCTTAAAGATCAAAATACGAATACTTAAAGTAAATAGGTAAAGATACACTTCATAAAATTCGGAGTAGTAGATAGGGAGAATCTACTGTTCTTTCTTAGCAATTCGAAATAACAACGTTATATTTGAGTAAGTAAGTAAATAGGAAGTAAGTAAGGATTTCCTTACCGTTCTTCTAGGCGGTAGTAACGGCTACGGAAAGTACGTCGGTGGTCGGACGGAGTAACTTTCCTACAGTATGCCTTCGGGAGCGTCGAAAGAGAAAGGTCTCTCTCGAAACCTAATTTTGACTAAACTACTTACGCTTTTTGGATCGGAGGGTGGTCGAGTGGCGGTTTAGTGGCGGCTTAGGTTGAGTTTCTTGAAGAACTCAAGAACAACTCAAGAACAAAGAAGAACAAAGAAAGAACACAATTTTTCTAGAGAGAGAAGTTGCTAGGTGAAGGTGTGAGTTCAATGCTTGGAATGGGGTCCTATTTATAGGCAAAATCTTAGCTCTCTCTCTCTCTCTAAGGCCGGCCCCCCTCTCTCTCTCCATACATCAAATTTTGACACATGTCATGCAATCTTTGAATGATCAAAGCCTAACCCTAGGCTTGCATGGCTAAGATTTGTCCTTGGATGGGATTATGGAAGATTTGTTGGAAGAAAGGAGACAATGGTGCAAGATTTGATTTTAAACAAATCATAGAAGTACAAAGGAGAGTTAGTTTTGGCTAGGAAAAAAATTCACCCATGGGTTTTAAAAGATGAAGAAAGATCATGGAAGGTACAATCAAATTTCCTCTCTCTTTCCTCCTTTCTCTCTCTCCTCTCTCTCGGCATCTCTCTCTCTCTCTCTCTCTCTCTCTCTCTCTCCTAGTACACTATATATATATATATAAACAAGAAAGAATAAGTAAAAAGTAACAAAGTACTAGATTTACCAAATCAAATACCCAATAAAGAATTACAATTAGGCACATGTTTGACTAAACAAATAGACTAGTGTACTAATGTACTCTAGGAAGATCAACTCCCCAATAAATTAATCCCATTGGGTACAAAACCCCAATATAAAATAATGAAAGAGTACTTAGGAGAATCTTAGGGTGATTAGAATATATGTACTTTATCACATGGGCAATTAGAAAAGACTAGTTTATTAAAACCCTTGTACTTAGTTTGAAAGATTAAACCTTTTACCTAATGGATAATAAATTCCCTAACTTTTATTGTTCAATGGACAATAGTAACTAGGGAACTTTTATATTAAAATAATCAAAAGTTGTCCTTTAAAGCATGTAACAAAAGCCTTATATTTAAATATAGGTGTGGTACCAAGTACCCCAATTAAATAATAGGCTAGGATTCTCCCCATTAGATTATAATAGAGTACAAGTACTAGTTTAATAAATAAAGTACTTTGGAAATCTAGGGTTTAGATATACCCCAATAGTTTAATGCTTAAAATCACATGGGAAATCCATACTTGATTATTTAAATAGAACCTTGTACCTTGTTGAAAGATTAGAGCTATTAACCAATGGATAATAATTACCCTTGCGGTTAAAGACCAATGGATAAAAGAAGTACAAGTACTTTTTATCTTAAAATAAGATTTTGAAAGACTACATGTACTTTTAATCAAATATTATAATGAAAAGTTTATTATCCAATGGCCAAAAATTACCCTAACCACTATGGACCAATGGGTAAAGGCAAAGGTTCAAAAGTTTCAAAAGGTCCAAAAGGTTCATCTAGTAACTAGGTGAGTTGGTTGCTTGGTTCCTCCAAGTAGTCGGTTAGAAACTAACTAAATTGGTCAAGTAAGGTTTCTAGTCGAGAGTTAAACAATGACACAAAATTTAACTACAACGAAAATTATCAAGAAATCATATAGCCACTCAAGAGAAAATAAGTAATTCAAATAAAATTCAAATATTTAGCGAAATTTTTATTGACCAAAATTCAGGGGCATTACAGAATGGTCCCGATCAGGATTGTCTTCCCAGTCCGAAACAAATAACAGAATAATTACATACCTCAGGTCCGTTTGATTAGGGAAAGAATGTTGAACAAAAATAAAAATGATGTGAAAGATGACGATAAAAATTACTTCCTCTGTCCCTTTTTAAGTGTCTTGCTTCGTAACTCCAACTTATTAAAAATACATCATTATTATACTTTTCACATCAACTTTTTTCTCCACTTTTTCTATCTACTCATCATCATTACACTTTTACTCACTAACTTTTCAAAATAGAATCTACTTTTAGGGACAAAGACAAAATAATAACGTTTACCCACTAACTTTACAAAATGGACACTTATTAAGAGACAACCAAAATGGAATACTGGACTCTAAATAAGGGCCGGAGGGAGTATTATTATTATTCACTACAACAAAATTGATGTTTAGTGTCGAAATCCCTGGTGAGGAAACTAAATTTCGTCTCCAATTAGAAGGATAAACAAATTTAAGAGAGAGGATATTTTATTTTGTCGCCAATAGTTGTAAATTGGTGAGGAAATTTTTTTTTTTTTGTCTCTAAAAACTGAGGACAAATGAAATTATAGGAGAGGAAATTGTTTTTTTTGTCGCTAATAAATTCCCTCCATATCTTTTCTGGGCGTGTGAAATTGCCAAACCAGTAGACGACGGAAAAATTCCTCACAAAAGAGAACACTTAGGGTGAGAAAAGTTTTTTCGTCACTGAAGGTACTATAATCAATTTGATTTTACTGAATTTCAAAATTTTGGCGGGGTGCAATAAAAATTGGGCGGGACTTAAAATTGGAAGTGAGGTGTCACCAAAATTTATGGTCCCACGACCCAACCCCAATTAGATTTTCTAAACTCAGGTTTTCTAACCCAACCCCAGTCACAAATTGTCTACGTCGTCTAATTCTCCCTCAGATTTTCCCAAAGCAAAGCCCTAGCTGTAGCAATATGTCGACTACTCCCTCTCAATCTTTGTAGCTCATTCTCAAGTTCTGGTATGTCGACTTCTCTCTCTTCTCCTCCGTCGATTCACCTAATTTCTAACTCCTGACTACATTCGTTTTCACACGGAGCGACACTATCGACCCACACCTGTCCGATTTGGTTGAGCGCTCTCTCTCTCTCTCTCTCTCCCCTCTGGTATGCTTCCTCCTCGTCCCGATTTACAGGCTTGGAGGAATATTTTGTCGGTTTGGTTTTCCCGTTTCGGTTTCTTGCAAAGTAGAAAAGTTTTCTTTTCTCCATTTGTTTGCTAATTAGAAAATGTTAAAAAGGCATAATCAAAGCCTTTGTCGGTTGCCTTTGTACCTGAATCTATTTGTGATAGCAGTGGATTTTGGTTCCCCTAAAACAATAGTATTAGAAAATTAGGTGCCCTCATGCTTTCCAAGAAACAATAGCTTAACTAGGAATATCTTAATTTAGTCGACAACGGGTTTCTCAGTTTTCTATATAGATTTCCCCTAGTTGGACAAGGAATTTGTTCATTAGTTTATTTAATTTGTTATGTTAATTTAGTTGGATCGAAAACTCGTAAATCACATAAAACTTACACGTACGATTGAAGCGCAGCGGAATTGAATTGCTTCAAGCTTTTCACGATCTGAGGCCCGCTCTACAAGCACCGATTACGTTCACGAACACCGTCTTCTTTTCACGTCGGGTAGAGGAGACTACTAGAGTCTGCTCTTAATATCCACACCGCAAATCCTAGGGTTCTTAGATGGAAACCCTAGAGAGAGAAGATATTTCGCAGGAGAGTATTTTTTGGAGGATAAGGAGAGATAGAACTCTAACTCTGTGTATTGTGTATATCTCCAAATATCTGCAGGACTATATTTATAGATAAAAGTCCTAGAGTTCAAAGTCTCCTAATAGATGTAGGTGATCTATTATCTTTGAACTCTCCTAACAGATAGAGATTAAGAGTCTGTCTCATCCTTCTAACCAACTTAATCACATAACCCATGTGGACGACCCATGTGGGTTGTGTCCGGTCCGAACCGACCCATTTTTCTAACAGTTCTCAATGATTATGGAATTTGTGTTTGTTTTGGGTGCCAACAAATTTTCGGATTGATTACTCTTCTCAACATGTTGAGCTTGTTTAATATTTGTTTATTCTTATACTTGTTCCCTTATCACTTATGCCCTAGTTTTTAACGGAATTAATTTTGTATTATTTTCTTCTTTGTCTTCTTTCAGTAAACTTGATTCTAATTAATAAGTAGATGAAGAGAACTTCATAATTTGTAGAGATTGAGATCAGTGTAGTAATGTTCTTGCATGTGTACTTATGTTATGAATATTAAATGCATGAGGTGTTGCATTTTTAGGTTAATATGTAACTTCGGGGGATCCTGACATGTATTTTATATGTGCTTATTAGTTTTTGAAGTTAATGGTTTGCCTTATGTTTTATTTTTTACATTGACCTTGGTTTGCATTAGTTTAAAATGTTTGTGTTTATTTTCTAGTTCATAGTTACGCAAAATGTCCAAAGGAGGACAAGTGTTGCTCCAACCTGATTTTCTATCAACTCATTTCATACCAGATTATGAGAGGAAAAGAAATGAGAAGACAATGAGGAACAATAAGATCTGTGAATCTCATGGGGTGAAGAATATTGCAACTCCTTTTGTGGGATTGGTTCAGCAGCGCAAACGTGTTACTGCTGAAAATGGAAAGCGTACTAGGGTTGAGTTGGAGGATGATGACTGTAGACTTTCACGTGATGAGGATGAACCTGGCCATGATAGTGAGTCAGTTGACTCTTTTGAGCAGGTACAATATATAAGTACACGTTAATGATAGGCAAAAATAATGTATTTATACATTTTCTTTCTTTCTTTCTTTCTAGTAGTCTTGTTATATGTACATTATATATTTATGCTTAAACGCTCTGTATTGTGTTGTTATAAGCCTTAGAGATGCCACGAGGTTGTCAAAGAGCGCCACATTCCCATCCAGAGCCACAATCCTGTGCAACTATGATCTCCAAGAAGGTCACCCGATCGATGCCACAACCTAACATGGATACCCAAGCCCTACCACCTCCCATTGTCCAGCCACAAATCCAAGCCCTACCACCTCCCATTGTCCAGCCACAAAGTGAGGCATTAGCTAACAACAATGTTGGTGAGTGATGTAGTTTAAGAATTATTTTTTAGATTCATTGTCTTGTTTTTCAAGTCTGAATAAACCAGTAGCTACTGCCTTTTTTGTTACCTCTATATCAGCTTTCTTCTTTTTCTGCATGTTCATTTTTTGTCCAAGCACATGTTATTGCTACTTCAATTTTCCTCCCATTATAAGATGCGCTTAATATGCAAGGAAAGGGGGAACAACAAAAAAAGAAGAAAGAGATGTAGTAATATGTTTGCTCACTTTCCTGAACCTTCAATTTTTAACGTGAGTAACATGTGCTCGAACAAATATTCTTTGATCTGGTTGGAGTTTGTGAATTGGCTGGAAAATATTCTTTTTACTTGTGAAATTTCCTACCCTAGTTGTTGTGTCGGCGTAGTGTATGACATCATGTTGATTGGAGCCTTTCGGAACCATGCCTATTGTGATATCATAGTAGAGCCTTGCAGTGAGAGGATGCTATACCTATTTCTACATAGATATGGATACATGTTTTTGCCAAATACTTCCACTATCTTTTCTCTGTACACCAAACTCCAACAATTTGGGAGTACAGTTAAGATTGATGAAGGCTCGAACGTCACTGTATGTTATTCCTAAATCTGTACACTTCTCATAGGATACAGAACATTTTGAACGGGTGCAGAATCTACTTGCATATTGACCTTTGCTTTTGTGAGTTTAGTCAAGGGTCATTTGATTCTCCATGCTCCATGAATTTTTGAAACATACTATAGATATATATTTTCTCTTGCCAATTGAAAAAACTTCTTACTAGTACTTTACAACAGTACTCACTGTTAGACGCACTCGTGGGCCTATGCGAGGCAAACTGGCACAAAGGGTCATTGATTAAGATGGAAGGCTTAAAGTTCCCATTCCACCACAGTTCCATGTAGCGGTAGGGGAGCATGCTTCTAAATTGGCCTCAAAGATTGGCTTTGAGGTTCGGACACATGTGATGGACCTTGTGTGGGCAGCGTGCCCTTCGGAATTTCCGGATTCCGAGACGCGAGGGGCCCGGGTCGAGGGAGCGCGAGCGGGGAAGCAAGCGCTCACAAAATACAGAGTCGCCACTCGGGTTTTGAAGGTCCGACACCCAAGGAACCGTATTTCGAAGCACTTGCCGCGCTAATTGATTTGAAAAAGTTTAAGGAACCAGTCCGTCATAACCATATCTGGGTTCGGGAGCCAGGTTACGAGAGGGGAAGGGTTTTATGGCACCCCTCTCGCCCAATCCGGAGATCAGTCTCTACTTAGGCATTTGCGAAAAATATTTATTTGCGATTCTGTTTGATTAATCAATTTTTAGCCAATTAGGGCGGGGGAACAGTTAATCGGGGATTAAAACTGTAACAGTTTGCAGGATGTGAAAAGATATGGCATGGATGGGCGAGATGACAAGTAATAAATGGAATAAAGTTCAAAACATCGATCATACATCAAGATAGTGCTGTGTATGATTTTGGCACGAACAAACGGCCAGCTTGCATGCGTGAATCCATCTACATGCAAGCAAACCATTGCGCGACACTACCATACACTCGCGCGAGTATTGATGCTTCATCAATGGTTTGAATTTTACCCCCTTCTGGGCTCTGGAAGGACCAGTGCTCACCCAGGTGCAAACCAAGCAGTTTATGAGTACTTGAAAGTAAACAATATTACAATAGACAGATGAAAATATTATGGAAACACGACCCCTAAACAGTGGGGGTGTCTAAACAGAGGCCAAAGCCAAGCTGCTCATGCAAGGGCAGTCCCTGGAGAACACAAAACCATCAAGCGACAGAGTGATATAGGCGCGCGATTGTTCTGACTGGACTTCCAGGAATTGCTTTGCACACTTAGGGCTCTAAAACATGTTCAAGAGCGTCCCAAGAGCATTCCAAACCAAGAGAAGTTATAAACTAAGCTAAACTATGATTTTTAACATGCAAAGCAGTGAGCTAATACTTTTAAAAGACTTGAAAGTGACTATGAACACAACAAGACACTAAAAGACCAGCATCCCTTCCCCACGTGGTCCAATCTCACGCAGACAGAACTGTCGCGCGAGTATGTGGGACCATCGCGCGAGGGAGTGCTTGGTAACGGCTCTTGAAACCTTGCTAGCTTTAGGGCCAGAATTGGTATTGATTACCAGTCTTGACCCTGCCAGCCCCCCTCAGGGGTTTGAACAGTGAGCAGAAAGGTATTATACCTTTGCTTGAGTGTCTTGGAGATGGCTTGAATGAGGTGGTGAGGCTTGGAGGGTGATTGTGTGGGAGTGAGTGTGGTATGGGATGTTTGTGCTTGAGCTTGCCTTCTTCTTTCTTGGAGAGAAATTGGTAACCCTTTGAAATGAAGCATGGGCGGGGGGGGGGGGGGGGGTTTATAGAAGAATGGGTTGGTTGGTGGCTAGCCTTGGCCATGTAACCAGCCAACAAGGCTGGTCACAATTGCTTGGTGGAGAAGTGGGGTGGCAAAGGTGATGGGAGAATGGGGGGTGAGGTGGTGCAAGGGGAGCCCCCCAGAACGCTGTTCAGTCGACGAAAATGGGGTCACATAGGCCTGTAGCCCCCTGACCACCACGCAATCCGGGTGAAAACGACAGGTGTTGACCATCGCGCGAGACAGTGAGACCATCGCGCGAGGGTCAAGCTAACCCCGCGAGGGTCAATAGTCAAAGCTTTGACTTTGACCACCACCTGGCAAACAAAGCATCGCGCGAGTGTCCCAGTGTGTCGCGCGACTGTCAAACCCAAGGTCCAGGTTTTGATTCAAGGGTTTTAGGGCTAAGGATGGGTTCCGCGTACACCAAACTCAAGCCATTCCAAGTTCTCGAGACTGTTTTCGACCTGATTCATCATCGGGGAAACAAGAAACCGAAGAACAAAGTAAAACGATCGGGAAATCAGATTGGGGTGTCTACAGTAGTCCCTCTTTGACGGCACGCGGAGCACCATTAGCTGGTACGGGTAACGTCAAAGATTTCTAGACACCCATCCAATTTACCCAGAAGCCGATTAAACAAAAAAAATGCAAGCGAGTATATACAAATACCGTGCACCAAGGGATCGGAGAGCAGATAGATCGCTGATGCGAATTTGGACGGATGAATCGTCACTGATTTGATAATCGGACGGATGGATCGTCGCTGATCTGATGATTGGACGGATGGATCGTCGTTTGATTGATAATTGGATGGATGGATCGTCGCTGATTGAAATGGGACGGATGGACTGTCGTTGATTGGAATCGGACGGATGGATCGTCGCTGATTTGATAATCGGACGGATGGATCGTCGCTGATTTGAAATTGGACGGATGGATCGTCGTTGATTGGAATCGGACGGATGGATCGTCGTTGATTTGATAATCGGACGGATGGATCGTCGCTGATTTGAAATTGGACGGATGGATCGTCGCTGATTGAAATTGGACGGATGGACCGTCGTTGATTGGAAATTGGACGGATGGATCGTCGTTGATTGATATTGGACGGATGGATCGTCGCTGATTTGAAATTGGACGGATGGATCGTCGCTGATTGATATTGGACGAATGGATCGTCGTTGATTGAAAATTGGACGGATGGATCGTCGCTGTTTTGCAATTGGACGGATGGATCGTCGTTGATTGAAAATTGGACGGATGGATCGTCGCTGTTTTGCAATTGGACGGATGGATCGTCGTTGATTGATAAGTGGACGGATGGATCGTCGTTGATTGATAATCGGACTGTACACGGGCAGACCACTGCTGGGGATATAAATGCGCCTCGGATTTTAAAAGTCATCAACTCACAATAAACCTCAAAAATTGTTGCAGCGCCTAAGTGAGAACCTATGGGCTCTTAAGGGTGGATAAGCATGCTTGGGCCTGTCCAGAAGCTGCATTGGACCTGGAGGCCCAACCAAATCATCGCGCGACATAGTTACTCCGTCGCGCGAGGTTACCTGTTCAAGCCTGGGTCTGTTAAGAGCCCAGACCTGTTTTCTTCCATACAATCGACGGGGACGTTCTGAAAACTGCTTACAGCAGTTTCGAACTCCCTCTAACACTATTCTCTCTCAAACTCTCCCTCTCTAACCCTTGATTTCGTCCAAAAACCAAGTAAACCCACGTGCGTATCATCATCCATGGCTGACCACGGCATTAATCGGGGTAGCGGAGACGTAGTTGGTCGTATGGAGGACGAGGGAAGACCAATAGTGGTTGAAACAGAGGATCGGCCGCGAGCGGGGGCCGTTGCAGACGCCAGTGCAGAGGTAACTAGCGGCGGCGATGGCGAACAGGGTAACAAGCAGGAGGTGGGTGGCGAAGGTGATCATCGCGCGATGGTGTCAGATCATCGCGCGACGGAGGAGGCCGGGGCGACGTGGCTTGTTGTTCAGCCATTGGATCCGAGCATGGCAGTAGAAGGCTCGGTGGTGATTGGTGGTGGTTTTGGCAGAGACACTAGCGGTAGTGGTGTTGGTGGTGACGGCGTAGGTGGTGATGACACCGGGCCGAGCGAGACCCCGCCGAGGGACCCGGCGAAGGGCAAGGGCGTAGCGGCCGAGGAGGAGGAGACCACAGGGGTTCCTGAGGAGGAGGTACTGTTTCGGCCGGGAGCCACGTCATCGGGCCACAGGCCGATCACGAGACAGGATCTTGCGGAGTTCCTGAGTGACGAGAGATTAGCCCGGCTTCTTGAAGAGGATCCCATGATTGGGGCTGCCGTGTTAGAGGCTCGAGAGGAGCGAGAGCGGGTGATAGCCGCTTCAGAGGCTACGGCGAGGGCCGAGAGGGCGAGGGCCGCCGAGGAGGAGGCTCTGAGAGATGCAGAGGCCGAGGAGCGAATTGGAGCCAGGGGACATGGGCCCAGGGTGACAGCGGTGTCGGAGGCAGAGGGTTTGACTCGTGCTCCATTTTCAGCAGAGGGGTACAGGCCACCGGTTCCACACCTGTTTGTACCATCAGGTCTTGCGGTGTACAGGCCACGGCAAGCGGAGTATGACCCCGAGCTTGTTCTGAGAGACCCCGATACCCATATTTCGAGCAGCTGGGCTGAGGTAAATTTCTGAAAGTCCTTCATTTCCTTTTGTGATTGCAAATTCAATACAATGCATGTGCTTACATACCGAAAAACGTAGGATAATCCTTTGAAGTAGATTCGAATAGTGACACTATAGTTTCACGTTGAATGCCATGCATGAGACATAATAACTTGAACCTACCATCTACTGCCAAGTTGTATTGATTACCTAGAACTTGAGAATGAAAGCTTTACATGCTGATATATCCCCTGTTGCTTGTTTCCGTGTCTAATGCAGGAAAGAGCGAGACAGAGAGACATCCGAGGTTTTGGGGCCGCCTGCAGCTCCTTGGCGTTGTACCAGGGTTTGCCTGAGAGGGTGAGGCAATTGGTGGACGAAGCAGGCTTCGGGGAGTTCATACAGACCCTTACTCCGGCCAGAAATGACCATGCGGTCTTGGTTGCACTTGGAGAGAGGTGGAGGGATACCACCAATACCTTCCACCTACCGCTCGGGGAGATGACAGTGACGCCTACTGACTTTGCACCGATCACTGGTTTGAGGGTTGGAGGCGACCCTATCCCGTTTGACTCGGGTATTCAGGAGGACGAGGCGGCCCTGGAGTGGTTCTTGGGAGAGGTGCCCAAGGTTGAGGAGGGGATGGCGAGATATGGGCAGTTCACCCGGTACCTTGCAAAGGAGGTGGCGACCGAGCTGGATGCGGAGCAGATGGCCTGGGCGTACTTGTTGTACCTTTTTGGAGCTACCCTGTACCCGAATAGGCGTAGTAAGGTTCACCTATCGTACCTGCCTGCACTGAGAGATTTGAGGATAGCCTCACGCTTTGACTGGGGGGGAGCTGCACTTGGCGCAGCTTATGGCTTCATGGGGGACTCATCGAGGACTGAGATGAGCACTGCTGGGTATTGGCGAATTTGGGAGGTATGATCATAATAGAGTAAAGTACACCTCCATTATATACTTATCTGTTTGAATACATAAACTGCTCAAAAATATTCCTGCATTGCACTAACGATTTGAGCTTCGATAACTGTGCAGCTCTGGGCGTATGAGGTTTTGAACATGTGCCGTCCAGTGACGAAGAGCCTGGACTTGGGGATCCTCCCGCGCGCTCACATCTGGAGCAAGAAGAACATGGGAGAGAAAAGAGGGAGGGGTGACCTGAACGGCTTCAGGATATACCTAGACGATCTCCGTCCTTCACAGATATGACACGACTTTATCAAATAGAAATATGCATCCCTTTTTATTGCTTTAATGCTGTCACTGACCGATGCTTGCATTGCTTGCTTGTGCAGGTACAGTGGGACCCTTGGAGAGTGGCAGAGCAAGAGCTTGAATACTTGGCCAGGAGCAGGGTTGTGACAGCGAGCAGAGTGCTGCTCGAGTCGGCCTTTGGTTGGCAGTGGTACTTGGGTGACCGTGTGACACGCCAATCACTTGGCCATGCAGGGTTCCAGGTGCCTGGTCCGCTTCCACCACGGGCCTCTCACACCGGGGAGTACACGCTGGCCGAGCTAGAGATCTTTACGCGGCCTGACACCGACTTGACACGCTACCTGCGTCCCGGCATGGACTATGCAGTTTACCAGAGAGAGCGCTTGGCGGGGCCGCTGAGAGTGCGAGAATTCAGGGAGGTCCGGAGTCAGGCCCCCGGAGCTGCTGAGGAGAGGAGGGCCATCACTGGGAGGCAGAGTAGCAGTGAGAGTCGTGCGAGACGTGGTCCGAGTGGACCTGTGAGAGGTGGGCCACCAAAGCTGACATGGCATATAGCTGTGGTGGATTCTCAGGGCAATCCGGCCGAGCTACACCTAGTTCCTGCCAGAGTTGAACCAGCGCCCGTCACCGTGCCGGTAAAACATTGTATCCTTCATTATTGTACTTTCATAAAATCTTGAAACATTGCTCCATTGCTCATATTCAACTTATTCTTGCAGGTGCCCAATGAGTGGGCGAACGAGGCCGTTCGGCGTATGCTTGCACTGGAGAACGTGATAAGGCGGGCGGCGAGTGGCCTGCCTTTGGACTTGCGCTACCCACCACCGGCAGCTCAGAGATCTCAGGTATATCCTTCAGAGAAACGATACATTCCTGCATTCGATACTCGACATATGCATGCGTTGCTCAATACATAGTATACTTTAATTGCCGTCAACTTTGAAATTGATTGTACCTGTCTGCAAACATATAACACATAGAATATATACTAAATGTGCGAAAATTTACAATGCAGACACAGGGACGGGCGGCTCCTAGGAGAAAAAGCGCAAGAGAGCCTCCACAAAAGAAGCTAGCAGCTAGGACTCCTGCTCTATCACCTACTACCAGACCGGGGCGTACAGCCACCTGTTGCGAGTGAGGAGGCGGCCCGAGAGGCCGTGGCGCGCGCCGAGGAGAGGTATCAATTGAAGATGCGCCAAAGGCCCTCGCAAGACGAGCCGGTCCGCAAGAAGCGGCTGATCCTGCCCGAGGATTCTAAGGAGGAAGAGGAAGAGGAGGGAGAAGAAGAAGAGGAAGACGAGGAGGCGCCTGACAGCAGCGGTTCTGACGACTCAGCGGACGATCCTGGTTTTAGACAGGATCCTAGAGAGAGAGACGACGACGACGACGGAGATGGCAATTGGTTTGGAGAGGAGTGAGGGCTACTAAGAAGCCTCATTCCTCTTTCCACATTCTCGATTTTTGCTTTTGGGCCTGCGCGCCCACATAGATAGATTGAAGGCCGGAGTGCCTTAGTTGATACTTGATACATGTTTTTGGGGCCCGTGTGCCTTTTGACTTGATGGGCGAGTGTGCCCGCGTTGACATGATGACTTTGAGTGGCCGAAGCGCCGCACGCACAGTATTCTTCTTTACTTTGACATAGAGAGATTGTGGTTTAGCTATAAAATTTGCATTTTCAGTTTATTTCACTCTTGTAATGAGCTTAGAATAAATAAACGCTTGCCACTAATACCATGCTTGCATTGATAATGTACCGAGACTGCTCACAAACGCACACACACGCACAGACAGAACTAACTCAGAGGAAAAACGAAAATGTACCTCAGGATACAGTCAGGATACGAGGATACGAAGGAATGAAACATTGGACATTTTCAAGTCAAAACCTAAAACACCCCATCTTGGATAAAAGGGCCGCTTCCGTGAGGTCACGAATATACTGAATGACCTACGAGAGTTGACAGATTCGAGAAATACCTCCCGAAACACAAAATTGCCCAAAAACCTTACGAAGGACACAAAAGGGACACGAGATGGAAAAACATGACTATTATGTCCCGAACTGAAACCGACACCTCCGTACAGTCATACTAGGTCACCATGACTTGTACGGCCTGAGAGAAAAGGACACGAACATTTGGACCGAGTTTCGAACTCTCGAAATGCTCATTTGGCCTTGAAACGAGCCACCGAGGGTTCAAAAACCTTGTTAAACGCAATATCTTGAATCCAATGCTTTTGCATATGCTCATAATGACTTGCCGGAACCATAAAAGTTGCAAAAGTACCCTCGGACCAGGAAGCGACCAAAATTGGACAGTAGCTGGTGCAATCTGTCAAAATGAAGACTGAACCATCGCGCGAGGGAGTGAGTATATCGCGCGATGGAGTGGATGTTGCTCACTCGCGCGATGGAATGAGATCATCGCACAATGGTTGGGCCGTGCCTGGCCACCTTTATTTGATCATTTCAGATTTTTAGGATGACCAAGCCTTGTCACCACCCTTTAACTGCTCAGAGTACTTCAGGGGGCAGTGCAGAGATGCCTTCACTTTGGAGAGGAGGATGCCACGTTGTATGAATATTTGCACTGGGAAAGGAGAACATTTCATGTACTCTGTCTATAAAGAGACCAATGCTTTGCTGATGAAAGGCATTCCTCCCACAGTTTGAGAATCCCACGAGGAGCAGAATGGCAAATAATCTTCCGGCCTTGATTAGCCCATGGCTCACGGCCTTTGTTGCTGGAGATTGGCTGTTATTCCGGTTTCATGGGCTGGCCGCATTTCGTTTCCTCCGCAATGTGAGGGTCCGTCCTGAGTTTCTGAGGGCAGCCCTACAATTCTGGGACCCAGAGGTCCACGTGTTCAGGTTTGGGGTTAACGAGCTGTGCCCAACCGTGGAGGAATTCCAAGCGTACCTCCAAGGAGTTGCCTCGAGCGTGATTGTCATGCCGCCTTATAGGAAAAGCATGCCAAAGCTCCTACAGTCAAGTCTTGGCATCACTCGGGGAGCGGCCGAAAGTTTGCTAACCGGAGGGCAGATCAACATCATGCGCCTAATGGAATGGTATGGGCCAGAAGGGGACGTGGAGAATATAGCCGTGCAGGCTCGACGTCGATTTGCTCTGGCAATCGGTGTGCTGGCCGCTTATTTACTGGTATCTCCAAATGGGCAAGTCAACCCCATGTTGGTGAGCGTCGCCGCTCAAATGGGTGCCCGAAGAAACGTGGTACCACTGGTCCTGGCGGAGACACTCATAGGTTTGGATTTGGTTTCTTCCGGCCAAACAGACGTGTTCGGCGGTAGTCCACTACTACTGCAGGTTAGCTTAGTTCTCACTCAGCTCACCTTTTTTCGGCTTTCGCACGTTCTGTTTTTACCTCATCTCTCAACTAAGGCTATATCGAAGTTCCTCACTTGTCTTTTCTCTCAAGCTTTATATAACTTCTCACTTGTTTTTCCACTCATGCAGCTCTGGTTATCCGACAAATTGGGATTGCTTACAACACCGGAAGCAAACTGGCCTCATTTGCCCAGCCGAATGCATCAGCGGGGTATGATCTATGCGAAAATGTCTGTGCATCAATGGTGCGCATTTATGAGAGAAATGCTGCCGAACGAGATCACATGGCGGCATGAAGCCTTAAACATTCCAGACATGGCCCTGAGTTCTGCAGGTTTCGAGAGAATAGTGATAGCCGGGCTGACCGCTTTCACGTTCTACATCCCCGGACGCATCCTTCGTCAGCTAGGCATGCGCCAAGGACTCCACCGAGCTGGGACTGAAAATTTCCAAGTCCCTGCTTTCACTGCTCGGAATCTGAGAGGATATGAGCACAACTGGGGCTTGAGGCAACTTGGGGGAGCTGACCCAGACTTCAGTACGGAACTTACGCACCGATATCAAACGTGGCTAAGAAGGGAAATCACAAGCAGGCAAAACAACAATTGACTTCTGACGAACCCTGATGATCTAGAATAAATCGTGAGCCTGTTAAGGCCTCGAGCACTTTATTCTGTTTTCATGCTTTACTCTTTTTAAGACTGCTCAGCCTGTGTAATAGAAGTTATAATTTGAATAAAAATGAAAGTTCGAGAGTTTTCCCCTTTTGGTCCAAGTGTTGAACCGCCGTGTCACCCAAGTATCAAGTCAACTTCTGGTAATGGGAAACCGTGGATCAAGTTGATGGATTGTGACCGAATCTCACAGAGAGATTGCCTACGTATCCCTTTTCAGGGAATCAGGTCAGCACGTAGTTCAAGCTAGGGTTTACTTGAGTATTTTAGCTCTCCTTTTACGCTCTAAATTTTGCCTAGTGCTGCCGCTTCGGGTTTTCAGCCTAGCGAGCTTTGATTGATGCCTATTTATTTTTGCCTAAACCGCCTTCTCAGGTTTTCGGTCTAGAAGGCTTGCTCTAATTTTTGCTTGGAACCGCCCACCCTTGTGGTTTTCGGCCCAACGAGCTTCTCTCAGGGATAGTATCGTTTGAGTTGATCCAGGTTAACCAGAGAGCTGAATTCATTGCCGTCGTGATCGATGAGCTGGGCCGCTCCCCCAGAAAGGATGGTCTTGATAATGTAAGGCCCGGAACGCTTGGGTCGAAATTTGCCGCGGGGGTCAAAAACTGGCGCCCGAATCTCTTTTGTGACCATGTCTCCTTCGACCAAGTCTCTAGACTTCACTTTTTTGTTGAATGCCCGGGCGATTCTCCGCTGATACCCCTGAACATGATATAAAGCCCGGAGCCTCCTCTCATCAAAAAGCATGAGTTCAACAAATCTCCCACTGAGCCATTCAGATTCCGAGAGTTCCGATTGCACCATGATCCTCAACGATGGTACCTCAAGCTCTATAGGGAGGACTGCTTCCATTCCGTAGACCAAGGAATAGGGGGTTGCCCCCGTTGATGTTCGAATCGACGTTCGATAACCCCAAAGAGCTAAAGGCAGTTGCTCGTGCCAGTCCCTGGCGGACTCTGCAGACTTCTTAATGATTGTTTCAACATTCTTGTTGGCCGCTTTAACCGCTCCGTTTGTTTGGGGATGATAGACCGTTGAGTGATGGACTTGGATCTTGAATTCTTCGAAGAGCTCCAGGACCCTGCCTTTGAAATGACTCCCATTGTCTGATACGAACGCTTGCGGAACCCCGTACCGGTAGATGATGTTTTTCCTGATGAAGTGAGCAACTTGAACTGCCGTTAGGGTTTTATAAGATTCGGCCTCCACCCATTTGGTAAAATAATCTATCGCCACGAGGATAAACCTATGACCATTTGATGCAGATGGTCTAACCATGCCGATGACGTCGATGGCCCATACAGAGAAAGGCCAAGGCGAAGCCATGCCAAATAGGTTAGAGGGTGGAACATGCATTAGATTAGCATGAATTTGGCATTTGTGACATCGCCGCACGTAATCCACACATTGAGATTCCATAGTAGACCAGAAGTAGCCTTGGCGCAAGATTTTCCTAGCGAGCATGACACCGCTCATATGAGGGCCGCAGACCCCCTCGGGGATCTCTTCCATGATTCTGACGGCCTCGGTCCCGTTGACACAAAGCTTGTGTATTCCGCAATGGGATCTCCTATATAACTTTCCTCCACAAATGATGTATTGGGCGGCTATCCTCCGCAATGCAGTCTGATCCTTTTTAGAGGCCTCGGCCGGATACGTGCCATTCTCGATGAAGTTCCATATGTCATGGTACCAGGGTAGGCCATCATCGATGGCGTTGATATATTGATAAGCGGGGCAGTCCCGTTGTTCAATCAAAACTGGGCGCAGTTTGACTCCCAAAGGCAATTCGACCATGGATGCCAAAGTCGCAAGTGCATCGGCAAACCGGTTCTTCAAATGAGTGATGTGGGTGAAAGTCACTTTGTCAAAACGAGGAATTAGCCCCTCCAAATCCTGATGATAAGGTTTCAACCCCTCTTCACGCACCTTCCAGTCCCCATTGGCTTGAGATACAACGAGATTGGAGTCCCCGATGACTTCGAGCCGTTCAACGCCAAGCGTGAGGGCAGCCTCCATACCCACGATACAGGCCTCATATTCAGCTTGGTTGTTTGTAACATCGAAGTTAAGCTTGAATGCAAGCGGAATATGAGAACCATCAGGGGCGACTAGCAAGACCCCGATCCCAAATCCTTTCTGATTGGCCGCCCCATCGAAGTAAAGAGTCCAAACGTCTTCGACAACCGTTAGCACTTCCTCATCTGGGAACACAAAATCTGCATCTTCCGGTCCATCGACAGGGTGATCAGCCAAAAATTCAGCAATTGCTCGTACCTTCACCGACTTTCTCGTGACGTATTTGAGATCGAATTCTGCCAGGAGGAGCAACCAACGTGCTAACTTACCAGTGAGGGCTGGTTTCTCAAACAGATACTTGAGTGGATCCATTCGAGAAATCAACTTCACTGGGTAAGCCAGCATGTAGTGTCTCAGCTTCTTAGAGGCCCATACCAAAGCCCAGCACGTTTTTTCCAAGGCGGTGTAGCGCTCTTCAGACCCAACCATTTCTTACTTAAGTAGTAAACCTTCTCAACTCCCTGGTCCCCCTCTTGAGCTAGCAAGCATCCCATGGATGTAGAACTCACAGACAAGTATAGAATCAAGGGCTTTCCAGGCACTGGTGGCATCAAGACAGGCGGGTTTTGCAGATAGTTCTGAATGGAGATAAAGGCCGCCGGACATCTGTTCGACCATACAAACGGGGTGTCCTTCTTGAGTAGACGAAACATCGGCTCGCAAGTTAAGGTTAACTTGGCGATGAATCTGCTGATGAACTGAACCTTCCCCAAAAAGCTTCGCACTCCCTTTTCAGTCTCCGGTGGCTTCATTTCAAGCACCGCTTTAATCTTTGATGGATCAACCTCAATCCCACGCGAAGTGATCATGAATCCGAGCATCTTGCCCGCTGTGACCCCGAAGGTGCATTTCTGTGGATTGAGACGCATGCGGAACTTTCGGAGCCTCTCGAAAAACTTCCTCAATACAGGAACATGCCCTGCCCGAGTTTTCAACTTAGCAATCATGTCGTCTACGTAGACCTCAACCTCTTTGTGCATCATGTCGTGCAGAATGGTCGTTGCGGCTCTCTGGTAGGTAGGACCAGCATTTTTCAAACCAAACGGCATGACCAAGTAGCAATAAGTCCCCCATTCAGTGATGAAAGTCGTTTTCTCACGGTATTCTGGCGCCATAAGAATCTGGTTATATCCGGAGTAACCATCCATGAATGAAAGCAGGGCATGGCCCGCCGTATTGTCGACCAGTACATCGATATGTGGCAGGGGAAAATCGTCCTTGGGGCTTACCTTGTTCAAATCCCTGAAGTCCACACACACTCGAATTTGTCCATTCTTTTTAGGAACTGGAACAATGTTGGCAGCCCATGTGGGGTATTGAGAAACCATAAGAAAACCGGCGTCGATTTGCTTAGTGACCTCTTCCTTGATCCTCTGCACCCAATCCGGCCTCATTCGCTTCAATTTCTGCTTCACGGGCTTGGCATTTGGTAGTAAGGGGATTCGATGCTCCACTATTTCTGGGTCGATGCCAGGCATGTCTTGATGGGACCACGCAAAGATGTCACTGAATTCTGAGAGCAGTTCTTTGAAATCATGATGTTCCTCTGGGGATAAAGTGGAGCCCACCTGAACCATTCGGGGATCATTCTCGTCTTTCAAGTTTATTAAGACTATTTCTTCTTTTAACGGCTGAGCATGCCTTTCATCTTCCCTTTCGATGAGGGCACGGATTTCCTTGGGAATGTCCCCATCGAAATCTATCCCTTCATCGTCGGGGTCGACATAGTTTATATAAAGATCATTCAAGTAGTCAGAAGAGGATTCCTTCATTTCATAAGACCCTGCAGGGTCGCCAAGTACAAGGGAATCAAACTCAAAGTAAAAGCCATGACGTGGAGGGCCGAGAGGCACAAACTCCGACTCAGAGCTAGACTTAGACTCAGACGACTCAACAAACTCAGTGTCAGACTCTGATACATCATCAATGCAAGTAAGGCGTGGTTTGAAAATGCAATTTTTCAGGCTACCCTTTGCTTCTGAATGAGGGAGAGGGGATCCTTGAGGTCCTCGGAACCGAGCATGAACACCTTGGCCTCTTCAGCTTCCTTGGCCAAACCCACTTGGGAGAACTCATAAAACAGCTGCTCCAAGCTCCCTTGATCAAAAGACATCAGCCAATCAGTCTTCAGCTTAGGCTGGCTAAGCTTCCTTTTGAACTCCGCCCTTGCTGGTTCTTCATCACTAGAGGACCAAGTGTCATCAGCGAAAACCTCAAACCCAGGCAACAACTCCCCAGTGACTGAATCGACAAAAGGCTCAGGTTGCCCGGTATAGACATCATTCCCCACTTCGCACACAAAGTAGCTGTCGGGTTCACCATAGAGAGATCGAGGTTTTCCCGTGCATTTCCTTCTTTTGGCAATCCTTGGTAGAGGAGGAGTACCCCAGACCAAAGCGGCCCTCGCAGGAAGGAAAGGCAGGGAACTCCGGGATCCCTTGTTGGTGAATCCCAAGACCAAGACCAGGTAGATAGGACATCCTTCTCATGATATCTAAAGCAACAGAGCTTATGATGAAGTCTCCATCCACATTGATGGCCAAAACTAAACCAGAAGTATCAAAAGAGAAACCCCCGAGATCAACATCTTCGTCGCCATGCGCAATCCCCAAAACAGGTGTGCCATCTTCCTTAAACGGGCGAATGCCTGAGTCCCCGCATATAGTCAAAGTTCCGGTAGGGAGTCCCAACATAACCTTTTAGTGAAGAGTAGACGGTACAGCCATGATGTCAGATCGGTGAAGCCATGGCCTTCCTAGCAGGAGATTAAAGGTGGCAAGGATGTCGACCACATGGAACTCAACATCCATTTCAAAACCCTCTGCATCCAGTTTGAGCACGAGTGTGCCTTCGACCACGCGACGAGTGCTGTCGTATGCCTTAACAGCCAGATTGGAAGGTGCAAAGTCTTTCTTGGCTAGTCCCAAGCGGTAAGCCACTCTCAAAGGGCAAACATTGATTGCCGATCCATTGTCGATCAGAACAGTTGGAATCCAGAGTCCCTTACACTTAACAGTGATGTGCAAAGGGCGATTGTGATCAACCCCTTCGATCGGTAGATCCTTGTCAGTGAAGACCACGGTGTGCTTAGAAGTAGGCGGGAGAATTATAGATATCATTGCTTTAGGCGTGACATCCGGTTGAATCTCAAGGCGAGAGAGAGTGTGGCAGAACTTTCGACGATGCTCGCGGGAGGAACAAATTAGTCCCCAGAGTGATATAGCAGCAGGAATCCGCTCCAGTTGCCTCTGAATCATGTCATCATTCGGGGAGCTAGGAGGTACCTCAAACGGTGCAGACCTCGAGAATGCAGAAGGTTCGTTCCTTTGGTTAGAAGAATTGGACGAGCTCCCGGCCTGCAGATTGGTAGGCTGAAAAATTCGTCCACTCCTCGTAACGTTGAGAACGTTCTCTAGAGAGGGTATCACTTGAAGCGCTTGACTGTCATCCCAAAGATCAGCAGGGACTTCCCCCAATTTGCATTTTCCTTTGTCAGAAGGCGGTGGGGCTATAGGTGCTTCCATGCCTAGATCGAGGTCTTCAGCCAAATCGTTCAACAGCAGCGACTCCCAGAAATCTGGATCCTTAACAGCTACAGCCTCCCCAATGGGCTCCGTGTTAGCAATGAATGGGATGTCCCAGAGTCCCCCATCGGCAAGGGAGCGGTTGACAGTCCAAACCTCGGACCCAACTTGGATATTAACCACATCATCAACGTCCCAGAGGTCAGCCGGCGGAACAAGGTCTGTAACCATAATGCTGCGATCTTCCTCGGTCAGATAAGGCGGTGTGGGGCGCGAGAGTTCCTCGCTAACGATGTAAAATGTAGGGTCGTACTCAGTGTTAGTTACAGAGTCAACCAGCCTGTCAAGAGTAGAAGGGAGAAAGCATTCCCCCAAGACGCGAGTTTCCTCCTGAACAAGACCCTCTTCTATGAACTGAATCTCATGATTGGGCAGAGTGTAACCTTGAAGAGGATTGAGGTCAAACTCTAATGGAAACTGCCACGCGGGCTCGGGATCCCAATAGTACTCCTCCTCAGGCAGAACGGGTTCAGGCTGTTGAAATAGCATGTTCAAGGAGAATCCATCCAAAGGGTCAAGCATGTCTGCCTCGTAATTAGCCATCCAGGCGTCATACCAAGCATAGTTAAATGGGACATATTCGGGGTTCTGGGGGAAGCCGTCTAATTCTAGCTCTGTCCATTCATTGATTATGGGGGCTGCATAGTCATCATTATCGGCAATAGCCCACCCCACTGCTTGCATATCAATCTGTTGTTCTGGTAAAGGAGGGACAGCAGACCTAAAGCGGCTTATCAAATTCGGAGAGGAGTTTGGATCCGTCACATCAAAATACGGGCTGTCCAAGGAAGAAGCAGAGTTGAGCTGCACAGAAGGGATGGACTGGTGAAACAGTTCGCTGATGGAAGCGTTGAACACAAACGTCCCATTTTGCAGGCGTGCGAAGGGCACATTGGGATTGGACGACTGTCCTTCTTCAAGATGGATGTAGAAGATCTCGGCTTCAGGCTGAGGAGGCATGGGCACGACCGGCTTGGGTTGGTCTGTTGAGGTTATATGGTCGGTGGGGTTGAATATAGTGGAGTTAGGGTTGATATAAGTGGAGCTGAGGGATATTTGGTTGATGCGGGGAGCAGCATTGTGCTTTGGCAGGGAGTTGGAAAGGATGTTTGGTTTTTGGGTTGGTGGAGGTGGAGCATGGAGAGTCCCTTCATCTATAAGATCCTGAATCGCATGTCGGAGATGGAAACAGGAGTCCGTAAGATGTCCAGCCCCTTGGTGGTAGGCACAATAAAGATTGGCTTTGAAGTTAGGTGAAGGGTTCTTAGGCAGAGGAGTTGGGTCAAGGGGTTTCAGATGCCCTGACTGGATTAACTTCTCCATGACAGATGACAGTGGAGCTTCAAATGCAGAGAAACTGCGGGGCTGACTGCGGGGCCGGTTATTTTGAGGGGTTTGCACCTGGTTAATCTCAGCGGTGCAATTGGTTGCATTGGAAGAGGAGGCGTTAGTGCCGCTGGTTGCTGTGTTGGAAGATCCCCACTGCCAAACAACGCATTGGTGTTCCCTGAGTAGACCCGAGGCTTTGGTTTCGAAGGGTTAGAGGACTGCCCTCTTGACAGAATCCCACTTTGTAGCGCATCCTCGATAGCCAACCCAGATTCGAAGAAAGTATCAAAGTTTGAGGAGGCCTGGACAAGAACCAAATGCCTAGCATAATCAGGCTGAAGATTGCGAGAGATGATTCGGAGCTGATCTCTCTCACTTGGGCGATCGGTCATCTGAGCAGCCTTCATCCTCCATCTTTTGACAAAATCCGCGAAGGATTCCTTAGCCTCCATTTTCATGGACTCATCTCGGGTTGTCATCTTGAGCTGAGAGTTGTAACTATACTGCGAAATAAACGCAGCACTGATGTCTTCCCACGTCCTCCTTTTAGCGATGTCGAGTGACAAAAATCAGTGAAAAGCGGGTCCCGAGAGAGTCTGAGGGAACAGCTGGGACATGGCCTCGGGTTCAACAGCCAAGAGTTTCATGGCGGCATGATAGCCATAGAGATGAGTCTTCGGGTCGCCGCTCCCATCAAACTTGGCGAGATCAGGCATTTTGAACTTGTCGGGGAGCTTAGCATTGGGATACAAGCAGAGGCGATCTAAATCAATTCCCCCGGCGCTGATCTTTTCGGACTTGGACACAGATTCCTCCAGCTTGACGATCTTTGCAATGAGAGCAGTCATGTTAGGATCCAGAACGGGTCTTGCCACAGCAAGATTCAGATTCGCTGCCTCCGGGTGAGCCTCTCTCGGGTTGGGCTGAATTATGATCCGCCATGCTTGGTTGGGGTCTTCAACAAAGATTGGCTCCGCATGGTCGTCCTCATCGACCTCGCCTCCCACTTTTGCAACTGGCGGAAGACGAGTGTTGATAAGGTCATTTAGGCGAGTGATGTTAGCATCTGTCTGAGTAGCCCTTTGCTGCATGGTGGCGATGCTGTTCTGGATATTCATGAGTATGGTTTCGAGACTCAGTGGTTGTGGATGATCTGCCATAATGGAGGTTCCGGATGAACTTGACGAGGACGGGGAGGTTGGCGACGCCGGAGATTCAATTTCCTGGATAACTGACGGTGATCCTGATCGTAAAGCGGCCAACAGGGAGCACGGAGAGTCTTCTGTTGTGACTGACTGAGCTTGCAACCTGACTAGCCTTTGAACGGAATTCTGATGCAGACATTCCCAAGTGGGTTTGGCTTTCTGCCTCGATACTTTCCTTGGTGGCGCAATGGTTCAGAATCCTGCTTTGCTTTGCTGTAAGAAAAGGTTCGATAAGGGCCCTGCAGCAACCTTACTCTAAACAAAAGACTTAAAGTGATAACACAACCATCGTCGTTGGTGTCGCCCTTAGACTCTAAGACTACAGACGAGTCTGTCTCATGATGTTCGGACGCTGCCAAAATCCTCGGATTTCTTTTCGAGAGTGTATCCTTGTTTGAATCGAATAATACTAAGAGATGTCAAAAGTAGTCTAAGCCTTTGACTTTTCCGTTCTTGAAGTTTCAACTTTGAACTTGGAATAACTCGGGGTGGATGACGTGATACCTTAACCGGGGCGGCGTAGGCGACACAGTGCCATAACCTGAGCGGTGTACGTGTTGCGCACGATAATCGGGGTGGTATAAGCATCACGGCATTCTCTCCGTCGTTCCTTGTTTTCTGTTTGAAACTTCAATTGGGATATAGACAAGGACTTAGAGAGTTTTGATTTCCCAAAGTCTTGCTGATCCTAGGACTTTTGAAAATCTGATAACACGCACCGCAAAGATGCATGACTCTTCATCGGGCCTAGCAGTGTCCTAATAAGCATAAGACAGACTCGAAAGAGAAAGACAACCTAGAAGCCGCCCTAGATATGCCCCTACGCAAAACGGTATGTATGTACAGTGCATGCGATAGGGAAAGCAGTAACACAGACAGTATATGGGGGTTAGATGCAAGTAGATCTTACCCTGCAGGTACCTGTCCTATTTTGGAGAGTTCTAATGCTTTGTACATGTAAAGGCTGGTTTTGGCTTGTAACGGGTTCCTCGGACTAAAGCCAAAGATATACCTCCCGTTGCCCGCGTAATAGCAAAGCAACAGTCGAACGGTAAAATGACCTATCATCGTCGGAGGTTGTTGGTTATTCGGGGTCCCCGGGCTCCGGTAAACCGTGCCGGATTGCCAAAACGATCCAACAAGGCTTATCCCACATCGATGCAAATGAGAATGCTAAAAATTGATTTAATGGAACAGAATCACAATTTCACAAATGTCCTTTCAAATTTGGCTCACTTTATTTAGCCAATGCTTAGAAGAAACTACACGAGAGAACGATCGGAAAAGTCCCAGATTTGGATTGGTCGGACACGAGGTCCCGTTAAATCACCATTCCAACCTTCAGCAGCGCGAAGCTCACCGTTTTGACAAACTTTTGTGGGATTGTTCTTCAAGTGTATTAAAATCTAAATATAGACCAATATTGATTTCCATCCCCAGCAGAGTCGCCACTGTGGGCAGCGTGCCCTTCGGAATTTCCGGATTCCGAGACGCGAGGGGCCCGGGTCGAGGGAGCGCGAGCGGGGAAGCAAGCGCTCGCAAAATACAGAGTCGCCACTCGGGTTTTCAAGGTCCGACACCCAAGGAACCGTATTTCGAAGCACTTGCCGCACTAATTGATTTGAAAAAGTTTAAGGAACCAGTCCGTCATAACTATATCTGGGTTCGGGAGCCAGGTTACGAGAGGCGAAGGGTTTTATGGCACCCCTCTCGCCCAATCCGGAGATCATTCTCTACTTAGGCATTTGCGAAAAATGTTTGTTTGCGAATCTGTTTGATTAATCAATTTTTAGCCAATTAAGGCGGGGGAACAGTTAATCGGGGATTAAAACTGTAACAGTTTGCAGGATGTAAAAACGGTACCAAACCACACCAAAACGGTACAATACCGTACGAAAACTTCGTTACGGTACCAAACCACACCAAAAGGGTACAATTCCGTACGAGTACTTCGTTACGGTACCAAACCACACCAAAACAGACAATACCGTACAAGTACTTCGTTACGGTACCAAACCACAGCAAAAGGGTACAATTCCGTACGAGTACTTCGTTACGGTACCAAACCACCACAAAAGGGTACAATACCGTACGAGTACATCCATGCGGTACCAAACCACACCAAAACGATACAATACCAGACGAGTACATCCATACGGTACTTAACCACACCAAAACGGTGCAATACCGTACGAGTACATCCATACGGTATCAAACCACACCAAAACGGTCCAATACCATACGAGTACTTCGTTACGGTACCAAACCACACCAAAACGGTACAATACCGTATGAGTACATCCATTCGGTACCAAACCACACAACAATGGTGCAATACTGTACGAGTACATCCATACGGTACCAAACCCAACAAAAACGGTACAATACCGTACGAGTACATCCATACGGTACCAAACCACACAAAAATGGTGCAATACTGTACGAGTACATCCATACGGTACCAAACCACACAAAAACGGTACAATACCGTACGAGTACATCCATACGGTACCAAACCACACCAAAACGGTACAATACCGTACGAGTACTTCGTTACGGTACCAAACCACACAAAAACGGTACAATACCTTACGAGTACATCCATACGGTACCAAACCACACCAAAACGGTGCAATACCGTACGAGTACATCCATACGGTACCAAACCACACAAAAATGGTGCAATACTGTACGAGTACATCCATACGGTACCAAACCCCACAAAAACGGTACAATACCGTACGAGTACATCCATACGGTACCAAACCACACCAAAACGGTCCAGTACCGTACGAGGACATCCATACGGCACCAAACCACACCAAAATGGTGCAATACCGTACGAGTACATCCATACGGTACCAAACCACACCAAAATAGTGTAATACCGTACGAGTACTTCGTTACGGTACCAAACCACACCAAAACGGTGCAATACCATACGAGTACATCCATACGGTACCAAACCACACCAAAATGGTGTAATACAGTACGAGTACTTCGTTACGGTACCAAACCACACCAAAACGGTATAATACCGTACGAGTATTTCCATACGGTACTAAACCACACAAAAACGGTGCAATACCGTTCGAGTACATCCATACGGTACCAAACCACACCAAAACGGTACAATACCGTACGACTACTTCGTTACGGTACCAAACCACACCAAAACGGTACAATACCATACGAGTACATCCATACGGTACCAAACCATACCAAAACGGTGCAATACCGTACGAGTACATCCATACGGTACAAACCTCCCAAAAATGGTGCAATACTGTACGAGTACATCCATATGGTACCAAACCACACAAAAACGTACAATACCGTACAAGTACATCCATACGGTACCAAACCACACAAAAACGGTACAATACTGTACGAGTACTTCGTTACGGTATCAAACCACACCAAAAGGGTACAATTCCGTACGAGTACTTCGTTACGGTACCAAACCACGACAAAAGGGTACAATACCGTACGAGTACATCCATACGATACCAAACCACACCAAAACGGTACAATACCGTTCGAGTACTTCGTTACGGTACCAAACCACACCAAAACGGTACAATACCGTACGAGTACATCCATACGGTACCAAACCACACCAAAACGGTGCAATACCGTACGAGTACATCCATACCGTACCAAACCACACCAAAACGGTGAAATACCGTACGAGTACATCCATAGGGTACCAAAACACACCAAAACAGTACAATACCGTACGAGTACATCCATACGGTACCAAACCACACCAAAACGGTGCAATACCGTACGAGTACATCCATACGGTACCAAACCACACCAAAACGGTGCAATACTGTACGAGTACATCCATACGGTACCAAACCACACAAAAATGGTACAATATCGTACGAGTGCATCCATACAGTACCAAACCACACCAAAATGGTACAATACCGTACGAGTACTTCGTTACGGTACCAAACCACACCAAAAGGGTACAAATCCGTACGAGTACTTCGTTACGGTACCAAACCACCACAAAAGGGTACAATACCGTACGAGTGCATCCATACGGTACCAAAACCACACGAAAACGGTACAATACCGTACGAGTACTTCGTTACGGTAACAAACCACACCAAAATGGTACAATACCGTACGAGTACATCCATACGGTACCAAACCATACCAAAACGGTGCAATACCGTACGAGTACATCCATACGGTACCAAACCACACCAAAACGGTGCAATACCGTACGAGTGCATCCATACGGTACCAAACCACTCCAAAACGGTACAATACCGGAAGAGTACAACCATACGGAACATAACCACACCAAAACGGTGCAATACCGTACGAGTACATCCATAGGGTACCAAACCACACCAAAACGGTCCAATACCGTACGAGTACATCCATACGGCACCAAACCACACCAAAACGGCACAATACCGTACGAGTACATCCATACGGTACCAAACCACACCAAAACGGCACAATACCGTACGAGTACATCCATACGGTACCAAACCACACCAAAACGGTGCAATACCGTACGAGTACATCCATACGGTACCAAACCACACAAAAATGGTGCAATACTGTACGAGTTCATCCATACGGTACCAAACCCCACAAAAACGGTACAATACCGTACGAGTACATCCATACGGTAACAAACCACACAAAAATGGAGCAATACTGTATGAGTACATCCATACGGTACCAAACCACACAAAAACGGTACAATACCGTACGAGTACATCCATACGGTACAAAACCACACCAAAACGGTCCAGTACCGTACGAGTACATCCATACGGCACCAAACCACACCAAAATGGTGCAATACCGTACGAGTACATCCATACGGTACCAAACCACACCAAAATGGTGTAATACCGTACGAGTACTTCGTTACGGTACCAAACCACACCAAAACGGTGCAATACCGTACGAGTACTACCATACGGTACCAAACCACACCAAAACGGTGCAATACTGTAGGAGTACATCAATACGGTTTCAAACCACACCAAAACGGTACAATACCGTACGAGTACTTCGTTACGGTACCAAACCACACCAAAAGGGTACGATTCCATACGAGTACTTCATTACGGTACCAAACCACCACAAAAGGGTAGAATACCGTATGAGTACATCCATACGGTACCAAACCACTCCAAAACGGTACAATACCGTACGAGTACTTTGTTACGGTACCAAACCACACCAAAACGGTACAATACCGTACCAGTACATCCACACGGTACCAAACCACACAAAAATGGTACAATACCGTACCAGTACATCCATACGGTACCAAACCACACCAAAACAGTACAATACCGTACGAGTACTTCGTTACGGTACCAAACCACACCAAAAGGGTACAATTTCGTACGAGTACTTCGTTACGATACCAAACCACCACAAAAGGTTACAATACCGTACGAGTACATCCATACGGTACCAAACCACACCAAAACGGTACAATACCGTACGAGTATTTCGTTACGGTACCAAACCACACCAACACGGTACAATACCGTACGAGTACATCCATACGGTACCAAACCACACCAAAACGGTGCAATACAGTACGAGTACATCCATACGGTACCAAACCACACCCAAATGGTGTAATACCGTACGAGTACATCCATGCGGTACCAAACCACACCAAAATGGTGCAATACTGTACGAGTACATCCATACGGTACCAAACCACGCAAAAACGGTACAATATCGTACGAGTACGTCCATACGGTACCAAACCACACCAAAACGGTGCAATACTATACGAGTACATCCATACGGTACCATACGAGTACATCCATACGGTACCGAACCACCCCAATATGGTGCAATACCGTACAAGTACATCTATACGGTACCAAACCACACCAAAACGGTCCAATACCGTACGAGTACTTCGTTACGGTACCAATCCACACCAAAACGGCACAATATCATACGAGTACATCCATACGGTACCAAACCACACCAAAACGGTGCAATACCGTACGAGTACATCCACACGGTACCAAAACAGTACAATACCATACGAGTTCTTCGTTACGGTACCAAACCACACCACACCAAAACGGTACAATACCGTACGAGTACATCCATACGGTACCAAACCACACCAAAACGGTGCAATACTATACGAGTACATCCATACGGTACCAAACCACACCAAAACGGTGCAATACCGTACGAGTACTTCGTTTCGGTATCAAACCACACCAAAACGGTACAATACCGTACGAGTACATCCATACGGTACCAAACCACATCAAAACGGTAGAATACCGTACGAGTAATTCGTTACGGTACCAAACCACACCAAAAGGTACAATACCGTACGAGTACATCCATACGGTACCAAACCACACCAAAACGGTGCAATACCGTACGAGTACATCCATACGGTACCAAACCACTCCAAAACGGTACATTACCGTATGAGTACTTCCATACGGTACCAAACCACACCAAAACGGTGCAATACCGTACGAGTACATCCATACGGTACCAAACCACACCAAAACAGTACAATACCGTACGAGTACTTCGTTACGGTACCAAACCACACCAAAAGGGTACAATTCCGTACGAGTACTTCGTTACGGTACCAAACCACCACAAAAGGGTACATTACCGTACGAGTACATCCATACGGTACCAAACCACACCAAAACGGTACAATACCGTACGAGTAGTTCGTTACGGTACCAAACCATACCAAAATGGTACAATACCGTACGAGTACATCCATACTGTACCAAACCACACCAAAACGGTGCAATACTGTACGAGTACATCCATACGGTACCAAACCACACCAAAATGGTGCAATACCGTACGAGTACTTCGTTACGGTACCAAACCACACCAAAACGGTACAATACCGTACGAGTACATCCATACGGTACCAAACCACAACAAAACGGTGCAATACCGTACGAGTACATCCATACGGTACCAAACCACACCAAAACGGTGCAATACCGTACGAGTACATACCTAAGGTACCAAACCACACCAAAACGGTACAATACCGTACGAGTACTTCGTTACGGTACCAAACCACACCAAAACTACAATACCGTACAAGTACATCCATACGGTACCAAACCACACCAAAACGGTGCAATACCGTACGAGTACATCCATACGGTACCAAACTACTCCAAAACGGTACAATACCGTACGAGTACTTCCATACGGTACCAAACCACACTAAAACGGTGCAATACCGTACGAGTACATCCATCCGGTACCAAACCACACCAAAACAGTACAATACCGTACGAGTACTTCGTTACGGTACCAAACCACACCAAGAGGTACAATACCGTACAAGTACATCCATACGGTACAAAACCACACCAAAACGGTGCAATACCGTACGAGTACATTCATACGGTATCAAACTACTCCAAAACGGTACAATACCGTACGAGTACATCCATACGGTACCAATCCACACCAAAACGGCACAATATCGTACGAGTACATCCAAACGGTACCAAACCACACCAAATCGGTGCAATATTGTAAGAAGTACATCCATACGACACCAAACCACACCAAAACGGTGCAATACTGTACGAGTACTTCGTTACGGTACCAAACCACACCAAAACGGTACAATACCGTACGAGTACATCCATACGGTACCAAACCACAACAAAACGGTGCAATACCGTACGAGTACATCCATACGGTACCAAACCACACCAAAACGGTGCAATACCGTACGAGTACATACCTAAGGTACCAAACCACACCAAAACGGTACAATACCGTACGAGTTCTTCGTTACGGTACCAAACCACACCAAAACTACAATACCGTACAAGTACATCCATACGGTACCAAACCACACCAAAACGGTGCAATACCGTACAAGTACATCCATACGGTACCAAACTACTCCAAAACGGTACAATACCGTACGAGTACTTCCATACGGTACCAAACCACACTAAAACGGTGCAATACCGTACGAGTACATCCATCCGGTACCAAACCACACCAAAACAGTACAATACCGTACGAGTACTTCGTTACGGTACCAAACCACACCAAAAGGTACAATACCGTACAAGTACATCCATACGGTACCAAACCACACCAAAACGGTCCAATACCGTACGAGTACATCCATACGGTATCAAACTACTCCAAAACGGTACAATACCGTACGAGTACTTCCATATGGTACCAAACCACACTAAAACGGTGCAATACCGTACGATTACATCAATACGGTACCAAACCACACCAAAACAGTACAATACCGTACGAGTACTTCGTTACGGTACCAAACCACACCAAAACGGTACAATACCGTACGAGTACATCCATACGGTACCAAACCACACCAAAACGGTGCAATATTGTAAGAAGTACATCCATACGACACCAAACCACACCAAAACGGTGCAATACTGTACGAGTACTTCGTTACGGTACCAAACCACACCAAAACGGTACAATACCGTACGAGTACATCCATACGGTACCAAACCATACCAAAACGGTGCAATACCTTACGAGTACATCCATACGGTACCAAACCACACCAAAACAGTGCAATACCGTACGAGTACATACATACGGTACCAAACCACACCAAAACGGTACAATACCGTACGAGTACTTCGTTACGGTACCAAACCACACCAAAAGGTACAATACCGTACAAGTACATCCATACGGTACCAAACCACACCAAAACGGTCCAATACCGTACGAGTACATCCATACGGTACCAAACCACACCAAAACAGTACAATACCGTACGAGTACTTCGTTACGGTACCAAACCACACCGAAAGGGTACAATTCCGTACGAGTACTTCGTTACAGTACCAAACCACCACAAAAGGGTACAATACCGTACGAGTACATCCATACGGTACCAAACCACACCAAAACGGTACAATACCGTACGAGTACTACGTTACGGTACCAAACCACACCAAAACGGTACAATACCGTACGAGTACATCCATACGATACCAAACCACTCCAAAACGGTGAAATACTGTACGAGTACATCCATACGGTACCAAACCACCCCAAAATGGTGCAATACCGTACGAGTACATCCATACGGAACCAAACCACACCAAAACGGTCCAATACCGTACGAGTACTTCGTTACGGTACCAATCCACACCAAAACGGCACAATACCGTACGAGTACAGCTAAACGGTACCAAATCACACGAAAACGGTGCAATACCGTACGAGTACATCCATACGGTACCAAAACAGTTCAATACCGTACGAGTACTTCGTTACGGTACCAAACCACACCAAAACGGTACAATACCGTACGAGTTCATCCATACGGTACCAAACCACACCAAATCGGTGCAATATTGTACGAGTACATCCATACGACACCAAACCACACCAAAATGGTGCAATACCGTACAAGTACTTCGTTACGGTACCAAATCACACCAAAACGGTACAATACCGTACGAGTACATCCATACGGTACCAAACCATAACAAAACGGTGCAATACCGTACGAGTACATCCATACGGTACCAAACCACACCAAAACGTGCAATACCGTACGAGTACATACCTAAGGTTCCAAACCACACCAAAACGGTACAATACCGTACGAGTACTTCGTTACGGTACCAAACCACACCAAAACTACAATACCGTACAAGTACATCCATACGGTACCAAACCACGCCAAAACGGTGCAATACCGTACGAGTACATCCATACGGTTCCCAACTACTCCAAAACGGTACAATACCGTACGAGTACTTCCATACGGTACCAAACCACACTAAAACGGTGCAATACCGTACGAGTACATCCATACGGTACCAAACCACACCAAAACAGTATAATACCGTACGAGTACTTCGTTACGGTACTAAACCACACCAAAAGGGTACAATTCCGTACGAGTATTTCGTTACGGTACCAAACCACCACAAAAGGGTACAATACCGTACGAGTACATCCATACGGTACCGAACCACACCAAAACGGTACAATACCGTAGGAGTACTTCGTTACGGTACCAAACCACACATAAACGGTACAATACCGTACGAGTACATCCATACGGTACCAAACCACACCAAAACGGTGCAATACTGTACGAGTACATCCATACGGTACCAAACCACACCAAAATGGTGCAATACCGTACGAGTACATCCATACGATACCAAATCACACCAAAACGGTCCAATACCGTACGAGTACTTCGTTACGGTACCAATCCACACCAAAACGGCACAATACCGTACGAGTACATTCATACAGTACCAAACCACACCAAAACGGTGCAATACCGTACGAGTACATCCATACGGTACCAAACCACACCAAAACGGTACAATACCGTACGAGCACTTCGTTACGGTACAAAACCACACCAAAACGGTACAATACCGTACGAGTACATCCATACGGTACCAAACCACACCAAAACGGTGCAATACTGTACGAGTACATCCATACAGTACCAAACCACACCAAAATGGTGCAATACCATACGAGTACATCCATACTGTGTCAAACCACACCAAAACGGTCCAATACCGTACGAGTACTTCGTTACGGTACCAATCCACACCAAAACGGCACAATACCGTACGAGTACATCCATACGGTACTAAACCACACCAAAACGGTGCAATACCGTACGAGTACATCCATACGGAACCAAACCACACCAAAACGGTGCAATACCGTACGAGTACTTCGTTACGGTACCAAACCACACCAAAACGGTACAATACCGTACGAGTACATCCATACGGTACCAAACCACCCCAAAACAGTGCAATACCGTACGAGTACATCCATACGGTACCAAACCACACCAAAACGGTACAATACCGTACGAGTACTTCGTTACGGTACCAAACCACACCAAAACGGTACAATACCGTACGAGTACATCCATACGGTACCAAACCACACCAAAACGCTGCAATACTATAGGAGTACATCCATACGGTACCAAACCACACCAAAACGGTACAATACCATACGAGTACATCCTTACGGTACCAAACCACTCCAAAACGGTCTAATACCGTACGAGTACATCCTTACGGTACCAGACCACACCAAAACGGTGCAATACCGTACGAGTACATCCATACGGTACCAAACCACACCAAAACGGTACAATACCGTACGAGTACTTCGTTACGGTACCAAACCACACCAAAACGATACAATACCGTACGAGTACATCCATACGGTACCAAACCACACCAAAACGCTGCAATACTGTATGAGTACATCCATACGGTACCAAACCACACCAAAACGGTGCAATACCGCACGAGTACTTCGTTACGGTACCAAACCACACCAAAACGGTGCAATACCGTACGAGTACTTCGTTACGGTACCAAACCACACCAAAACGGTACAATACCGTATGAGTACATCCATACGGTACCAAACCACACCAAAACGGTGCAATACCGTACGAGTACATCCATACGGTACCAAACTACTCAAAAACGGTACAATACCGTACGAGTACATCCATACAGTACCAAACCTCACCAAAACACTGCAATACTGTATGAGTACATCCATACGGTACCAAACCACACCAAAACGGTGCAATACCGTACGAATACTTCGTTACGGTACCAAACCACACCAAAACGGTACAATACCGTACGAGTACATCCATACGGTACCAAACCACCCCAAAACGGTACAATACCATACGAGTACATCCTTACGGTACCAAACCACTCCAAAACGGTATAATACCGTACGAGTACATCCTTACGGTACCAGACCACACCAAAACGGTGCAATACCGTACGAGTACATCCATACGGTACCAAACCACACCAAAACGGTACAATACCGTACGAGTACTTCGTTACGGTACCAAACCACACCAAAACGATACAATACCGTACGAGTACATCCATACGGTACCAAACCACACCAAAACGCTGCAATACTGTATGAGTACATCCATACGGTACCAAACCACACCAAAACGGTGCAATACCGTACGAGTACTTCGTTACGGTACCAAACCACACCAAAACGGTGCAATACCGTACGAGTACTTCGTTACGGTACCAAACCACACCAAAATGGTACAATACCGTACGAGAACATCCATACGGTACCAAACCACACCAAAACGGTGCAATACCGTACGAGTACATCCATACGGTACCAAACCACACCAAAACGGTACAATACCGTATGAGTACTTCGTTACGGTACCAAACCACACCAAAAGGGACAATACCGTACGAGTACATCGTTACGGTACCAAACCACACCAAAACGGTGCAATACCGTACGAGTACATACATACGGTACCAAACCACACCAAAATGGTAGAATACCGTACGAGAACTTCGTTACGGTACCAAACCACACCAAAAGGTACCATACCGTACAAGTACATCCATACGTTACCAAACCACAGCAAACGGTGCAATACCGTACGAGTACATCCATACGGTACCAAACTACTCCAAAACGGTACAATACCGTACGAGTACATCCATACAGTACCAAACCTCACCAAAACACTGCAATACAGTATGAGTACATCCATACGGTACCAAACCACACCAAAACGGTGCAATACCGTACGAGTACTTCGTTACGGTACCAAACCACACCAAAACGGTACAATACCGTACGAGTACATCCATACGGTACCAAACCACCCCAAAACGGTGCAATACCGTACGAGTACATCCATACGGTACCAAACCACACCAAAACGGTGCAATACCGTACGAGTACATCCATACGGTACCAAACCACACCAAAACGGTACAATACCGTATGAGTACTTCGTTACGGTACCAAACCACACCAAAAAGTACAATACCGTACGAGTACATCGTTACGGTTCCAAACCACACCAAAACGGTGCAATACCGTACGAGTACATACATACGGTACCAAACCACACTAAAACGGTACAATACCGTACGAGTACTTCGTTACGGTACCAAACAACAACAAAAGGTACAATACCGTACGAGTACATCCATACGGTACCAAACCACACCAAAACGGTACAATACCGTACGAGTACTACGTTACGGTACCAAACCACACCAAAACGGTACAATACCGTACGAGTACATCCATACGGTACCAAACCACACCAAAACGGTGCAATACTGTACGAGTACATCCATACGGTACCAAACCACACCAAAATGATGCAATACCGTACGAGTACATCCATACGGTACCAAACCACACCAAAACGGTGCAATACCGTACGAGTACATACATACAGTACCAAACCACACCAAAAAGGTACAATACCGTACGAGTACTTCGTTACGGTACCAAACCACACCAAAAGGTACAATACCGTACAAGTACATCCATACGGTACCAAACCACATCAAAACGGTGCAATACCGTACGAGTACATCCATACGGTACCAAACTACTCCAAAACGGTACAATACCGTACGAGTACATCCATACAGTACCAAACCTCACCAAAACACTGCAATACTGTATGAGTACATCCATACGGTACCAAACCACACCAAAACGGTGCAATACCGTACGAGTACTTCGTTACGGTACCAAACCACACTAAAACGGTACAATACCGTACGAGTACATCCATACGGTACCAAACCACCCCAAAACGGTGCAATACCGTACGAGTACATCCATACGGTACCAAACCACACCAAAACGGTGCAATACCGTACGAGTACATACATACGGTACCAAACTACACCAAAACGGTACAATACCGTACGCGTACTTCGTTAAGGTACCAAACCACACCAAAACGGTACAATACCGTACGAGTACATCCATACGGTACCAAACCACACCAAAACGGTGCAATACCGTACGAGTACTTCGTTACGGTACCAAACCACACCAAAACGGTACAATACCGTATCAGTACATCCATACGGTACCAAACCACCCCAAAACGGTGCAATACCGTACGAGTACATCCATACGGTACCAAACCACACCAAAACGGTACAATACCGTATGAGTACTTCGTTACGGTACCAAACCACACCAAAAGGTACAATACCGTACGAGTACATCGTTACGGTACTAAACCACACCAAAACGGTGCAATACCGTACGAGGACATACATACGGTACCAAACCACACCAAAACGGTACAATACCGTACGAGTACTACGTTACGGTACCAAACCAAACCAAAACGGTACAATACCGTACGAGTACATCCATACGGTACCAAACCACACCAAAACGGTGCAATACTGTACGAGGACATCCATACGGTACCAAACCACACCAAAATGGTGCAATACCGTACGAGTACATCCATACGGTACCAAACCACACCAAAACGGTCCAATACCGTACGAGTACTTCGTTACGGTACCAATCCACACCAAAACGGCACAATACCGTACGAGTACATCCATACGGTACCAAACCACACCAAAAAGGTGCAATACCGTACGAGTACATTCATACGGTACCAACCCACACCAAACCGGTACAATACCGTACGAGTACTTCGATACGGTACGAAACCACACCAAATCGGTACAATACCGTACGAGTACATCCATACGGTACCAAACCACACCAAAACGCTGCAATACTGTATGAGTACATCCATACGGTACCAAACCACACCAAAACGGTGCAATACTGTACGAGTACATCTATACGGTACCAAACCACACCAAAATGGTCCAATACCTTACGAGTACTTCGTTACGGTACCAAACCACACCAAAATGGTACAATACCGTACGAGTACATCCTTACGGTACCAAACCACTCCAAAACGGTCCAATACCGTACGAGTACATCCATACGGTACCAAACCACACGAAAACGGTACAATACCGTACGAGTACATCCATACGGTACCAAACCACACAAAAATGGTACAATACCGTACGAGTACATCCATACGGTACCAAACCACACCAAAACGGTACAATACCGTACGAGTACTTCGTTACGGTACCAAACCACACCAAAAGGGTATAATTCCGTACGAGTACTTCGTTACGGTACCAAACCACACCAAAACGGTGCAATACTATACGAGTACATCCATACGGTGCCAAACCACACCAAAACGGTGCAATACCGTACGAGTACTTCTTTACGGTACCAAACCACACCAAAATGATACAATACCGTACGAGTACATCCATACGGTACCAAACCACACCAAAACGGTTCAATACCGTACGAGTACATCCATACGGTACCAAACCTCACCAAAATGGTACAATACCGTACGAGTACTTCGTTACGGTACCAAACCACACCGAAAGGTACAATACCGTACGAGTACATCCATACGGTACCAAACCACACCAAAACGGTGCAATACCGTACGAGTACATACATACGGTACCAAACCACACCAAAAAGGTACAATACCGTACGAGTACTTCGTTACGGTACCAAACCACACCAAAAGGTACAATACCGTACGAGTACATCCATACGGTACCAAACCACACCAAAACGGTGCAATACCGTACGAGTACATCCATACGGTACCAAACTACTCCAAAACGGTACAATACCGTACGAGTACATCCATACAGTTCCAAACCTCACCAAAACACTGCAATACTGTATGAGTACATCCATACGGTACCAAACCACACCAAAACGGTGCAATACCGTACGAGTACTTCGTTACGGTACCAAACCACACCAAAACGGTACAATACCGTACGAGTACTTCGTTACGGTACCAAACCACACCAAAAGGTACAATACCGTACAAGTACATCCATACGTTCCAAACCACACCAAAACGGTGCACTACCGTACGAGTACATCCATACGTACCAAACCACACCAAAACGGTGCAATACCGTACGAGTACATATATACGGTACCAAACCACACCAAAACGGTGCAATACCGTACGAGTACATCCATACGGTACCAAACCACACCAAAACGGTGCAATACCGAACGAGTATATCCATACGGTACCAAACCACACCAAAACGGTCCAATACCGTACGAGTACATCCATACGGTACCAAACCACTCCAAAACGGTACAATACCGTACGAGTACATCCATACGGTACCAAACCACACCAAAACGGTGCAATACCGTACGAGTACATCCATACGGTACCAAACCACACAAAAACGGTGCAATACCGTACGAATACATCCATACGGTACGAAACCACACCAAAACGGTACAAATACCGTACGAGTACTTCGTTAAGGTACCAAACCACACCAAAAGGTACAATACCGTACGAGTACATCCATACGGTACCAAACCACACCAAAACGGTGCAATACCGTACGAGTACATCAATACGGTTCCAAACCACACCAAAACGGTACAATACCATACGAGTACTTCGTTACGGTACCAAACCACACCAAAAGGTACAATACCGTACGAGTACATCCATACGGTACCAAACCACAACAAAACGGTGCAATACCGTACGAGTACATCCATACGGTACCAAACCACACCAAAACGGTGCAATACCGTACGAGTACATACCTAAGGTACCAAACCACACCAAAACGGTACAATACCGTACGAGTACTTCGTTACGGTACCAAACCACACCAAAACTACAATACCGTACAAGTACATCCATACGGTACCAAACCACACCAAAACGGTGCAATACCGTACGAGTACATCCATACGGTACCAAACTACTCCAAAACGGTACAATACCGTACGA
Source organism: Rhododendron vialii (assembly GCF_030253575.1). Lineage (NCBI taxonomy): Eukaryota > Viridiplantae > Streptophyta > Magnoliopsida > Ericales > Ericaceae > Rhododendron > Rhododendron vialii. The sequence goes on along the minus strand of NC_080557.1, from coordinate 32,341,924 downwards.
GTACATCCATACGGTACCAAACCACACTAAAACGGTGCAATACCGTACGAGTACATCCATCCGGTACCAAACCACACCAAAACGCTGCAATACTGTATGAGTACATCCATACGGTACCAAACCACACCAAAACGGTGCAATACTATACGAGTACATCCATACGGTACCAAACCACACCAAAACGGTGCAATACCGTACGAGTACTTCTTTACGGTACCAAACCACACCAAAATGATACAATACCGTACGAGTACATCCATACGGTACCAAACCACACCAAAACGGTTCAATACCGTACGAGTACATCCATACGGTACCAAACCTCACCAAAATGGTACAATACCGTACGAGTACTTCGTTACGGTACCAAACCACACCGAAAGGTACAATACCGTACGAGTACATCCATACGGTACCAAACCACACCAAAACGGTGCAATACCGTACGAGTACATACATACGGTACCAAACCACACCAAAAAGGTACAATACCGTACGAGTACTTCGTTACGGTACCAAACCACACCAAAAGGTACAATACCGTACGAGTACATCCATACGGTACCAAACCACACCAAAACGGTGCAATACCGTACGAGTACATCCATACGGTACCAAACTACTCCAAAACGGTACAATACCGTACGAGTACATCCATACAGTTCCAAACCTCACCAAAACACTGCAATACTGTATGAGTACATCCATACGGTACCAAACCACACCAAAACGGTGCAATACCGTACGAGTACTTCGTTACGGTACCAAACCACACCAAAACGGTACAATACCGTACGAGTACATCCATACGGTACCAAACCACCCCAAAACGGTGCAATACCATACGAGTACATCCATACGGTACCAAACCACACCAAAACGGTACAATACCGTACGAGTACTTCGTTACGGTACCAAACCACACCAAAAGGTACAATACCGTACGAGTACATCCTTACGGTACCAAACCACACCAAAACGGTGCAATACTGTACGAATACATACATACGGTACCAAACCACACCAAAATGGTACAATACCGTACGAGTACTTCGTTACGGTACCAAACAACAACAAAAGATACAATACCGTACGAGTACATCCATACGGTACCAAACCACACCAAAACGGTTCAATACCGTACGAGTACTACGTTACGGTACAAAACCACACCAAAACGGTACAATACCGTACGAGTACATCCATACGGTACCAAACCACACCAAAACGGTGCAATACTGTACGAGTACATCCATACGGTACCAAACCACACCAAAATGGTGCAATACCGTACGAGTACATCCATACGGTACCAAACCACACCAAAACGGTCCAATACCGTACGAGTACTTCGTTACGGTACCAATCCACACCAAAACGGCACAATACCGTACGAGTACATCCATACGGTACCAAACCACACCAAAAAGGTGCAATACCGTACGAGTACATTCATACGGTACCAACCCACACCAAACCGGTACAATACCGTACGAGTACTTCGTTACGGTACCAAACCACACCAAAACGGTACAATTCCGTACGAGTACATCCATACGGTACCAAACCAAACCAAAACGCTGCAATACTGTAAGAGTACATCCATACGGTACCAAACCACACCAAAACGGTGCAATACCGTACGAGTACTTCGTTACGGTGCCAAACCACACCAAAACGGTACAATACCGTACGAGTACATCCATACGGTACCAAACCACCCCAAAACGGTGCAATACCGTACGAGTACATCCATACGGTACCAAACCACACCAAAACGCTGCAATACTGTAAGAGTACATCCATACGGTACCAAACCACACCAAAACGGTTTAATACCGTACGAGTACTTCGTTACGGTACCAAACCACACCAAAACGGTACAATACCGTACGAGTACATCCATACGGTACCAAACCACCCCAAAACGGTGCAATACCATACGGTACCAAACCACACCAAAACGGTGCAATACCGTACGAGTACATACATACGGTACCAAACCACCCCAAAACGGTGCAATACCGTACGAGTACATACATACGGTACCAAACCACACCAAAACGGTGCAATACCGTACGAGTACATCCATACGGTACGAAACTACTCCAAAACGGTACAATACCGTACGAGTACTTCCATACGGTACCAAACCACACCAAAATGGTGCAATACCGTACGAGTACATCCATACGGTACCAACACACACCAAAACGGTACAATACCAAACGAGTACTACGTTAGAGTACCAAACCACACCAAAACGGTACAATACCGTGCGAGTACATCCATACGGTACCAAACCACACCAAAACGGTGCAATACTGTACGAGTAAATCCATACGGTACCAAACCACACCAAAACGGTACAATACCGTACAAGTACTTCGTTACGGTACCAAACCACACCAAAACGGTACAATACCGTACGAGTACATCCATACGGTACCAAACCACACCAAAACGGTGCAATACTGTACGAGTACATCCATACGGTACCAAACCTCACCAAAACGGTATAATACCGTACGAGTACTTCGTTACGGTACCAAACCACACCAAAAGGTAAAATACCGTACGAGTACATCCATACGGTAGCAAACCACACCAAAACGGTGCAATACCGTACGAGTACATCCATACGGTACCAAACCACTCCAAAACGGTACAATACCGTACGAGTACTTCCATACGGTACCAAACCACACCAAAACGGTGCAATACTGTACGAGTACATCTATACGGTACCAAACCACACCAAAATGGTCCAATACCTTACGAGTACTTCGTTACGGTACCAAACCACACCAAAATGGTCAAATACCTTACGAGTACTTCGTTACTGTACCAAACCACACCAAAATGGTACAATACCGTACGAGTACATCCTTACGGTACCAAACCACTCCAAAACGGTCCAATACCGTACGAGTACATCCATACGGTACCAAACCACACCAAAACGGTACAGAACCGTACGAGTACATCCATACGGTACCAAACCACACAAAAATGGTACAATACCATACGAGTACATCCATACGGTACCAAACCACACCAAAACGGTACAATACCGTACGAGTACTTCGTTACGGTACCAAACCACACCAAAAGGGTATAATTCCGTACGAGTACTTCGTTACGGTACCAAACCACACCAAAACGGTGCAATACTATACGAGTACATCCATACGGTACCAATCCACACCAAAACGGTGCAATACCGTACGAGCACTTCGTTACGGTACCAAACCACACCAAAATGGTACAATACCGTACGAGTACATCCATACGGTACCAAACCACACCAAAACGGTTCAATACCGTACGAGTACATCCATACGGTACCAAACCTCACCAAAACGGTACAATACCGTACGAGTACTTCGTTACGGTACCAAACCATACCGAAAGGTACAATACCGTACGAGTACATCCATACGGTACCAAACCACACCAAAACGGTGCAATACCGTACGAGTACATCCATACGGTACCAAACCTCACCAAAACAGTACAATACCGTACGAGTACTTCGTTACGGTACCAAACCACACCAAAAGGTACAATACCGTACAAGTACATCCATACGTACCAAACCACACCAAAACGGTGCACTACCGTACGAGTACATCCATACGTACCAAACCACACCAAAACGGTGCAATACCGTACGAGTACATCCATACGGTACCAAACCACACCAAAACGGTGCAATACCGTACGAGTACATATATACGGTACCAAACCACACCAAAACGGTGCAATACCGTACGAGTACATCCATACGGTACCAAACCACACCAAAACGGTGCAATACCGAACGAGTATATCCATACGGTACCAAACCACACCAAAACGGTACAATACCGTACGAGTACATCCATACGGTACCAAACCACTCCAAAACGGTACAATACCGTACGAGTACATCCATACGGTACCAAACCACACCAAAATGGTGCAATACCGTACGAGTACATCCATACGGTACCAAACCACACAAAAACGGTGCAATACCGTACGAATACATCCATACGGTACGAAACCACACCAAAACGGTACAAATACCGTACGAGTACTTCGTTAAGGTACCAAACCACACCAAAAGGTACAATACCGTACGAGTACATCCATACGGTACCAAACCACACCAAAACGGTGCAATACCGTACGAGTACATCAATACGGTTCCAAACCACACCAAAACGGTACAATACCATACGAGTACTTCGTTACGGTACCAAACCACACCAAAAGGTACAATACCGTACGAGTACATCCATACGGTACCAAACCACAACAAAACGGTGCAATACCGTACGAGTACATCCATACGGTACCAAACCACACCAAAACGGTGCAATACCGTACGAGTACATACCTAAGGTACCAAACCACACCAAAACGGTACAATACCGTACGAGTACTTCGTTACGGTACCAAACCACACCAAAACTACAATACCGTACAAGTACATCCATACGGTACCAAACCACACCAAAACGGTGCAATACCGTACGAGTACATCCATACGGTACCAAACTACTCCAAAACGGTACAATACCGTACGAGTACTTCCATACGGTACCAAACCACACTAAAACGGTGCAATACCGTACGAGTACATCCATCCGGTACCAAACCACACCAAAACAGTACAATACCGTACGAGTACTTCGTTACGGTACCAAACCACACCAAAAGGTACAATACCATACAAGTACATCCATACGGTACAAAACCACACCAAAACGGTGCAATACCGTACGAGTACATTCATACGGTATCAAACTACTCCAAAACGGTACAATACCGTACGAGTACATCCATACGATACCAATCCACACCAAAACGGCACAATATCGTACGAGTACATCCAAACGGTACCAAACCACACCAAATCGGTGCAATATTGTAAGAAGTACATCCATACGACACCAAACCACACCAAAACGGTGCAATACTGTACGAGTACTTCGTTACGGTACCAAACCACACCAAAACGGTACAATACCGTACGAGTACATCCATACGGTACCAAACCACAACAAAACGGTGAAATACCGTACGAGTACATCCATACGGTACCAAACCACACCAAAACGGTGCAATACCGTACGAGTACATACCTAAGGTACAAAACCACACCAAACCGGTACAATACCGTACGAGTACTTCGTTACGGTACCAAACCACACCAAAACTACAATACCGTACAAGTACATCCATACGGTACCAAACCACACCAAAACGGTGCAATACCGTACGAGTACATCCATACGGTACCAAACTACTCCAAAACGGTACAATACCGTACGAGTACTTCCATACGGTACCAAACCACACTAAAACGGTGCAATACCGTACGAGTACATCCATCCGGTACCAAACCACACCAAAACAGTACAATACCGTACGAGTACTTCGTTACGGTACCAAACCACACCAAAAGGTACAATACCGTACAAGTACATCCATACGGTACCAAACCACACCAAAACGGTCCAATACCGTACGAGTACATCCATACGGTATCAAACTACTCCAAAACGGTACAATACCGTACGAGTACTTCCATATGGTACCAAACCACACTAAAACGGTGCAATACCGTACGATTACATCAATACGGTACCAAACCACACCAAAACAGTACAATACCGTACGAGTACTTCGTTACGGTACCAAACCACACCAAAACGGTACAATACCGTACGAGTACATCCATACGGTACCAAACCACACCAAAACGGTGCAATATTGTAAGAAGTACATCCATACGACACCAAACCACACCAAAACGGTGCAATACTGTACGAGTACTTCGTTACGGTACCAAACCACACCAAAACGGTACAATACCGTACGAGTACATCCATACGGTACCAAACCATACCAAAACGGTGCAATACCTTACGAGTACATCCATACGGTACCAAACCACACCAAAACAGTGCAATACCGTACGAGTACATACATACGGTACCAAACCACACCAAAACGGTACAATACCGTACGAGTACTTCGTTACGGTACCAAACCACACCAAAAGGTACAATACCGTACAAGTACATCCATACGGTACCAAACCACACCAAAACGGTCCAATACCGTACGAGTACATCCATACGGTATCAAACTACTCCAAAACGGTACAATACCGTACGAGTACTTCCATATGGTACCAAACCACACTAAAACGGTGCAATACCGTACGATTACATCAATACGGTACCAAACCACACCAAAACAGTACAATACCGTACGAGTACTTCGTTACGGTACCAAACCACACCGAAAGGGTACAATTCCGTACGAGTACTTCGTTACAGTACCAAACCACCACAAAAGGGTACAATACCGTACGAGTACATCCATACGGTACCAAACCACACCAAAACGGTACAATACCGTACGAGTACTACGTTACGGTACCAAACCACACCAAAACGGTACAATACCGTACGAGTACATCCATACGATACCAAACCACTCCAAAACGGTGAAATACTGTACGAGTACATCCATACGGTACCAAACCACCCCAAAATGGTGCAATACCGTACGAGTACATCCATACGGAACCAAACCACACCAAAACGGTCCAATACCGTACGAGTACTTCGTTACGGTACCAATCCACACCAAAACGGCACAATACCGTACGAGTACAGCTAAACGGTACCAAATCACACGAAAACGGTGCAATACCGTACGAGTACATCCATACGGTACCAAAACAGTACAATACCGTACGAGTACTTCGTTACGGTACCAAACCACACCAAAACGGTACAATACCGTACGAGTACATCCATACGGTACCAAACCACACCAAATCGGTGCAACATTGTACGAGTACATCCATACGACACCAAACCACACCAAAATGGTGCAATACCGTACAAGTACTTCGTTACGGTACCAAATCACACCAAAACGGTACAATACCGTACGAGTACATCCATACGGTACCAAACCATAACAAAACGGTGCAATACCGTACGAGTACATCCATACGGTACCAAACCACACCAAAACGGTGCAATACCGTACGAGTACATACCTAAGGTTCCAAACCACACCAAAACGGTACAATACCGTACGAGTACTTCGTTACGGTACCAAACCACACCAAAAGGTACAATACCGTACGAGTACATCGTTACGGTACCAAACCACACCAAAACGGTGCAATACCGTACGAGTACATACATACGGTACCAAACCACACCAAAATGGTAGAATACCGTACGAGAACTTCGTTACGGTACCAAACCACACCAAAAGGTACCATACCGTACAAGTACATCCATACGTTACCAAACCACAGCAAACGGTGCAATACCGTACGAGTACATCCATACGGTACCAAACTACTCCAAAACGGTACAATACCGTACGAGTACATCCATACAGTACCAAACCTCACCAAAACACTGCAATACTGTATGAGTACATCCATACGGTACCAAACCACACCAAAACGGTGCAATACCGTACGAGTACTTCGTTACGGTACCAAACCACACCAAAACGGTACAATACCGTACGAGTACATCCATACGGTACCAAACCACACCAAATCGGTGCAATATTGTACGAGTACATCCATACGACACCAAACCACACCAAAATGGTGCAATACCGTACAAGTACTTCGTTACGGTACCAAATCACACCAAAACGGTACAATACCGTACGAGTACATCCATACGGTACCAAACCATAACAAAACGGTGCAATACCGTACGAGTACATCCATACGGTACCAAACCACACCAAAACGGTGCAATACCGTACGAGTACATACCTAAGGTTCCAAACCACACCAAAACGGTACAATACCGTACGAGTACTTCGTTACGGTACCAAACCACACCAAAACTACAATACCGTACAAGTACATCCATACGGTACCAAACCACGCCAAAACGGTGCAATACCGTACGAGTACATCCATACGGTACCAAACTACTCCAAAACGGTACAATACCGTACGAGTACTTCCATACGGTACCAAACCACACTAAAACGGTGCAATACCGTACGAGTACATCCATACGGTACCAAACCACACCAAAACAGTATAATACCGTACGAGTACTTCGTTACGGTACCAAACCACACCAAAACGATACAATACCGTACGAGTACATCCATACGGTACCAAACCACACCAAAACGCTGCAATACTGTATGAGTACATCCATACGGTACCAAACCACACCAAAACGGTGCAATACCGTACGAGTACTTCGTTACGGTACCAAACCACACCAAAACGGTGCAATACCGTACGAGTACTTCGTTACGGTACCAAACCACACCAAAACGGTACAATACCGTACGAGTACATCCATACGGTACCAAACCACACCAAAACGGTGCAATACCGTACGAGTACATCCATACGGTACCAAACCACACCAAAACGGTACAATACCGTATGAGTACTTCGTTACGGTACCAAACCACACCAAAAGGTACAATACCGTACGAGTACATCGTTACGGTACCAAACCACACCAAAACGGTGCAATACCGTACGAGTACATACATACGGTACCAAACCACACCAAAATGGTAGAATACCGTACGAGAACTTCGTTACGGTACCAAACCACACCAAAAGGTACCATACCGTACAAGTACATCCATACGTTACCAAACCACAGCAAACGGTGCAATACCGTACGAGTACATCCATACGGTACCAAACTACTCCAAAACGGTACAATACCGTACGAGTACATCCATACAGTACCAAACCTCACCAAAACACTGCAATACTGTATGAGTACATCCATACGGTACCAAACCACACCAAAACGGTGCAATACCGTACGAGTACTTCGTTACGGTACCAAACCACACCAAAACGGTACAATACCGTACGAGTACATCCATACGGTACCAAACCACACCAAATCGGTGCAATATTGTACGAGTACATCCATACGACACCAAACCACACCAAAATGGTGCAATACCGTACAAGTACTTCGTTACGGTACCAAATCACACCAAAACGGTACAATACCGTACGAGTACATCCATACGGTACCAAACCATAACAAAACGGTGCAATACCGTACGAGTACATCCATACGGTACCAAACCACACCAAAACGGTGCAATACCGTACGAGTACATACCTAAGGTTCCAAACCACACCAAAACGGTACAATACCGTACGAGTACTTCGTTACGGTACCAAACCACACCAAAACTACAATACCGTACAAGTACATCCATACGGTACCAAACCACGCCAAAACGGTGCAATACCGTACGAGTACATCCATACGGTACCAAACTACTCCAAAACGGTACAATACCGTACGAGTACTTCCATACGGTACCAAACCACACTAAAACGGTGCAATACCGTACGAGTACATCCATACGGTACCAAACCACACCAAAACAGTATAATACCGTACGAGTACTTCGTTACGGTACCAAACCACACCAAAACGATACAATACCGTACGAGTACATCCATACGGTACCAAACCACACCAAAACGCTGCAATACTGTATGAGTACATCCATACGGTACCAAACCACACCAAAACGGTGCAATACCGTACGAGTACTTCGTTACGGTACCAAACCACACCAAAACGGTGCAATACCGTACGAGTACTTCGTTACGGTACCAAACCACACCAAAACGGTACAATACCGTACGAGTACATCCATACGGTACCAAACCACACCAAAACGGTGCAATACCGTACGAGTACATCCATACGGTACCAAACCACACCAAAACGGTACAATACCGTATGAGTACTTCGTTACGGTACCAAACCACACCAAAAGGTACAATACCGTACGAGTACATCGTTACGGTACCAAACCACACCAAAACGGTGCAATACCGTACGAGTACATACATACGGTACCAAACCACACCAAAATGGTAGAATACCGTACGAGAACTTCGTTACGGTACCAAACCACACCAAAAGGTACCATACCGTACAAGTACATCCATACGTTACCAAACCACAGCAAACGGTGCAATACCGTACGAGTACATCCATACGGTACCAAACTACTCCAAAACGGTACAATACCGTACGAGTACATCCATACAGTACCAAACCTCACCAAAACACTGCAATACTGTATGAGTACATCCATACGGTACCAAACCACACCAAAACGGTGCAATACCGTACGAGTACTTCGTTACGGTACCAAACCACACCAAAACGGTACAATACCGTACGAGTACATCCATACGGTACCAAACCACCCCAAAACGGTGCAATACCGTACGAGTACATCCATACGGTACCAAACCACACCAAAACGGTGCAATACCGTACGAGTACATCCATACGGTACCAAACCACACCAAAACGGTACAATACCGTATGAGTACTTCGTTACGGTACCAAACCACACCAAAAGGTACAATACCGTACGAGTACATCGTTACGGTACCAAACCACACCAAAACGGTGCAATACCGTACGAGTACATACATACGGTACCAAACCACACTAAAACGGTACAATACCGTACGAGTACTTCGTTACGGTACCAAACAACAACAAAAGGTACAATACCGTACGAGTACATCCATACGGTACCAAACCACACCAAAACGGTACAATACCGTACGAGTACTACGTTACGGTACCAAACCACACCAAAACGGTACAATACCGTACGAGTACATCCATACGGTACCAAACCACACCAAAACGGTGCAATACTGTACGAGTACATCCATACGGTACCAAACCACACCAAAATGGTGCAATACCGTACGAGTACATCCATACGGTACCAAACCACACCAAAACGGTGCAATACCGTACGAGTACATACATACAGTACCAAACCACACCAAAAAGGTACAATACCGTACGAGTACTTCGTTACGGTACCAAACCACACCAAAAGGTACAATACCGTACAAGTACATCCATACGGTACCAAACCACATCAAAACGGTGCAATACCGTACGAGTACATCCATACGGTACCAAACTACTCCAAAACGGTACAATACCGTACGAGTACATCCATACAGTACCAAACCTCACCAAAACACTGCAATACTGTATGAGTACATCCATACGGTACCAAACCACACCAAAACGGTGCAATACCGTACGAGTACTTCGTTACGGTACCAAACCACACTAAAACGGTACAATACCGTACGAGTACATCCATACGGTACCAAACCACCCCAAAACGGTGCAATACCGTACGAGTACATACATACGGTACCAAACCACACCAAAACGGTACAATACCGTACGCGTACTTCGTTAAGGTACCAAACCACACCAAAACGGTACAATACCGTACGAGTACATCCATACGGTACCAAACCACACCAAAACGGTGCAATACCGTACGAGTACTTCGTTACGGTACCAAACCACACCAAAACGGTACAATACCGTATCAGTACATCCATACGGTACCAAACCACCCCAAAACGGTGCAATACCGTACGAGTACATCCATACGGTACCAAACCACACCAAAACGGTACAATACCGTATGAGTACTTCGTTACGGTACCAAACCACACCAAAAGGTACAATACCGTACGAGTACATCGTTACGGTACCAAACCACACCAAAACGGTGCAATACCGTACGAGTACATACATACGGTACCAAACCACACTAAAACGGTACAATACCGTACGAGTACTTCGTTACGGTACCAAACAACAACAAAAGGTACAATACCGTACGAGTACATCCATACGGTACCAAACCACACCAAAACGGTACAATACCGTACGAGTACTACGTTACGGTACCAAACCACACCAAAACGGTACAATACCGTACGAGTACATCCATACGGTACCAAACCACACCAAAACGGTGCAATACTGTACGAGTACATCCATACGGTACCAAACCACACCAAAATGGTGCAATACCGTACGAGTACATCCATACGGTACCAAACCACACCAAAACGGTCCAATACCGTACGAGTACTTCGTTACGGTACCAATCCACACCAAAACGGCACAATACCGTACGAGTACATCCATACGGTACCAAACCACACCAAAAAGGTGCAATACCGTACGAGTACATTCATACGGTACCAACCCACACCAAACCGGTACAATACCGTACGAGTACTTCGATACGGTACCAAACCACACCAAATCGGTACAATACCGTACGAGTACATCCATACGGTACCAAACCACACCAAAACGCTGCAATACTGTATGAGTACATCCATACGGTACCAAACCACACCAAAACGGTGCAATACTGTACGAGTACATCTATACGGTACCAAACCACACCAAAATGGTCCAATACCTTACGAGTACTTCGTTACGGTACCAAACCACACCAAAATGGTACAATACCGTACGAGTACATCCTTACGGTACCAAACCACTCCAAAACGGTCCAATACCGTACGAGTACATCCATACGGTACCAAACCACACGAAAACGGTACAATACCGTACGAGTACATCCATACGGTACCAAACCACACAAAAATGGTACAATACCGTACGAGTACATCCATACGGTACCAAACCACACCAAAACGGTACAATACCGTACGAGTACTTCGTTACGGTACCAAACCACACCAAAAGGGTATAATTCCGTACGAGTACTTCGTTACGGTACCAAACCACACCAAAACGGTGCAATACTATACGAGTACATCCATACGGTACCAAACCACACCAAAACGGTGCAATACCGTACGAGTACTTCTTTACGGTACCAAACCACACCAAAATGATACAATACCGTACGAGTACATCCATACGGTACCAAACCACACCAAAACGGTTCAATACCGTACGAGTACATCCATACGGTACCAAACCTCACCAAAATGGTACAATACCGTACGAGTACTTCGTTACGGTACCAAACCACACCGAAAGGTACAATACCGTACGAGTACATCCATACGGTACCAAACCACACCAAAACGGTGCAATACCGTACGAGTACATACATACGGTACCAAACCACACCAAAAAGGTACAATACCGTACGAGTACTTCGTTACGGTACCAAACCACACCAAAAGGTACAATACCGTACGAGTACATCCATACGGTAATAAACCACACCAAAACGGTGCAATACCGTACGAGTACATCCATACGGTACCAAACTACTCCAAAACGGTACAATACCGTACGAGTACATCCATACAGTACCAAACCTCACCAAAACACTGCAATACTGTATGAGTACATCCATACGGTACCAAACCACACCAAAACGGTGCAATGCCGTACGAGTACTTCGTTACGGTACCAAACCACACCAAAACGGTACAATACCGTACGAGTACATCCATACGGTACCAAACCACCCCAAAACGGTGCAATACCATACGAGTACATCCATACGGTACCAAACCACACCAAAACGGTACAATACCGTACGAGTACTTCGTTACGGTACCAAACCACACCAAAAGGTACAATACCGTACGAGTACATCCTTACGGTACCAAACCACACCAAAACGCTGCAATACTGTACGAGTACATACATACGGTACCAAACCACACCAAAACGGTACAATACCGTACGAGTACTTCGTTACGGTACCAAACAACAACAAAAGATACAATACCGTACGAGTACATCCATACGGTACCAAACCACACCAAAACGGTACAATACCGTACGAGTACATCCATACGGTACCAAACCACACCAAAACGGTGCAATACTGTACGAGTACATCCATACGGTACCAAACCACACCAAAATGGTGCAATACCGTACGAGTACATCCATACGGTACCAAACCACACCAAAACGGTCCAATACCGTACGAGTACTTCGTTACGGTACCAATCCACACCAAAACGGCACAATACCGTACGAGTACATCCATACGGTACCAAACCACACCAAAAAGGTGCAATACCGTACGAGTACATTCATACGGTACCAACCCACACCAAACCGGTACAATACCGTACGAGTACTTCGTTACGGTACCAAACCACACCAAAACGGTACAATACCGTACGAGTACATCCATACGGTACCAAACCAAACCAAAACGCTGCAATACTGTAAGAGTACATCCATACGGTACCAAACCACACCAAAACGGTGCAATACCGTACGAGTACTTCGTTACGGTGCCAAACCACACCAAAACGGTACAATACCGTACGAGTACATCCATACGGTACCAAACCACCCCAAAACGGTGCAATACCGTACGAGTACATCCATACGGTACCAAACCACACCAAAACGCTGCAATACTGTAAGAGTACATCCATACGGTACCAAACCACACCAAAACGGTGCAATACCGTACGAGTACTTCGTTACGGTACCAAACCACACCAAAACGGTACAATACCGTACGAGTACATCCATACGGTACCAAACCACCCCAAAACGGTGCAATACCGTACGAGTACATCTATACGGTACCAAACCACACCAAAACGGTGCAATACCGTACGAGTACATACATACGGTACCAAACCACCCCAAAACGGTGCAATACCGTACGAGTACATACATACGGTACCAAACCACACCAAAACGGTGCAATACCGTACGAGTACATCCATACGGTACGAAACTACTCCAAAACGGTACAATACCGTACGAGTACTTCCATACGGTACCAAACCACACCAAAATGGTGCAATACCGTACGAGTACATCCATACGGTACCAACACACACCAAAATGGTACAATACCGTACGAGTACTACGTTAGAGTACCAAACCACACCAAAACGGTACAATACCGTGCGAGTACATCCATACGGTACCAAACCACACCAAAACGGTGCAATACTGTACGAGTAAATCCATACGGTACCAAACCACACCAAAACGGTACAATACCGTACAAGTACTTCGTTACGGTACCAAACCACACCAAAACGGTACAATACCGTACGAGTACATCCATACGGTACCAAACCACACCAAAACGGTGCAATACTGTACGAGTACATCCATACGGTACCAAACCTCACCAAAACGGTATAATACCGTACGAGTACTTCGTTACGGTACCAAACCACACCAAAAGGTAAAATACCGTACGAGTACATCCATACGGTAGCAAACCACACCAAAACGGTGCAATACCGTACGAGTACATCTATACGGTACCAAACCACCCCAAAATGGTCCAATACCTTACGAGTACTTCGTTACGGTACCAAACCACACCAAAATGGTCCAATACCTTACGAGTACTTCGTTACTGTACCAAACCACACCAAAATGGTACAATACCGTACGAGTACATCCTTACGGTACCAAACCACTCCAAAACGGTCCAATACCGTACGAGTACATCCATACAGTACCAAACCACACCAAAACGGTACAATACCGTACGAGTACATCCATACGGTACCAAACCACACAAAAATGGTACAATACCGTACGAGTACATCCATACGGTACCAAACCACACCAAAACGGTACAATACCGTACGAGTACTTCGTTACGGTACCAAACCACACCAAAAGGGTATAATTCCGTACGAGTACTTCGTTACGGTACCAAACCACACCAAAACGGTGCAATACTATGCGAGTACATCCATACGGTACCAATCCACACCAAAACGGTGCAATACCGTACGAGCACTTCGTTACGGTACCAAACCACACCAAAATGGTACAATACCGTACGAGTACATCCATACGGTACCAAACCACACCAAAACGGTTCAATACCGTACGAGTACATCCATACGGTACCAAACCTCACCAAAACGGTACAATACCGTACGAGTACTTCGTTACGGTACCAAACCATACCGAAAGGTACAATACCGTACGAGTACATCCATACGGTACCAAACCACACCAAAACGGTGCAATACCGTACGAGTACATCCATACGGTACCAAACCTCACCAAAACAGTACAATACCGTACGAGTACTTTGTTACGGTACCAAACCACACCAAAAGGTACAATACCGTACAAGTACATCCATACGTACCAAACCACACCAAAACGGTGCACTACCGTACGAGTACATCCATACGTACCAAACCACACCAAAACGGTGCAATACCGTACGAGTACATCCATACGGTACCAAACCACACCAAAACGGTGCAATACCGTACGAGTACATATATACGGTACCAAACCACACCAAAACGGTGCAATACCGTACGAGTACATCCATACGGTACCAAACCACACCAAAACGGTGCAATACCGAACGAGTATATCCATACGGTACCAAACCACACCAAAACGGTACAATACCGTGCGAGTACATCCATACGGTACCAAACCACTCCAAAACGGTACAATACCGTACGAGTACATCCATACGGTACCAAACCACACCAAAACGGTGCAATACCGTACGAGTACATCCATACGGTACCAAACCACACAAAAACGGTGCAATACCGTACGAATACATCCATACGGTACGAAACCACACCAAAACGGTACAAATACCGTACGAGTACTTCGTTAAGGTACCAAACCACACCAAAAGGTACATTGTACCGTACGAGTACATCCATACGGTACCAAACCACACCAAAACGGTGCAATACCGTACGAGTACATCAATACGGTTCCAAACCACACCAAAACGGTACAATACCATACGAGTACTTCGTTACGGTACCAAACCACACCAAAAGGTACAATACCGTACGAGTACATCCATACGGTACCAAACCACACCAAAACGGTGCAATATCGTACGAGTACATCCATACGGTACCAAACCACACCAAAACGGTACAATACCGTACGAGTACTTCGTTACGGTACCAAACAACACCAAAACGGTACAATACCGTTCGAGTACATCCATAAGGTACCAAACCACACCAAAACGGTGCAATACCGTACGATTACATCCATACGGTACCAAACCACACCAAAATGTTACAATACCGTACGAGTACTTCGTTACGGCACCAAACCACACCAAAACAGTACAATACCGTACGAGTACATCCATACGCTACCAAACCACACCAAAACGGTGCAATACCGTACGAGTACATCCATACAGTACCAAACCACACCAAAACGGTGCAATACCATACGAGTATATCCATACGGTACCAAACCACACCAAAACGGTACAATACCGTATGAGTACTTCGTTACGGTACCAAACCACACCAAAAGGTACAATACCGTACGAGTACGTCCACACGGTACCAAACCACACCAAAACGGTGCAATATCGTACGAGTACATCCATACGGTACCAAACCACACCAAAACGGTACAATACCGTACGAGTACTTCGTTACGGTACCAAACCACACCAAAAGGTACAATTCCGTACGAGTACATCCATACGGCACCAAACCACACCAAAACGGTGCAATACCGTACGAGTACATCCATACGGTTCAAAACCACACCAAAACGGTGCAATACCGTACGAGTACTTCATTACGGTACCAAACAACACCAAAATGGTACAATACCGTACGTGTACATCCATAAGGAACCAAACCACACCAAAACGGTGCAATACCGTACGAGTACATCCATACGGTACCAAACCACACCAAAACGGTCCAACACCATACGAGTACTTCGTTACGGTACCAAACCTCACCAAAACTGTACAATACCGTACGAGTACATCCATACGGTACCAAACCACCCCAAAACGGTGCAATACCGTACGTGTACATCCATACGGTACCAAACCACACCAAAACGGTACAATACCATACGAGTACTTCGTTACGGTACCAAACCACACCAAAAGGTTCAATACCGTACGAGTACATCCACACGGTACCAAACCACACCAAAACGGTGCAATACCGTACGAATACATCCATACGGTTCCAAACCACACCAAAACGGTACAATACCGTACGAGTACTTCGTTACGGTACCAAACAACACCAAAACGGTACAATACCGTTCGAGTACATCCATAAGGTACCAAACCACACCAAAACGGTGCAATACCGTACGATTACATCCATACGGTACCAAACCACACCAAAATGTTACAATACCGTACGAGTACTTCGTTACGGCACCAAACCACACCAAAACAGTACAATACCGTACGAGTACATCCATACGGTACCAAACCACACCAAAACGGTGCAATACCGTACGAGTACATCCATACAGTACCAAACCACACCAAAACGGTGCAATACCATACGAGTATATCCATACGGTACCAAACCACACCAAAACGGTACAATACCGTATGAGTACTTCGTTACGGTACCAAACCACACCAAATGGTACAATACCGTACGAGTACGTCCACACGGTACCAAACCACACCATAACGGTACAATACCGTACGAGTACATCCATACGGTACCAAACCACACCAAAACGGTGCAATACCGTACGAGTACATCCATACGGTACCGAACCACACCAAAACGGTACAATAACGTACGAGTACTTCGTTACGGTACCAAACCACACCAAAAGGTACAATACCGTACGAGTACATCCATACGGTACCAAACCACACCAAAACGGTGCAATACCGTAAGAGTACATCCATACGGTACCAAACCATACCAAAACGGTGCAATATCGTATGAGTACATCCATACGGTACCAAACCATTCTAGAGCGGTACAATACCGTACGAGTACTTCCATACGGTACCAAACCACACCAAAACGGTGCAATACCGTACGAGTACTTCCATACGGTACCAAACCACACCAAAACGGTGCAATACCGTACGAGTACATCCATACGGTACCAAACCACACCAAAACGGTGCAATACCGTACGAGTACATCCATAAGGTACCAAACCACTCCAAAACGGTCCAATACCGTACGAATACATCCATACGATACCAAACCACACCAAAACGGTGCAATACCGTACGAGTACATCCATACGGTACCAAACCACACCAAAACGGTACAATACCGTACGAATACATCCATACGGTGCCAAACCACATCAAAATTGTACCATACCGTACTAGTACTTCGTTACGGTACCAAACCACACCGAAAGTGTAAAATTCCGTACGAGTACTTCGTTACGGTACCAAACCACCACAAAAGGGTACAATACCATACGACTATATCCATACGGTACCAAACCACACCAAAACGGTGCAATACCGTACGAGTACATCCATACGGTACTAAACCACACCAAAACGGTGCAATACCGTACGAGTACATCCATACGGTACCGAACCACACCAAAACGGTACAATACCGTACGAGTACTTCGTTACGGTACCAAACCACACCAAAAGGTACAATACCGTACGAGTACATCCATACGGTACCAAACCACACCAAAACGGTGCAATACCGTACGAGTACATCCATACGGTACCAAACCACACCAAAACGGTGCAATACCATATGAGTACATCCATACGTTACCAAATCACTCCAGAATGGTACAATACCGTACGAGTACTTCAATACGGTACCAAACCACACCAAAACGGTGCAATACCGTACGAGTATATCCATACGGTACCAAACCACACCATAACGGTACAATACCGTACGAGTACATCCATACGGTACCAAACCACTCCAAAACGGTAGAATACCGTACAAGTACATCAATACAGTACCAAACCACACCAAAACGGTGCAATACCGTACGAGTACATCCATACGGTACCAAACCACACAAAAACGGTGCAATACCGTACGAATACATCCATACGGTACCAAACCACACCAAAACGGTACAATACCGTACTAGTACTTCGTTACGGTACCAAACCACACCAAAATGGTACAATACCGTACGAGTACATCCATACGGTACCAAACCACACCAAAACGGTGCAATAACGTACGAGTACATCCATACGGTACCAAACCACACAAAAACGGTGCAATACCGTACGAGTATATCCATACGGTACCAAACCACACCAAAATGGTACAATACCGTACGAGTACATCCATACGGTACCAAACCACACCAAAACGGTGCAATACCGTACGAGTACATCCATACAGTACCAAACCACACCAAAACGGTGCAATACCATACGAGTATATCCATACGGTACCAAACCACACCAAAACGGTACAATACCGTATGAGTACTTCGTTACGGTACCAAACCACCACAAAAGGGTACAATACCATACGACTATATCCATACGGTACCAAACCACACCAAAACGGTGCAATACCGTACGAGTACATCCATACGGTACTAAACCACACCAAAACGGTGCAATACCGTACGAGTACATCCATACGGTACCGAACCACACCAAAACGGTACAATACCGTACGAGTACTTCGTTACGGTACCAAACCACCACAAAAGGGTACAATACCGTACGAGTACATCCATACGATACCAAACCACCCCAAAACGGTGCAATACCGTACGTGTACATCCATACGGTACCAAACCACACCAAAACGGTACAATACCATACGAGTACTTCGTTACGGTACCAAACCACACCAAAAGGTACAATACCGGACGAGTACATCCATACGGTACCAAACCACACCAAAACGGTGCAATACCGTACGAGTACATCCATACGGTACCAAACCACACAAAAACGGTGCAATACCGTACGAAGACATCCATACGGTACGAAACCACACCAAAACGGTACACTACCGTACTAGTACTTCGTTACGGTACCAAACCACACCAAAAGGGTACAATTCCGTACGAGTACTTCGTTACGGTACCAAACCACCACAAAAGGGTACAATACCGTACGAGTACATCCATACGGTACCAAACCACCCCAAAACGATGCAATACCGTACGTGTACATCCATACGGTACTAAACCACACCAAAACGGTACAATACCGTACGAGTACTTCGTTACGGTACCATACCACACCAAAACGGTGCAATACCGTACGAGTACATACATACGGTACCAAACCACACCAAAACGGTTCAATACCGTACGAGTACTTCGTTACGGTACCAAACCACAACAAAACGGTACAATACCGTACGACACTACAAGAAAAATGAAAATTGGTGACGAAAAAGTGGCGACGAAATTTAATTTCGTTACTAAATGAGTATATTTGGCGACGAAAAAATAAATTCGTCACTATTTTGACAACTTTCGTTAGGAAATAATTTCGTCACCAATTATACATGTTTAGTGACGAAAAAAATATTTTCGTCACCAAAGATACCCATTTGGCGACAAAATATATTTTTCATCGCCGAAAGCTTTAAAAAGGTTACAAAATTTTTTTTCGTCGCCAAAGATAATCATTTGGTGACAAAAAATATATTTCGTCGCCAAATGAAAGCAATTTTGTAACGAAATATTTTTTTCGTCACCAAATGCTTAACTTTGGAGACGAAAAATATATTTCGTCATCAAATGGGTACTTTTCGTGACGAAATTTATTAATTGCGCTTTGTCACTAAATATATTTCGGACATAACTCTTTACTAAAATCTCTGATTGAGATAATTCAAATTGGGTTTGAACAATAACTCAATTGCCTACAACTTTCATGTTTATCAAAATTGCTAATTTTAATGTTTAAGGGTTCAAAATTACATTCGAAATACATTTTCATGTTAAAACATATGTGTTATATATTAGATATTTCAAATAGTTACTTAAAAGTGTGTGTAGTGCAGTTGGTTAGAGCTTGCGCAAAAAACTCAAGAGACTCAGGTTCGAAACCCAGCAGGAGCAAAAAAGAAGGATCTCTTTTCTCATATGAAAACATCTTTTGCAACGAAAAATTACGTCACCGATTTCTTATATTGGTGACAAAAAATTTCGTCACCAATGTGACCCATCGGTGACGAATTTTTTTGTCGCCAAAAGGAATAATTGATGACAAAAACTTTCGTCGTCAAAAGCACAATAAGTGAGGAAAAAAATTTCGTCACCAATTATTCACTTTTTGGTGACAAAATATTTCGTCATCAAAAGGCACTATAGGTGACGAAAAATAGATTTCGTCACCAGGTAGGAATCCTCGACAACCTTTAGTTGACAAATTTTTTTTCGTCACCTATATTATTTGTGACGAAAAACATGCAATTTATTACGATTTTCATTCGTCACCCAATTGAATTTTTCTTGTAGTGCGAGTACTTCGTTACGGTAACAAACAACACCAAAACGGTACAATACCGTACGAGTACATCCATAAAGTACGCAACCACACCAAAACGGTGCAATACCGTACGAGTACATCCATACGGTACCAAACCACACCAAAACGGTCCAATACCCTACGAGTACTTCGTTACGGTACCAAACCACACCAAAACGGTGCAATTCCGTACGAGTACATCCATACGGTACCAAACCACACCAAAACGGTGCAATACCATACGAGTACATCCATACGGTACCAAACCACACCAAAACGGTACAATACCGTACGAGTACTTCGTTACGGTACCAAACCACACAAAAAGGTACAATACCGTACAAGTAAATCCATACGGTACCAAACCACACCAAAACGGTGCAATACCGTACGAGTACATCCATACGGTACCAAACCACTCCAAAACGGTACAATACCGTACGAGTACTTCCATACGGTACCAAACCACACCAAAACGGTACAATACCGTACGAGTACATCTATACGGTACCAAACCACACCAAAACGGTGCAATACCGTACGAGTACATCCATAAGGTACCAAACCACACAAAAACGGTGCAATAACGTACGAATACATCCATACGGTACCGAACCACACCAAAATGGTACAATACCATACTAGTACTTCGTTACGGTACCAAACTACACCAAAAGGGTACAATTCCGTACGAGTACTTCGTTACGGTACCAAACCACCACAAAAGGGTACAATACCGTACGAGTACATCCATACGGTACCAAACCACACCAAAACGGTGCAACACCGTACGAGTGCATCCATACGGTACCAAACCACACAAAAACGGTACAATACCGTACGAGTACTTCGTTAAGGTACCAAACCACACCAAAAGGTACAATACCGTACGAGTACATCCATACGGTACCAAACCACACCAAAACGGTGCAATACCGTACGAGTACATCAATACGGTTCCAAACCACACCAAAACGGTACAATACCATACGAGTACTTCGTTACGGTACCAAACCACACCAAAAGGTACAATACCGTACGAGTACATCCATACGGTACCAAACCACACCAAAACGGTGCAATATCGTACGAGTACATCCATACGGTACCAAACCACACCAAAACGGTACAATACCGTACGAGTACTTCGTTACGGTACCAAACCACACCAAAAGGTACAATACCGTACGAGTACATCCATACGGTACCAAACCACACCAAAACGGTGCAATACCGTACGAGTACATCCATACGGTACCAAACCACACCAAAACGGTGCAATACCGTACGAGTACATCCATACGGTACCAAACCACACCAAAACGGTGCAATACCGTACGAGTACATCCATACGGTACCAAACCACACCAAAACGGTACAATACCGTACGAGTACTTCGTTACGGTACCAAACCACACCAAAAGGTACAATACCGTACGAGTACACCCATACGGTACCAAACCACACCAAAACGGTGCAATACCGTACGAGTACATCCATACGGTACCAAACCACACCAAAACGGTGCAATACCATATGAGTACATCCATACGGTACCAAATCACTCCAGAATGGTACAATACAGTACGAGTACTTCAATACGGTACCAAACCACACCAAAACGGTGCAATACCGTACGAGTATATCCATACGGTACCAAACCACACCATAACGGTACAATACCGTACGAGTACATCCATACGGTACCAAACCACTCCAAAACGGTAGAATACCGTACGAGTACATCAATACCGGACCAAACCACACCAAAACGGTGCAATACCGTACGAGTACATCCATACGGTACCAAACCACACAAAAACGGTGCAATACCGTACGAATACATCCATACGGTACCAAACCACACCAAAACGGTACAATACCGTACTAGTACTTCGTTACGGTACCAAACCACACCAAAAGGGTACAATTCCGTAAGAGTACTTCGTTACGGTACCAAACCACCACAAAAGGGTACAATACCGTACGAGTACATCCATAGGATACCAAACCACCCCAAAACGGTGCAATACCGTACGTGTACATCCATACGGTACCAAACCACACCAAAATGGTAGAATACCATACGAGTACTTCGTTACGGTACCAAACCACACCAAAAGGTACAATACCGTACGAGTACATCCATACGGTACCAAACCACACCAAAACGGTGCAATACCGTACGAGTACATCCATACGGAACCAAACCACACCAAAACGGTGCAATACCGTACGAGTACTTCGTTACGGTACCAAACCACACCAAAAGGTACAATACCGTACGAGTACATCCATACGGTACCAAACCACACCAAAACGGTGCAATACCGTACGAGTACATCCATACGGTACCAAACCATACCAAAACGGTGCAATACCGTATGAGTACATCCATACGGTACCAAACCACTCTAGAACGGTACAATACCGTACGAGTACTTCCATACGGTACCAAACCACACCAAAACGGCGCAATACCGTACGAGTACATCCATACGGTACCAAACCATACCAAAACGGTGCAATACCGTACGAGTACTTCCATACGGTACCAAACCACTCTAGAACGGTACAATACCGTACGAGTACTTCCATACGGTACCAAACCACACCAAAACGGCGCAATACCGTACGAGTACATCCATACGGTACCAAACCACACCAAAACGGTGCAATACCGTACGAGTACATCCATAATGTACCAAACCACTCCAAAACGGTACAATACCGTACGAGTACATCTATACGGTACCAAACCACACCAAAACGGTGCAATACCGTACGAGTACATCCATAAGGTACCAAACCACACAAAATGGTGCAATACCGTACGAATACATCCATACGGTACTGAACCACACCAAAATGGTACAATACCATACTAGTACTTCGTTACGGTACCAAACCACACCAAAAGGGTACAATTCCGTAAGAGTACTTCGTTACGGTACCAAACCACCACAAAAGGGTACAATACCGTACGAGTACATCCATACGGTACCAAACCACACCAAAACGGTGCAATACCGTACGAGTGCATCCATACGGTACCAAACCACACCAAAACGGTACAATACCGTACGAGTACTTCGTTAAGGTACCAAACCACACCAAAAGGTACAATACCGTACGAGTACATCCATACGGTACCAAACCACACCAAAACGGTGCAATACCGTACGAGTACATCAATACGGTTCCAAACCACACCAAAACGGTACAATACCATACGAGTACTTCGTTACAGTACCAAACCACACCAAAAGGTACAATACCGTACGAGTACATCCATACGGTACCAAACCACACCAAAACGGTGCAATATCGTACGAGTACATCAATACGGTACCAAACCACACCAAAATGGTACAATACCGTACGAGTACTTCGTTACGGTACCAAACCACACCAAAAGGTACAATACCGTACGAGTACATCCATACGGTACCAAACCACACCAAAACGGTGCAATACCGTACGAGTACATCCATACGGTTAAAAAACAACACCAAAACGGTGCAATACCATACGAGTACTTCGTTACGGTATCAAACAACACCAAAATGGTACAATACCGTACGAGTACATCCATAAGGTACCAAACCACACCAAAACGGTGCAATACCGTACGAGTACATCCATACGGTACCAAACCACACCAAAACGGTCCAATACCGTACGAATACATCCATACGGTACCAAACCACACCAAAACGGTACAATACCGTACGAATACATCCATACGGTGCCAAACCACATCAAAATTGTACAATACCGTACTAGTACTTCGTTACGGTACCAAACCACACCAAAAGTGGAAAATTCCGTACGAGTACTTCGTTACGGTACCAAACCACCACAAAAGGATACAATACTATACGACTATATCCATACGGTACCAAACCACACTAAAACGGTGCAATACCGTACGAGTACATCCATACGGTACTAAACCACACCAAAACGGTGCAATACCGTACGAGTACATCCATACGGTACCGAACCACACCAAAACGGTACAATACCGTACGAGTACTTCGTTACGGTACCAAACCACACCAAAAGGTACAATACTGTACGAGTACATCCATACGGTACCAAACCACACCAAAACGGTGCAATACCGTACGAGTACATCCATACGGTACCAAACCACACCAAAACGGTGCAATACCATATGTGTACATCCATACGGTACCAAATCACTCCAGAATGGTACAATACCGTACGAGTACTTCAATACGGTACCAAATCACACCAAAACGGTGCAATACCGTACGAGTACATCCATACGGTACCAAACCACACAAAAACGGTGCAATACCGTACGAATACATCCATACGGTACCAAACCACACCAAAACGGTACAATACCGTACTAGTACTTCGTTACGGTACCAAACCACACCAAAAGGGTACAATTCCGTAAGAGTACTTCGTTACGGTACCAAACCACCACAAAAGGGTACAATACCGTACGAGTACATCCATAGGATACCAAACCACCCCAAAACGGTGCAATACCGTACGTGTACATCCATACGGTACCAAACCACACCAAAATGGTACAATACCATACGAGTACTTCGTTACGGTACCAAACCACACCAAAAGGTACAATACCGTACGAGTACATCCATACGGTACCAAACCACACCAAAACGGTGCAATACCGTACGAGTACATCCATACGGAACCAAACCACACCAAAACGGTGCAATACCGTACGAGTACTTCGTTACGGTACCAAACCACACCAAAAGGTACAATACCGTACGAGTACATCCATACGGTACCAAACCACACCAAAACGGTGCAATACCGTACGAGTACATCCATACGGTACCAAACCATACCAAAACGGTGCAATACCGTATGAGTACATCCATACGGTACCAAACCACTCTAGAACGGTACAATACCGTACGAGTACTTCCATACGGTACCAAACCACACCAAAACGGCGCAATACCGTACGAGTACATCCATACGGTACCAAACCATACCAAAACGGTGCAATACCGTACGAGTACTTCCATACGGTACCAAACCACTCTAGAACGGTACAATACCGTACGAGTACTTCCATACGGTACCAAACCACACCAAAACGGCGCAATACCGTACGAGTACATCCATACGGTACCAAACCACACCAAAACAGTGCAATACCGTACGAGTACATCCATAATGTACCAAACCACTCCAAAACGGTACAATACCGTACGAGTACATCTATACGGTACCAAACCACACCAAAACGGTGCAATACCGTACGAGTACATCCATAAGGTACCAAACCACACAAAATGGTGCAATACCGTACGAATACATCCATACGGTACCGAACCACACCAAAATGGTACAATACCATACTAGTACTTCGTTACGGTACCAAACCACACCAAAAGGGTACAATTCCGTAAGAGTACTTCGTTACGGTACCAAACCACCACAAAAGGGTACAATACCGTACGAGTACATCCATACGGTACCAAACCACACCAAAACGGTGCAATACCGTACGAGTGCATCCATACGGTACCAAACCACACCAAAACGGTACAATACCGTACGAGTACTTCGTTAAGGTACCAAACCACACCAAAAGGTACAATACCGTACGAGTACATCCATACGGTACCAAACCACACCAAAACGGTGCAATACCGTACGAGTACATCAATACGGTTCCAAACCACACCAAAACGGTACAATACCATACGAGTACTTCGTTACAGTACCAAACCACACCAAAAGGTACAATACCGTACGAGTACATCCATACGGTACCAAACCACACCAAAACGGTGCAATATCGTACGAGTACATCAATACGGTACCAAACCACACCAAAATGGTACAATACCGTACGAGTACTTCGTTACGGTACCAAACCACACCAAAAGGTACAATACCGTACGAGTACATCCATACGGTACCAAACCACACCAAAACGGTGCAATACCGTACGAGTACATCCATACGGTTAAAAAACAACACCAAAACGGTGCAATACCATACGAGTACTTCGTTACGGTATCAAACAACACCAAAATGGTACAATACCGTACGAGTACATCCATAAGGTACCAAACCACACCAAAACGGTGCAATACCGTACGAGTACATCCATACGGTACCAAACCACACCAAAACGGTCCAATACCGTACGAATACATCCATACGGTACCAAACCACACCAAAACGGTACAATACCGTACGAATACATCCATACGGTGCCAAACCACATCAAAATTGTACAATACCGTACTAGTACTTCGTTACGGTACCAAACCACACCAAAAGTGGAAAATTCCGTACGAGTACTTCGTTACGGTACCAAACCACCACAAAAGGATACAATACTATACGACTATATCCATACGGTACCAAACCACACTAAAACGGTGCAATACCGTACGAGTACATCCATACGGTACTAAACCACACCAAAACGGTGCAATACCGTACGAGTACATCCATACGGTACCGAACCACACCAAAACGGTACAATACCGTACGAGTACTTCGTTACGGTACCAAACCACACCAAAAGGTACAATACTGTACGAGTACATCCATACGGTACCAAACCACACCAAAACGGTGCAATACCGTACGAGTACATCCATACGGTACCAAACCACACCAAAACGGTGCAATACCATATGTGTACATCCATACGGTACCAAATCACTCCAGAATGGTACAATACCGTACGAGTACTTCAATACGGTACCAAATCACACCAAAACGGTGCAATACCGTACGAGTATATCCATACGGTACCAAACCACACCATAACGGTACAATACCGTACGAGTACATCCATACGGTACCAAACCACTCCAAAACGGTAGAATACCGTACGAGTACATCAATACAGTACCAAACCACACCAAAACGGTGCAATACCGTACGAGTACATCCATACGGTACCAAACCACACAAAAACGGTGCAATACCGTACGAATACATCCATACGGTACCAAACCACACCAAAACGGTACAATACCGTACTAGTACTTCGTTACGATACCAAACCAAACCAAAAGGGTACAATTCCGTAAGAGTACTTCGTTACGGTACCAAACCACCACAAAAGGGTACAATACCGTACGAGTACATCCATACGATACTAAACCACCCCAAAACGGTGCAATACCGTACGTGTACATCCATACGGTACCAAACCACACCAAAACGGTACAATACCGTACGAGTACTTCGTTACGGTACCAAACCACACCAAAAGGTACAATACCGTACGAGTACATCCATACGGTACCAAACCACACCAAAACGGTGCAATACCGTACGAGTACATCCATACGGTACTAAACCACACCAAAACGGTGCAATACCGTACGAGTACATCCATAAGGTACCAAACCACTCCAAAACGGTCCTATACCGTACGAATACATCCATACGATACCAAACCACACCATAACGGTACAATACCGTACGAGTACATCCATACGGTACCAAACCACACCAAAACGGTGCAATACAATACAAGTACATCCATACGGTACCAAACCACACCAAAACGGTGCAATACCGTACGAGTAAATCCATACGGTACCAAACCACACCAAAACGGTACAATACCGTACGAGTACTTCGTTACGGTACCAAACCACATCAAAAGGTACAATACCGTACAAGTAAATCCAAACGGTACCAAACCACACCAAAACGGTGCAATACCGTACGAGTACTTCCATACGGGACCAAACCACAGCAAAACGGTGCAATACCGTACGAGTACATCCATACGGTACTAAACCACTCCAAAACGGTACAATACCGTACGAGTACTTCCATACGGTACCAAACCACACCAAAACGGTGCAATACCGTACGAGTATATACATACGGTACCAAACCACACCAAAAGTTACAATACCGTACGAGAACATCCATACGGTACCAAACCACTCCAAAACGGTACAATACCGTACGAGTACATCTATACGGTACCAAACCACACCAAAACGGTGCAATACCGTACGAGTACATCCATAAGGTACCAAACCACACCAAAACGGTGCAATACGGTACGAATACATCCATACGGTACCGAACCACACCAAAATGGTACAATACCATACTAGTAATTCGTTACGGTACAAAACCACACCAAAAGGGTACAATTCCGTACGAGTACTTCGTTACGGTACCAAACCACCACAAAAGGGTACAATACCGTACGAGTACATCCATACGGTACCAAACCACACCAAAACGGTGCAATACCGTACGAGTACATCAATACGGTTCCAAACCACACCAAAACGGTACAATATCATACGAGTACTTCGTTACGGTACCAAACCACACCAAAAGGTACAATACCGTACGAGTACATCCATACGGTACCAAACCACACCAAAACGGTGCAATATCGTACGAGTACATCCATACGGTACCAAACCACACCAAAACGGTACAATACCATACGAGTACTTCGTTACGGTACCAAACCACACCAAAAGGTTCAATACCGTACGAGTACATCCATACGGTACCAAACCACACCAAAACGGTGCAATACCGTACGAGTACATCCATACGGTTCAAAACCACACTAAAACGGTGCAATACCGTACGAGTACTTCGTTACGGTACCAAACAACACCAAAATGGTACAATACCGTACGAGTACATCCATAAGGTACCAAACCACACCAAAACGGTGCAATACCGTACGAGTACATCCATACGGTACCAAACCACACCAAAACGGTCCAACACCATACGAGTACTTCGTTACGGTACCAAACCACACCAAAACTGTACAATACCGTACGAGTACATCCATACGGTACCAAACCACCCTTAAACGGTGCAATACCGTACGTGTACATCCATACGGTACCAAACCACACCAAAACGGTACAATACCATACGAGTACTTCGTTACGGTACCGAACCACACCAAAAGGTTCAATACCGTACGAGTACATCCACACGGTACCAAACCACACCAAAACGGTGCAATACCGTACGAATACATCCATACGGTTCCAAACCACACCAAAACGGTACAATACCGTACGAGTACTTCGTTACGGCACCAAACAACACCAAAACGGTACAATACCGTTCGAGTACATCCATAAGGTACCAAACCACACCAAAACGGTGCAATACCGTACGAGTACATCCATACGGTACCAAACCACACCAAAATGTTACAATACCGTACGAGTACTTCGTTACGGCACCAAACCACATCAAAACGGTACAATACCGTACGAGTACATCCATACGGTACCAAACCACACCAAAACGGTGCAATACCGTACGAGTACATCCATACGGTACCAAACCACACCAAAACGGTGCAATACCATACGGGTATATCCATACGGTACCAAACCACACCAAAACGGTACAATACCGTATGAGTACTTCGTTACGGTACCAAACCACACCAAAAGGTACAATACCGTACGAGTACGTCCACACGGTACCAAACCACACCATAACGGTACAATACCGTACGAGTACATCCATACGGTACCAAACCACACCAAAACGGTGCAATACCGTACGAGTACATCCATACGGTACCGAACCACACCAAAACGGTACAATACCGTACGAGTACTTCGTTACGGTACCAAACCACACAAAAAGGTACAATACCGTACGAGTACATCCATACGGTACCAAACCACACCAAAACGGTGCAATACCGTAAGAGTACATCCATACGGTACCAAACCATACCAAAACGGTGCAATATCGTATGAGTACATCCATACGGTACCAAACCATTCTAGAGCGGTACAATACCGTACGAGTACTTCCATACGGTACCAAACCACACCAAAACGGTGCAATACCGTACGAGTACATCCATACGGTACCAAACCACACCCAAACGGTGCAATACCGTACGAGTACATCCATAAGGTACCAAACCACTCCAAAACGGTCCAATACCGTACGAATACATCCATACGATACCAAACCACACCAAAACGGTGCAATACCGTACGAGTACATCCATACGGTACCAAACCACACCAAAACGGTACAATACCGTACGAATACATCCATACGGTGCCAAACCACATCAAAATTGTACAATACCGTACTAGTACTTCGTTACGGTACCAAACCACACCAAAAGGTACAATACCGTACGAGTACATCCATACGGTACCAAACCACACCAAAACGGTGCAATACCGTACGAGTACATCCGTACGGTACCAAACCACACCAAAACGGTCCAACACCATACGAGTACTTCGTTACGGTACCAAACCACACCAAAACTGTACAATACCGTACGAGTAAATCCATACGGTACCAAACCACCCCAAAACGGTGCAATACCGTACGAGTACATACATACGGTACCAAACCACACCAAAACGGTGCAATACCGTATGTGTACATCCATACGGTACCAAACCACTCTAGAACGGTACAATACCGTACGAGTACTTCCATACGGTACCAAACCACACCAAAACGGTGCAATACCGTACGAGTACATCCATACGGTACCAAACCACACTAAAACGGTGCAATACGGTACGAATACATCCATACGGTACCGAACCACACCAAAATGGTACAATACCATACTAGTACTTCGTTACGGTACCAAACCACACCAAAAGGGTACAATTCCGTACGAGTACTTCGTTACGGTACCAAACCACCACAAAAGGGTACAATACCGTACGAGTACATCCATACGGTACCAAACCACACCAAAACGGTGCAATACCGTACGAGTACATCCATACGGTTCAAAACCACACCAAAACGGTGCAATACCATACGAGTACTTCGTTACGGTACCAAACAACACCAAAATGGTACAATACCGTACGAGTACATCCATAAGGTACCAAACCACACCAAAACGGTGCAATACCGTACGAGTACATCCATACGGTACCAAACCACACCAAAACGGTCCAACACCATACGAGTACTTCGTTACGGTACCAAACCACACCAAAACTGTACAATACCGTATGAGTACATCCATACGGTACCAAACCACCCCAAAACGGTGCAATACCGTACGTGTACATCCATACGGTACCAAACCACACCAAAACGGTACAATTCCATACGAGTACTTCGTTACGGTACCAAACCACACCAAAAGGTTCAATACCGTACGAGTACATCCACACGGTACCAAACCACACCAAAACGGTGCAATACCGTACGAATACATCCATACGGTTCCAAACCACACCAAAACGGTACAATACCGTACGACTACTTCGTTACGGTACAAAACAACACCAAAACGGTACAATACCGTTCGAGTACATCCATAAGGTACCAAACCACACCAAAACGGTGCAATACCGTACGAGTACATCCATACGGTACCAAACCACACCAAAATGTTACAATACCGTACGAGTACTTCGTTACGGCACCAAACCACACCAAAACGGTACAATACCGTACGAGTACATCCATACGGTACCAAACCACACCAAAACGGTGCAATACCGTACGAGTACATCCATACGGTACCAAACCACACCAAAACGGTGCAATACCATACGAGTATATCCATACGGTACCAAACCACACCAAAACGGTACAATACCGTATGAGTACTTCGTTACGATACCAAACCACACCAAAAGTTACAATACCGTACGAGTACGTCCACACGGTACCAAACCACACCAAAACGGTGCAATACCGTACGAGTACATCCATACGGTACCAAACCACACCAAAACGGTGCAATACCGTACGAGCACATCCATTCGGTACCAAACCACTCCAAAACAGTCCAATACCGTACGAATACATCCATACGATACCAAACCACGCCAAAACGGTGCAATACCGTACGAGTACATCCATACGGTACCAAACCACACTAAAACGGTACAATACCGTACGAATACATCCATACGGTGCCAAACCACACCAAATTGTACAATACCGTACTAGTACTTCGTTACGGTACCAAACCACACCAAAAGTGTAAAATTCCGTACGAATACTTCGTTACGGTACCAAACCACCACAAAAGGATACTTCGTTACGGTACCAAACCACACCAAAAGGTACAATACCGTACGAGTAAATCCATACGGTACCAAACCACATCAAAACGGTGCAATACCGTACGAGTACATCCATACGGTACCAAACCACACCAAAACGGTGCAATACCGTACGAGTGCTTCGTTACGGTACCAAACCACACCAAAAGGTACAATACCGGACGAGTACATCCATACGGTACCAAACCACATCAAAACGGTGCAATACCGTACGAGTACATCCATACGGTACCAAACCACACCAAAACAGTGCAATACCGTACGAGTATATCCATACGGTACCAAACCACTCCAAAACGGTACAATACCGTACGAGTACTTCCATATGGTACCAAACCACACAAAAACGGTGCAATACCGTACGAGTATATCCATACGGTACCAAACCACACCAAAACGGTACAATACCGTACGAGTACATCCATACGGTACCAAACCGCACCAAAACGGTGCAATACCGTACGAGTAAATCCATACGGTACCAAACCACACCAAAACGGTACAATACCGTACGAGTACTTCGTTACGGTACCAAAGCACACCAAAAGGTACAATACCGTACGAGTAAATCCTTACGGTACCAAACCACACCAAAACGGTGCAATAACGTACGAGTACATCCATAGGGTACCAAACCACACCAAAACGGTACAATACCGTACGAGTACTTCGTTACGGTACCAAACCACACAAAAAGGTACAATACCGTACGAGTAAATCCATATGGTACCAAACCACACCAAAACGGTGCAATACCGTACGGTAAATCCATAGGGTACCAAACCACACCAAAACGGTACAATACCGTACGAGTACTTCGTTACGGTACCAAACCACACCAAAAGGTACAATACCATACGAGTAAATCCATACGGTACCAAACCACACCAAAACGGTGCAATACCGTACGAGTACATCCATACGGTACCAAACCACACCAAAACGGTGCAATACCGTACGAGTGCTTCGTTACGGTACCAAACCACACCAAAAGGTACAATACCGGACGAGTACATCCATACGGTACCAAACCACACCAAAACGGTGCAATACCGTACGAGTACATCCATACGGTACAAAACCACTCCAAAACGGTACAATACCGTACGAGTACTTCCATACGGTACCAAACCACACCAAAACGGTGCAATACCGTACGAGTATATCCATACGCTACCAAACCACACCAAAACGGTACAATACCGTACGAGTACATCCATACGGTACCAAACCACACCAAAACTGTGCAATACCGTACGAGTACATCCATACGGTACCAAACCACACAAAAACGGTGCAGTACCGTACGAATACATCCATACGGTACCAAACCACACCAAAATGGTACAATACCGTACTTGTAATTCGTTACGGTACCAAACCACACCAAAAGGGTACAATTCCGTACGAGTACTTCGTTACGGTACCAAACCACCACAAAAGGGTACAATACCGTACGAGTACATCAATACGGTACCAAACCACACCAAAACGGTGCAATACCGTACGAGTAAATCGATAGGGTACCAAACCACACCAAAACGGTACAATACCGTACGAGCACTTCGTTACGGTACCAAACCACACCAAAAGGTACAATACCGTACGAGTAAATCCATACGGTACCAAACCACACCAAAATGGAGCAATACCGTACGAGTACATCCATACGGTACCAAACCACACCAAAACGGTGCAATACCGTACGAGTAAATCCATAGGGTACCAAACCACACCAAAACGGTACAATACCTTACGAGTACTTCGTAACGATACCAAACCACACCAAAAGGTACAATACCGTACGAGTACATCCATACGGTACAAAACCACACCAAAATGGTGCAATACCGTACGGGTACATCCATACGGTACCAAACCACACCAAAACGGTACAGTACCGTACGAGTACTTCGTTACGGTACCAAACAACACCAAAACGGTACAATACCGTACGAGTACTTCGTTACGGTACCAAACAACACCAAAACGGTACAATACCGTACGACTACATCCATAAGGTACCAAACCACACCAAAACGGTGCAATACCGTACGAGTACATCCATACGGTACCAAACCACACCAAAACGGTACAATACCGTACGAATACATCCATACGGTGCCAAACCACATCAAAATTGTACAATACCGTACTAGTACTTCGTTACGGTACCAAACCACACCAAAAGGTACAATACCGTACGAGTACATCCATACGGTACCAAACCACACCAAAACGGTGCAATACCGTACGAGTACATCCGTACGGTACCAAACCACACCAAAACGGTCCAACACCATACGAGTACTTCGTTACGGTACCAAACCACACCAATACTGTACAATACCGTACGAGTAAATCCATACGGTACCAAACCACCCCAAAACGGTGCAATACCGTACGAGTACATACATACGGTACCAAACCACACCAAAACGGTGCAATACCGTATGTGTACATCCATACGGTACCAAACCACTCTAGAACGGTACAATACCGTACGAGTACTTCCATACGGTACCAAACCACACCAAAACGGTGCAATACCGTACGAGTACATCCATACGGTACCAAACCACACTAAAACGGTGCAATACGGTACGAATACATCCATACGGTACCGAACCACACCAAAATGGTACAATACCATACTAGTACTTCGTTACGGTACCAAACCACACCAAAAGGGTACAATTCCGTACGAGTACTTCGTTACGGTACCAAACCACCACAAAAGGGTACAATACCGTACGAGTACATCCATACGGTACCAAACCACACCAAAACGGTGCAATACCGTACGAGTACATCCATACGGTTCAAAACCACACCAAAACGGTGCAATACCATACGAGTACTTCGTTACGGTACCAAACAACACCAAAATGGTACAATACCGTACGAGTACATCCATAAGGTACCAAACCACACCAAAACGGTGCAATACCGTACGAGTGCATCCATACGGTACCAAACCACACCAAAACGGTCCAACACCATATGAGTACTTCGTTACGGTACCAAACCACACCAAAACTGTACAATACCGTATGAGTACATCCATACGGTACCAAACCACCCCAAAACGGTGCAATACCGTACGTGTACATCCATACGGTACCAAACCACACCAAAACGGTACAATTCCATACGAGTACTTCGTTACGGTACCAAACCACACCAAAAGGTTCAATACCGTACGAGTACATCCACACGGTACCAAACCACACCAAAACGGTGCAATACCGTACGAATACATCCATACGGTTCCAAACCACACCAAAACGGTACAATACCGTACGAGTACTTCGTTACGGTACCAAACAACACCAAAACGGTACAATACCGTTCGAGTACATCCATAAGGTACCAAACCACACCAAAACGGTGCAATACCGTACGAGTGCTTCGTTACGGTACCAAACCACACCAAAAGGTACAATACCGGACGAGTACATCCATACGGTACCAAACCACATCAAAACGGTGCAATACCGTACGAGTACATCCATACGGTACCAAACCACACCAAAATGTTACAATACCGTACGAGTACTTCGTTACGGCACCAAACCACACCAAAACGGTACAATACCGTACGAGTACATCCATACGGTACCAAACCACACCAAAACGGTGCAATACCGTACGAGTACATCCATACGGTACCAAACCACACCAAAACGGTGCAATACCATACGAGTATATCCATACGGTACCAAACCACACCAAAACGGTACAATACCGTATGAGTACTTCGTTACGATACCAAACCACACCAAAAGTTACAATACCGTACGAGTACGTCCACACGGTACCAAACCACACCAAAACGGTGCAATACCGTACGAGTACATCCATACGGTACCAAACCACACCAAAACGGTGCAATACCGTACGAGCACATCCATTCGGTACCAAACCACTCCAAAACGGTCCAATACCGTACGAATACATCCATACGATACCAAACCACGCCAAAACGGTGCAATACCGTACGAGTACATCCATACGGTACCAAACCACACTAAAACGGTACAATACCGTACGAATACATCCATACGGTGCCAAACCACACCAAATTGTACAATACCGTACTAGTACTTCGTTACGGTACCAAACCACACCAAAAGTGTAAAATTCCGTACGAATACTTCGTTACGGTACCAAACCACCACAAAAGGGTACTTCGTTACGGTACCAAACCACACCAAAAGGTACAATACCGTACGAGTAAATCCATACGGTACCAAACCACATCAAAACGGTGCAATACCGTACGAGTACATCCATACGGTACCAAACCACACCAAAACGGTGCAATACCGTACGAGTGCTTCGTTACGGTACCAAACCACACCAAAAGGTACAATACCGGACGAGTACATCCATACGGTACCAAACCACATCAAAACGGTGCAATACCGTACGAGTACATCCATACGGTACCAAACCACACCAAAACAGTGCAATACCGTACGAGTATATCCATACGGTACCAAACCACACCAAAACGGTGCAATACCGTACGAGTACATCCATACGGTACCAAACCACACCAAAACGGTGCAATACCGTACGAGTAAATCCATACGGTACCAAACCACACCAAAAGGGTACAATTCCGTACGAGTACTTCGTTACGGTACCAAACCCCCACAAAAGGGTACAATACCGCACGAGTACATCCATACGGTACCAAACCACACCAAAACGGTACAATACCGTACGAGTACTTCGTTACGGTACCAAACAACACCAAAACGGTACAATACCGTACGAGTACATCCATAAGGTACCAAACCACTCCAAAACGGTGCAATAACGTACAAGTACATCCATACGGAACCAAACCACACCAAAACGGTCCAACACCATACGAGTACTTCGTTACGGTACCAAACCACACCAAAACGGTACAATACTGTACGAGTACATCCATACGGTACCAAACCACACAAAAACGGTGAAATACCGTACGAGTACATCCATACGGTACCAAACCACACCAAAACGGTGCAATACCGTACGAGTACATCCATACGGTACCAAACCACACCAAAATGGTACAATACCGTACGAGTGCTTCGTTACAGTACCAAACCACACCAAAAGGTACAATACCGTACGAGTACATCCATACGGTACCAAACCTCACCAAAACGGTACAATACCGTACGAGTACATCCATACGGTACCAAACCACCCCAGAACGGTGCAATACCGTACGTGTACATCCATACGGTACCAAACCACACCAAAACGGTACAATACCTTACGAGTACATCGTTACGGTACCAAACCACACCAAAAGGTACAATACCGTACGAGTACATCCATACGGTACCAAACCACACCAAAATGGTGCAACACCGTACGAGTACATCCATACGGTACCAAACCACACCAAAACGGTACAATACCGTACGAGTACATCCATACGGTACCAAACCACTCCAAAACGGTACAATACCGTACGAGTACATCCATACGGTACCAAACCACACCAAAACGGTACAATACCGTACGAGTACATCCATACGGTACCAAACCACTCCAAAACGGTACAATACCGTACGAGTACATCCATACGGTACCAAACCACACCAAAACGGTGCAATACCGTACGAGTAGATCCATACGGTACCAAACCACTCCAAAACGGTAAAATACCGTCCGAGTACATCCATACGGTACCAAACCACTCCAAAACGGTATAATACCATACGAGTACATCCATACGGTACCAAACCACACCAAAACAGTACTATACCGTACGAGTACTTCGTTACGGTACCAAACCACCACAAAAGGTTACAATACCATACGAGTACATCCATACGGTACCAAACCATCCCAAAACGGTGCAATACCGTACGTGTACATCCATACGGTACCAAACCACACCAAAACGGTACAATACCATACGAGTACTTCGTTACGGTACCAAACCACACCAAAAGGTACAATACCGTACGAGTACATCCATACGGTACCAAACCACACCAAAACGGTGCAATACCGTACGAGTACATCCATACGGTACCAAACCACACCAAAACGGTACAATACCGTACGAGTACTTCGTTACGGTACCAAACAACACCAAAACGGTACAATACCGTACGAGTACATCCATAAGGTACCAAAGCACACCAAAACGGTGCAATACCGTACGAGTACATCCATACGGAACCAAACCACACCAAAACGGTCCAACACCATACGAGTACTTCGTTACGGTACCAAACCACACCAAAACGGTACAATACCGTAGGAGTACATCCATAGGGTACCAAACCACACCAAAACGGTGCAATACCGTACGAGTAAATCAATACGGTACCAAACCACACCAAAACGGTACAATACCGTACGAGTACTTCGTTACGGTACCAAACCACACCAAAAGGTACAATACCGTACGAGTAAATCCATACGGTACCAAACCACACCAAAACGGTGCAATACCGTACGAGTACATCCATACGGTACCAAATTACACCAAAACGGTGCAATACCGTACGAGTAAATCCGTAGGGTAACAAACCACACCAAAACGGTACAATACCGTACGAGTACTTCGTTACGGTACCAAACCACACCAAAAGGTACAATACCGCACGAGTACATCCATACGGTACCAAACCACACCAAAACGGTGCAATACCGTACGAGTACATCCATACGGTACCAAACCACACCAAAACAGTGCAATACCGTACGAGTAAATCCATACGGTACCAAACCACTCCAAAACGGTACAATACCATACGAGTACTTCGTTACGGTACCAAACCACACCAAAAGGTACAATACCGTACGAGTAAATCCATACGGTACCAAACCACACCAAAACGGTGCAATACCGTACGAGTACATACATACGGTACCAAACCACACCAAAACGGTGCA
Organism: Rhododendron vialii; assembly: GCF_030253575.1. Classification (NCBI taxonomy): domain Eukaryota; kingdom Viridiplantae; phylum Streptophyta; class Magnoliopsida; order Ericales; family Ericaceae; genus Rhododendron; species Rhododendron vialii. The sequence goes on along the minus strand of NC_080557.1, from coordinate 32,300,831 downwards.
ATACCGTACGAGTAAATTCATACGGTACCAAACCACACCAAAACGGTACAATACCGTACGAGTACTTCGTTACGGTACCAAACCACACCAAAAGGTACAATACCGTACGAGTAAATCCATACGGTACCAAACCACACCAAAACGGTGCAATACCGTACGAGTACATCCATACGGTACCAAACCACACCAAAACGGTGCAATACCGTACGAGTAAATCCATACGGTACCAAACCACGCCAAAAGTGTACAATTCCGTACGAGTACTTCGTTACGGTACCAAACCACCACAAAAGGGTACAATACCGTACGAGTACATCCATACGGTACCAAACCACACCAAAACGGTGCAATACCGTACGAGTACATCCATACGGTACCAAACCACACCAAAACGGTACAATACCGTACGAGTGCTTCATTACGGTACCAAACCACACCAAAAGGTACAATACCGTACGAGTACATCCATACGGTACCAAACCACACTTAAACGGTGCAATACCGTACGAGTACATCCATACGGTACCAAACCACACCAAAATAGTGCAATACCGTACGAGTATATCCATACGGTACCAAACCACTCCAAAACGGTACAATACCGTACGAGTACTTCCATACGGTACCAAAGCACACCAAAACGGTGCAATACCGTACGAGTATATCCATACGGTACCAAACCACACCAAAACGGTACAATACCGTACGAGTACATCCATACGGTACCAAACCACTCCAAAACGGTACAATACCGTACGAGTACATCCATACGGTACCAAACCACACCAAAACGGTGCAATACCGTACGAGTACATCCATACGGTACCAAACCACCCAAAAACGGTGCAATACCGTACGTATACATCTATACGGTACCAAACCACACCAAAACGGTGCAATACCGTACTAGTACTTCGTTACGGTACTAAACCACACCAAAAGGGTACAATTCTGTACGAGTACTTCGTTACGGTACCAAACCACCACAAAAGGGTCCAATAACGTACGAGTACATCCATACGGAACCAAACCACCCCAAAACGGTGCAATACCGTACGTGTACATCCATACGGTACCAAACCACACCAAAACGGTACAATACCTTACGAGTACTTCGTTACGGTACCAAACCACACCAAAAGGTACAATACCGTACGAGTACATCCATACGGTACCAAACCACACCAAAAGGGTGCAACACCATACGAGTACATCCATACGGTACCAAACCACACCAAAACGGTACAATACCATACGAGTTCTTCGTTACGGTACCAAACCACACCAAAACGGTACAATACCTTACGAGTACTTCGTTACGGTACCAAACAACACCAAAACGGTTCAATACCATACGAGTACATTCATAAGGTACCAAACCACACCAAAACGGTGCAATACCGTACTAGTACATACATACGGTAGCAAACCACACCAAAACGGTGCAATACCGTACGAGTACATCCATACGGTACCAAACCACACGAAAACGGTACAATACCGTACGAGTACATCCATACGGTACCAAACCACTCCAAAACGGTACAATACCGTACGAGTACATCCATACGGTACCAAACCACACCAAAACGGTACAATACCGTACGAGTACTTCGTTACGGTACCAAACCACACCAAAACGGTACAATACCGTACGAGTACTTCGTTACGGCACCAAACAACACCAAAACGGTACAATACCGTACGAGTACATCCATAATGTACCAAACCACACCAAAACGGTGCAATACCGTACGAGTACATCCATACGGTACCAAACCACACCAAAACGGTCCAATACCATACGAGTACTTCGTTACGGTACCAAACCACACCAAAACGATACAATACCGTACGAGTACATCCATACGGTACCAAACCACACCAAAACGGTGCATTACCGTACGAGTACATCCATACGGTACCAAACAACACCAAAACAGTGCAATACCGTACGAGTACATCCATACGGTACTAAACCACACCAAAACGGTACAATACCGTACGAGTACTTCGTTACGGTGCCAAACCACACCAAAAGGTACAATACCGTTCGAGTACTTCGTCACGGTACCAAACCACACCAAAAGGTACAATACCGTTCGAGTACATCCATACGGTACCAAACCACACCAAAACGGTGCAATACCGTACGAGTACATCCATACGGTACCAAACCACACCAAAACGGTACAATACCGTACGAGTACATCCATACGGTACCAAACCACACCAAAACGGTCCAATACCATACGAGTACTTCGTTACGGTACCAAACCACACCAAAACGATACAATACCGTACGAGTACATCCATACGGTACCAAACCACACAAAAACGGTGCAATACCGTACGAGTACATCCATACGGTACCAAACCACACCAAAACGGTACAATACCGTACGAGTACATCCATACGGTACCAAACCACACCAAAACGGTACCATACCGTACGAGTACATCCATACGGTACCAAACCACTCCAAAACGGTACAATACCGTACGAGTACATCCATACGGTACCAAACCACACCAAAACGGTGCAATACCGTACGAGTACATCCATACGGTACCAAACCACACCAAAACGGTGCAATACTGTACGAGTACATCCATACGGTACCAAACCACACCAAAACGGTACAATACCGTACGAGTACATCCATACGGTACCAAACCACACCAAAACGGTGCAATACCGTACGAGTACATCCATACGGTACCAAACCACACCAAAACGGTCCAATACCGTACGAGTAATTCCATACGGTAGCAAACCACACCAAAACGGTACAATACCGTACGAGTACTTCGTTACGGTACCAAACCACACCAAAACGGTGCAATACCGTACGAGTACATCCATACGGTACAAAACCACACCAAAACGGTGCAAAACCGTACGAGTACATCCATACGGTACCAAACCACTCCAAAACGGTACAACACCGTACGAGTACTTCCATACGGTATCAAACCACACCAAAACGGTGCAATACCGTACGAGTACATTGATACGGTACCAAACCACACCAAAACGGTACAATACCGTACGAGTACATCCATACGGTACCAAACCACACCAAAACGGTGCAATTCCGTACGAGTACATCCATACGGTACCAAACCACACCAAAACAGTGCAATACCGTACAAGTACATCCATACAGTACCAAACCACACCAAAACGGTACAATACCGTACGAGTACTTCGTTACGGTACCAAACCACACCAAAAGGTACAATACCGTTCGAGTACTTCGTTACGGTACCAAACCACACCAAAAGGTACAATACCGTTCGAGTACATCCATACGGTACCAAACCACACCAAAACGGTGCAATACCATACGAGTACATCCATACGGTACCAAACCACACCAAAACGGTGCAATACCGTACGAGTACATCCATACGGTACCAAACCACTCCAAAACGGTACAATACCGTATTAGTACTTCCAGACGGTACCAAACCACACCAAAACGGTGCAATACCGTACGAGTAAATCCATACGGTACCAAACCACACCAAAAATGGTACGATACCGTACGAGTACATCCATACGGTACCAAACCACACCAAAACGGTGCAATACCGTGCGAGTACATCCATACGGTACCAAACCACTCCAAAATGGTACAATACCGTACGAGTACTTCCATACGGTACCAAACCACACCAAAACGGTGCAATACCGTACAAGTATATCCATACGGTACCAAACCACACCAAAATGGTACAATACCGTACGAGTACATCCATACGGTACCAAACCACACCAAAACGGTGCAATACCGTACGAGTACATCCATACGGTACCAAACCACACCAAAACGGTGCAATACCGTACGAGTAAATCCATACGGTACCAAACCACACCAAAACGGTACAATACCGTACGAGTACTTCGTTACGGTACCAAACCACACCAAAACGGTGCAATACCGTGCGAGTACATCCATACGGTACCAAACCACACCAAAACGGTGCAATACCGTACGAGTACATCCATACGGTACCAAACCACTCTAAAACGGTACAATACCGTACGAGGACATCCATACGGTACCAAACCACACCAAAACGGTGCAATACCATACGAGTACATCCATACGGTACCAAACCACTCCAAAACGGTACAATACCGTACGAGTACTTCTATACGGTACCAAACCACACCAAAACGGTGCAATACCGTACGAGTATATCCATACGGTACCAAACCACACCAAAACGGTACAATACCGTACGAGTACATCCATACGGTACTAAACCACTCCAAAACGGTACAATACCGTACGAGTACTTCTATACGGTACCAAACCACACCAAAACGGTGCAATACCGTACGAGTATATCCATACGGTACCAAACCACACCAAAACGGTACAATACCGTACGAGTACATCCATACGGTACTAAACCACTCCAAAACGGTACAATACCGTACGAGTACATCCATACGGTACCAAACCACACCAACACGGTGCAATACCGTACGAGTACATCCATACGGTACCAAACCACACAAAAACGGTGCAATACCATACGACTACATCCATACGGTACCAAACCACACCAAAACGGTACAATACCGTACTAGTACTTCGTTACGGTACCAAACCACACCAAAAGGGTACAATTCCGTACGAGTACTTCGTTACGGTACCAAACCACCACAAAAGGGTACAATACCGTACGAGTACATCCATACGGTACGAAACCACACCAAAACGGTGCAATACCGTACGAGTACATCCATACGGTACCAAACCACACCAAAACGGTGCAATACCGTACGAGTACATCCATACGGTACCAAACCACTCCAAAACGGTACAATACCGTACGAGTACATCCATACGGTACCAAACCACACCAAAACGGTGCAATACCGTACGAATACATCCATACGGTACCAAACCACACCAAAACGGTGCAATACCGTACGAGTATATCCATACGGTACCAAACCACACCAAAACGGTACAATACCGTACGAGTACTTCGTTACGGTACCAAACCACACCAAAACGGTGCAATACCGTACGAGTACTTCGTTAGGGCACCAAACAACACCAAAACGGTACAATACCGTACGAGTACATCCATAAGGTACCAAACCACACCAAAATGGTGCAATACCGTACTAGTACATCCATACGGTACCAAACCACACCAAAACGGTGCAATACCGTACGAGTACATCCATACGGTACCAAATCACACCAAAACGGTACAATACCGTACGAGTACATCCATACGGTACCAACCCACACCAAAACGTACAATACCGTACGAGTACATCCATACGGTACTAAAACCACACCAACACGGTGCAATACCGTACGAGTACATCCATACGGTACCAAACCACACAAAAACGGTGCAATACCGTACGACTACATCCATACGGTAGCAAACCACACCAAAACGGTACAATACCGTACTAGTTCTTCGTTACGGTACCAAACCACACCAAAAGGGTACAATTCCGTACGAGTACTTCGTTACGGTACCAAACCACCACAAAAGGGTACAATACCGCACGAGTACATCCATACGGTACGAAACCACACCAAAACGGTGCAATACCGTACGAGTACATCCATACGGTACCAAACCACTCCAAAACGGTACAATACCGTACGAGTACATCCATACGGTACCAAACCACACCAAAACGGTGCAATACCATACGAATACATCCATACGGTACCAAACCACACAAAAACGGTGCAATACCGTACGACTACATCCATACGGTACCAAACCACACCAAAACGGTACAATACCGTACTAGTACTTCGTTACGGTACCAAACCACACCAAAAGGGTACAATTCCGTACGAGTACTTCATTACGGTAACAAATGACCACAAAAGGGTACAATACCGTACGAGTACATCCATATGGTACCAAACCACACCAAAACGGTGCAATAACGTACGAGTACATCCATACGGTACCAAACCACACCAAAACGGTTCAATACCGTACGAGTGCTTCGTTACGGTACCAAACCACACCAAAAGGTACAATACCGTACGAGTACATCCATAAGGTACCAAACCACACCAAAAGGTACAATACCGTACGAGTACATCCTTACGGTACCAAACCACTCCAAAACGGTACAATACCGTACGAGTACATCCATACGGTACCAAACCACACCAAAACGGTCCAATACCGTACGAATACATCCATACGGTACCAAACCACACAAAAACGGTTCAATACCGTACGACTACATCCATACGGTAACAAACCACACCAACACGGTACAATACCGTACTAGTACTTCGTTACGGTACCAAACCACACCAAAAGGGTACAATTCCGTACGAGTACTTCGTTACGGTACCAAACGACCACAAAAGGGTAAAATACCGTACGAGTACATCCATATGGTACCAAACCACACCAAAACGGTGCAATAACGTACGAGTACATCCATACGGTACCAAACCACACGAAAACGGTACAATACCGTACGAGTGCTTCGTTACGGTACCAAACCACACCAAAAGGTACAATACCGTACGAGTACATCCATAAGGTACCAAACCACACCAAAAGGTACAATACCGTACGAGTACATCCATACGGTACAAAACCACACCAAAACGGTTATACCGTACGAGTACATCCATACGGTACCAAACCACACCAAAACGGTGCAATACCGTACGAGTACATCCATACGGTTCCAAACCACTCCAAAATGGTACAATACCGTACGAGTACTTCCATATGGTACCAAACCACACCAAAACGGGGCAATACCGTACGAGTATATCCATACGCTACCAATTCACACCAAAACGGTGCAATACCCTACTAGTACTTCGTTACGGTACCAAACCACACCAAAAGGGTACAATTCCGTACGAGTACTTCGTTACGGTACCAAACGACCACAAAAGGGTACAATACCGTACGAGTACATCCATATGGTACGAAACCACACCAAAACGGTGCAATACCGTACGAGTACATCCATACGGTACCAAACCACACCAAAACGGTACAAGACCGTACGAGTGCTTCGTTACGGTACCAAACCACACCAAAAGGTACAATACCGTACGAGTACATCCATACGGTACGAAACCACACCAAAACGGTGCAATACCGTACGAGTACATCCATACGGTACCAAACAACACCAAAACGGTGCAATACCGTACGAGTACATCCATACGGTACCAAACCACACCAAAACGGTACAATACCATACGAGTACTTCGTTACGATAACAAACAACACCAAAACGGTACAATACCGTACGAGTACATCCATAAGGTACCAAACCACACCAAAACGGTGCAATACCGTACGAGTACCTCCATACGGAACCAAACCACACCAAAACGGTCCAACACCATACAATTACTTCCTTACGGTACCAAACCACACCAAAATGGTACAATACCGTACGAGTACATCCATACGGTATCAACCCACACCAAAACGGTGCAATACCGTACGAGTACATCCATACGGTACCAAACCACACAAAAACGGTGCAATACCGTACGAGTAAATCCATATGGTACCAAACCACACCAAAACGGTACAACACCGTACGAGTACTTCGTTACGGTACCAAACCACACCAAAAGGTACAATACCGTACGAGTACATCCATACGGTATCAAACCACACCAAAACGGTACAATACCGTACGAGTACTTCGTTACGGTACCAAACCACACCAAAAGGTACAATACCGTACGAGTAAATCCATACGGTACCAAACCACACCAAAACGGTGCAATACCGTACGAGTACATCCATACGGTACCAAACCACACCAAAACGGTACAATACCGTACGAGTACTTCGTTAGGGCACCAAACAACACCAAAACGGTACAATACCGTACGAGTACATCCATAAGGTACCAAACCACACCAAAACGGTACAATACCGTACGAGTACTTCGTTACGGTACCAAACCACACCAAAACGGTACAATACCGTACGACTACTTCGTTACGGTACCAAACAACACAAAAACGGTACAATACCGTACGAGTACATCCATAATGTACCAAACCACACCAAAACGGTGCAATACCGTACGAGGACATCCATACGGTACCAAACCACACCAAAACGGTGCAATACCGTACTAGTACATCCATACGGTACCAAAACACACCAAAACGGTGCAATACCGCACGAGTACGTCCATACGGTACCAAACCACACCAAAACAGTGCAATACCGTACGAGTACATCCATACGGTACCAAACCACACCAGTACAATACCGTACGAGTACTTCGTTGCGGTACCAAACCACACCAAAAGGTACAATACCGTACGAGTACATCCATACGGTACCAAACCACCTCAAAACGGTGCAATACCGTACGTGTACATCCATACGGTACCAAACCACACCAAAACGGTACAATACCTTACGAGTACTTCGTTACGGTACCAAACCACACCAAAAGGTACAATACCGTACGAGTACATCCATAAGGTACAAAACCACACCAAAACGGTGCAATACCGTACGAGTACATCCATAAGGTACAAAACCACACCAAAACGGTGCAATACCGTACTAGTACATCCATACGGTACCAAAACACACCAAAGCGGTGCAATACCGCACGAGTACATCCATACGGTACCAAACCACACCAAAACGGTGCAATACCGTACGAGTACATCCATACGGTACCAAACCACTCCAAAATGGTACAATACCGTACGAGTACATCCATACGGTACCAAACCACACCAAAACGGCACAATACCGTACGAGTACTTCGTTACGTTACCAAACCACAACAAAACGGTACAATACCGTACGAGTACATCCATACGGCACCAAACCACAGCAAAACAGTGCAATACCGTACGAGTACATCCATACGGTACCAAACCACACTAGTACAATACCGTACGAGTACTTCGTTGCGGTACCAAACCACACCAAAAGGTACAATACCGTACGAGTACATCCATACGGTACCAAACCACACCAAAACGGTGCATTACCGTACGAGTACATCCATACGGTACCAAACCACTGCAAAACGGTACAATACCGTACGAGTACTTCCATACAGTACCAAACCACTCCAAAATGGTACAATACCGTACGAGTACATCCATACGGTACCAAACGACACCAAAACGGTACCATACCGTACGAGTACATCCATACGGTACCAAACCACTCCAAAACGGTACAATACCGTACGAGTACATCCATACGGTACCAAACCACACAAAAACGGTGCAATACCGTACGAATACATCCATACGGTACTAAACCACACAAAAACGGTGCAATACCGTACGAATACATCCATACGGTACCAAACCACACCAAAACCGTACAATACCGTACGAGTACTTCGTTACAGTACCAAACCACACCAAAAGGGTACAATTCCGTACGAGTACTTCGTTACGGTACCAAACCACCACAAAAGGGTACAATACCGTACGAGTACATCCATACGGTACCAAACCACCACAAAAAGGTACAATACCGTACGAGTACATCCATACGGTACCAAACCACACCAAAACGGTGCAATACCGTACGAGTACATCCATACCGTACCAAACCACACCAAAACGGTCCAATACCATACGAGTACTTCTTTACGGTACCAAACCACACCAAAACGGTACAATACCGTACGAGTACATCCATACGGTACCAAACCACACCAAAACGGTGCAATACCGTATGAGTACATCCATACGGTACCAAACCACACCAAAACAGTGCAATACCGTACGAGTATATCTATACGGTACCAAACCACACCAGTACAGTACCGTACGAGTACTTCGTTACGGTACCAAACCACACCAAAAGGTACAATACCGTACGAGTACATCCATACGGTACCAAACCACACCAAAACGGTGCATTACCGTACGAGTACATCCATACGGTATCAAACCACTCCAAAACGGTACAATACCGTACTAGTAAATCCATACGGTACCAAAACACACCAAAGCGGTGCAATACCGCACGAGTACATCCATACGGTACCAAACCACACCAAAACGGTGCAATACCGTACGAGTACATCCATACGGTACCAAACCACTCCAAAATGGTACAATACCGTACGAGTACATCCATACGGTACCAAACCACACCAAAACGGCACAATACCGTACGAGTACATCCATACGGTACCAAACCACAGAAAAACGGTGCAATACCGTACGAATACATCCATACGGTACCAAACCACACAAAAACGGTGCAATACCGTACGAATACATCCATACGGTACCAAACCACACCAAAACAGTACAATACCGTACGAGTACTTCGTTACGGTACCAAACCACACCAAAAGGGTACAAATCCGTACGAGTACTTCGTTACGGTACCAAACCACCACAAAAGGGTACAATACCGTACGAAGACATCCATACGGTACCAAACCACCACAAAAAGGTACAATACCGTAGGAGTACATCCATACGGTACCAAACCACACCAAAACGGTGCAATACCGTACGAGTACATCCATACGGTACCAAACCACACCAAAACGGTGCAATATCGTACGAGTACATCCATACAGTACCAAACCACACCAAAACGGTGCAATACCGTACTAGTACATCCATACGGTACCAAAACACACCAAAACGGTGCAATACCGCACGAGTGCATCCATACGGTACCAAACCACAGCAAAACGGTGCAATACAGTACGAGTACATCCATACGGTACCAAACCACTCCAAAATGGTACAATTCCGTACGAGTACATCCATACGGTACCAAACCACACCAAAACGGTACAATACCGTGCGAGTACTTCGTTACGGTACCAAACCACAACAAAACGGTACAATACCGTACGAGTACTTCGTTACGGTACCAAACAACACCAAAACGGTACAATACCGTACGAGTACATCCATAAGGTACCAAACCACACAAAAACGGTGCAATACCGTACGAGTACATCCATACGGTACCAAACCACACCAAAACGGTCCAATACCATACGAGTACTTCTTTACGGTACAAAACCACACCAAAACGGTGCAATACCGTACGAGTACATCCATACGGTACCAAACCACACCAAAACGGTGCAATACCGTACGAGTACATCCATACGGTACCAAACCACACCAAAACAGTGCAATACCGTACGAGTACATCCATACGGTACCAAACCACACCAGTACAATACCGTACGAGTACTTCGTTACGGTACCAAACCACACCAAAAGGTACAATACCGTACAAGTACATCCATACGGTACCAAACCACACCAAAACGGTGCAATACCTTACGAGTACATCCATACGGTACCAAACCACTCCAAAACGGTACAATACCGTACGAGTTCTTCCATACGGTACCAAACCACACCAAAACGGTGCAATACCATACGAGTATATCCATACGGTACCAAACCACACCAAAACGGTACCATACCGTACGAGTACATCCATACGGTACCAAACCACTCCAAAACGGTACAATACCGTACGAGTACATCCATACGGTACCAAACCACACAAAAACGGTGCAATACCGTACGAATACATCCATACAGTACCAAACCACACAAAAACGTTTCAATACCGTACGAATACATCCATACGGTACCAAACCACACAAAAACGGTGCAATACCGTACGAATACATCCATACGGTACCAAACCACACCAAAACAGTACAATACCGTACGAGTACTTCGTTACAGTACCAAACCACACCAAAAGGGTACAATTCCGTACGAGTAGTTCGTTACGGTACCAAACCACCACAAAAGGTTACAATACCGTACAAGTACATCCATACGGTACCAAACCACCACAAAAAGGTACAATACCGTACGAGTACATCCATACGGTACCAAACCACACCAAAACGGTGCAATACCGTACGAGTACATCCGTACGGTACCAAACCACACCAAAATGGTGCAATACCGTACGAGTACATCCATACGGTACCAAACCACTCCAAAACGGTGCAATACCGTACGAGTACATCCATAGGGTACCAAACCACACCAAAACGGCACAATACCGTACAAGTACATCCATACGGTACCAAACCACACCAAAACGGTGCAATATCGTGCGAGTACATCCATACGGTATCAAACAACACCAAAACGGTGCAATACCATACGAATACATCCATACGGTACCAAACCACTCCAAAATGGTACAATACCGTACGAGTACTTCGTTACGGTACCAAACCACACCAAAAGGGTACAATTCCGTACGAGTACTTCGTTACGGTACCAAACCACCACAAAAGGGTACAATACCGTACGAGTACATCCATACGGTACCAAACCACCACAAAAAGGTACAATACCGTAGGAGTACATCCATACGGTACCAAACCACACCAAAACGGTGCAATACCGTACGAGTACATCCATACGGTACCAAACCACACCAAAACGGTGCAATATCGTACGAGTACATCTATACGGTACCAAACCACACCAAAACGGTGCAATACCGTACTAGTACATCCATACGGTACCAAAACACACCAAAACGGTGCAATACCGCACGAGTGCATCCATACGGTACCAAACCACAGCAAAACGGTGCAATACAGTACGAGTACATCCATACGGTACCAAACCACTCCAAAATGGTACAATTCCGTACGAGTACATCCATACGGTACCAAACCACACCAAAACGGTACAATACCGTGCGAGTACTTCGTTACGGTACCAAACCACAACAAAACGGTACAATACCGTACGAGTACTTCGTTACGGTACCAAACAACACCAAAACGGTACAATACCGTACGAGTACATCCATAAGGTACCAAAGCACACCAAAACGGTGCAATACCGTACGAGTACATCCATACGGTACCAAACCACACCAAAACGGTCCAATACCATACGAGTACTTCTTTACGGTACCAAACCACACCAAAACGGTACAATACCGTACGAGTACATCCATACGGTACCAAACCACACCAAAACGGTGCAATACCGTACGAGTACATCCATACGGTACCAAACCACACCAAAACAGTGCAAGTACATCCATACGGTACCAAACCACACCAGTACAATACCGTACGAGTACTTCGTTACGGTACCAAACCACACCAAAAGGTACAATACCGTACAAGTACATCCATACAGTACCAAACCACACCAAAACGGTGCAATACCTTACGAGTACATCCATACGGTACCAAACCACTCCAAAACGGTACAATACCGTACGAGTTCTTCCATACGGTACCAAACCACACCAAAACGGTGCAATACCATACGAGTATATCCATACGGTACCAAACCACACCAAAACGGTACCATACCGTACGAGTACATCCATACGGTACCAAACCACTCCAAAACGGTACAATACCGTACGAGTACATCCATACGGTACCAAACCACACAAAAACGGTGCAATACCGTACGAATACATCCATACGGTACCAAACCACACAAAAACGGTGCAATACCGTACGAATACATCCATACGGTACCAAACCACACCAAAACGGTGCAATACCGTACGAGTACTTCGTTACGGTACCAAACCACACCAAAAGGGTACAATTCCGTACGAGTACTTCGTTACGGTACCAAACCACCACAAAAGGTTACAATACCGTACAAGTACATCCATACGGTACCAAACCACCACAAAAAGGTACAATACCGTACGAGTACATCCATACGGTACCAAACCACACCAAAACGGTGCAATACCGTACGAGTACATCCATACGGTACCAAACCACACAAAAATGGTGCAATACCGTACGAGTACATCCATACGGTACCAAACCACTCCAAAACGGTGCAATACCGTACGAGTACATCCATAGGGTACCAAACCACACCAAAACGGCACAAATCCGTACAAGTACATCCATACGGTACCAAACCACACCAAAACGGTGCAATATCGTACGAGTACATCCATACGGTATCAAACAACACCAAAACGGTGCAATACCATACGAATACATCCATACGGTACCAAACCACTCCAAAATGGTACAATACCGTACGAGTACATCCATACGGTACCAAACCACACCAAAACGGTATAATACCGTACGAGTACATCCATACGGTACCAAACCAGACCAAAACGGTGCAATACCGTACGAGTACATCCATACGGTACCAAACCACTCCAAAACGGTACAATACCGAACGAGTACTTCCATACGGTACCAAACCACACCAAAACGGTGCAATACCGTACGAGTATATCCATACGGTACCAAACCACACCAAAACGGTACAATACCGTACGAGTACATCCATACGGTACCAAACCACTCCAAAACAGTACAATACCGTACGAGTACATCCATACGGTACCAAACTACACCAAAACGGTGCAATACCGTACGAGTACATCCATACGGTACCAAACCACACAAAAATGGTTCAATACCGTACGAATACATCCATACGGTACCGAACCACACCAAAACGGTACAATACCGTACTAGTACATCGTTACGGTACCAAACCACACAAAAGGGTACAATTCCGTACGAGTACTTCGTTACGGTACCAAACCACCACAATAGGGTACAATACCGTACGAGTATATCCATACGGTACCAAACCACCCCAAAACAGTGCAATACCGTACATGTACATCCTTACGGTAGCAAACCACACCAAAACGGTACAATACCATACGAGTACTTCGTTACGGTACCAAACCACACCAAAAGGTACAATACCGTACGAGTACATCCATACGGTACCAAACCACACCAAAACGGTGCAATACCGTACGAGTACATCCATACGGTACCAAACCTCTCCAAAACGGTACAATACCGTACGAGTACATCCATACGGTAGCAAACCATACCAAAACGGTGCAATACCGTACGAGTACATCCATACGGTACGAAACCACACAAAAACGGTGCAATACCGTACGAATACATCCATACGGTACCAAACCACACGAAAACGGTAGAATACCGTACTAGTACTTCGTTACGGTACCAAACCACACCAAAAGGGTACAATTCCGTACGAGTACTTCGTTACGGTACCAAACCACCACAAAAGGGTACAATACCGTACGAGTACATCCATACGGTACGAAACCACACCAAAACGGGGCAATACCGTACGAGTACATCCATACGGTACCAAACCACCCCAAAACAGTGCAATACCGTACGTGTACATCCATACGGTACCAAACCACACCAAAACGGTACAATACCATACGAGTACTTCGTTACGGTACCAAACCACACCAAAAGGTACAATACCGTACGAGTACATCCATACGGTACCAAACCACACCAAAACGGTGCAATACCGTACGAGTACATCCATACGGTACCAAACCTCTCCAAAATGGTACAATACCGTACGAGTACATCCATACGGTACCAAACCACATCAAAACGGTGCAATACCGTACGAGTACATCCATACGGTACCAAACCACACAAAAACGGTAGAATACCGTACTAGTACTTCGTTACGGTACCAAACCACACCAAAAGGGTACAATTCCGTACGAGTACTACGTTACGGTACCAAACCACCACAAAAGGGTACAATACCGTACGAGTACATCCATACGGTAGGAAACCACACCAAAACGGTGCAATACCGTACGAGTACATCCATACGGTACCAAACCACACTAAAACGGTGCAATACCGTACGAGTACATCCATACGGTACCAAACCACACCAAAACGGTGCAATACCGAACGAGTAAATCCATACGGTACCAAACCACACCAAAACGGTGCAATACCGTACGAGTAAATCCATACGGTACCAAACCACACCAAAACGGTGCAATACCGTACGAGTACATCCATACGGTACCAAACCACACCAAAACGGTGCAATACCGTACAAGTACATCCATACGGTACCAAACCACACCGAAAGGGTACAATACCTTGCGAGTCCTTCGTTACGGTACCAAACCACACCAAAACGGCGCAATACCGTACGAGTACATCCATACGGTACCAAACCACAACAAAACGTTGCAATACCGTACGAGTACATCCATACGGTACCAAACCACACAAAAACGGTACAATACCTTACGAGTCCTTCGTTACGGTGCCAATTTACACCAAAATGGTGCAATACCGTACGAGTACATCCATACGGTACCAAACCACACAAAAACGGTACAATACCTTACGAGTCCTTCGTTACGGTACCAAACCACACCAAAATGGTGCAATACCGTACGAGTACATGCATACAGTACCAAACCACACCAAAACGGTGCAATACCGTACGAGTACATCCATACGGTACCAAACCACACCAAAACGGTACAATACCTTAGGAGTCCGTCGTTACGTAACCAAACCACACCAAAACTGTGAAATACCGTACGAGTACATCCATACGGTACCAAACCACACCAAAACGGTGCAATACCGTACGAGTACATCCATACGGTACCAAACCACACCAAAACGGTACAATACCTTACGAGTCCTTCGTTACGGTACCAAACCACACCAAAACAGTGCAATACCGTACGAGTACATCAATACGGCACCAAACCACACCAAAACGGTGCAATACCTTACGAGTCCTTCGTTACGGTACCAAAACACACCAAAACGGTTCAATACCGTACGACTACATCAATACGGTACCAAACCACACCAAAACGGTACAATACCTTACGAGTCCTTCGTTACGGTACCAAACCACAACAAAACGGTGCAATACCGTACGAGTACATCCATACGGTACCAAACCACACCAAAATGGTACAATACCTTACGAGTCCTTCGTTACTGTACCAAATCACTACAAAACGGTGCAATACCGTACGAGTACATCCATACGGTACCAAACCACACCAAAACGGTACAATACCTTATGAGTCCTTCGTTACGGTACCAAACCACACCAAAACAGTGCAATACCGTACGAGTACATCAATACGGCACCAAACCACACCAAAACGGTGCAATACCTTACGAGTCCTTCGTTACGGTACCAAAACACACCAAAACGGTTCAATACCGTACGACTACATCAATACGGTACCAAACCACACCAAAACGGTACAATACCTTACGAGTCCTTCGTTACGGTACCAACCCACACCAAAACGGTGCAATACCGCATGAGTACATCCATACGGTACCAAACCTCACCAAAACGGTACAATACCTTACGAGTCCTTCGTTACGGTACCAAACCACAACAAAACGGTGCAATACCGTACGAGTACATCCATACGGTACCAAACCACACCAAAACGGTACAATACCTTACGAGTCCTTCGTTACTGTACCAAACCACAACAAAACGGTGCAATACCGTACGAGTACATCCATATGCTACCAAACCACACCAAAACGGTACAATACCTTACGAGTCCTTCGTTACCGTACCAAACCACAACAAAACGGTGCAATGCTGTACGAGTACATCCATACGGTACCAAACCACACCAAAATTGTACAATACCTTACAAGTCCTTCGTTACGGTACCAAACCACACCAAAACGGTGCAATACCGTACGAGTACATCCATACGGTACCAAACCACACCAAAACGGTGCAATACCGTACGAGTACATCCATACGGTACCAAACCACACCAAAACAGTGCAATACCGTACGAGTATATCCATACGGTACCAAACCACACCAGTACAATACCGTACGAGTACTTCGTTACCGTACGAGTACTTCGTTACGGTACCAAACCACGCCAAAAGGTGCAATACCGTACGAGTACAACCATACGGTACCAAACCACACCAAAACGGTGCATTACCGTACGAGTACATCCATACGGTACCAAACCACTCCAAAACGGTACAATACCGTACGAGTACTTCCATACGGTACCAAACCACACCAAAACGGTGCAATACCGTACGAGTATATCCATACGTTACCAAACCACACCAAAACGGTACCATACCGTACGAGTACATCCATACGGTACCAAACCACTCCAAAACGGTACAATACCGTACGAGTACATCCATACGGTACCAAACCACACCAAAACGGTGCAATACCGTACGAGTACATCCATACGGTACCAAACCACACAAAAACGGTGCAATACCGTACGAATACATCCATACGGTACCAAACGACACAAAAACGGTGCAATACCGTACGAATACATCCATACGGTACCAAACCACACCAAAACGGTACAATACCGTACGAGTACTTCGTTACGGTACCAAACCACACCAAAAGGGTACAATTCCGTACGAGTACTTCGTTACGGTACCAAACCACCACAAAAGGGTACAATACCGTACGAGTACATCCATATGGTACCAAACCACCACAAAAAGGTACAATACCGTACGAGTACATCCATACGGTAACAAACCACACCAAAACGGTGCAATACCGTACGAGTACATCCATACGGTACCAAACCACACCAAAACGGTGCAATATCGTACGAGTACATCCATACGGTACCAAACCACACCAAAACGGTGCAATACCGTACTAGTACATCCATACGGTACCAAAACACACCAAAACGGTGCAATACCGCACGAGTACATCCATACGGTACCAAACCACAGCAAAACGGTGCAATACCGTACGAGTACATCCATACGGTACCAAACCACTCCAAAATGGTACAATACCGTACGAGTACATCCATACGGTACCAAACCACTCCAAAACGGTACAATACCGTGCGAGTACTTCGTTACGGTACCAAACCACAACAAAACGGTGCAATACCGTACGAGTACTTCGTTACGGTACCAAACAACACAAAAACGGTGCAATACCGTACGAGTACATCCATATGGTACCAAACCACACCAAAACGGTCCAATACCATACGAGTACTTCTTTACGGTACCAAACCACACCAAAACGGTACAATACCGTACGAGTACATCCATACGGTACCAAACCACACCAAAACGGTGCAATACCGTACGAGTACATACAAACGGTACAAAACCACACCAAAACAGTGCAATACCGTACGAGTACATCCATACGGTACCAAACCACACCTGTACAATACCGTACGAGTACTTCGTTACGGTACCAAACCACGCCAAAAGGTACAATACCGTACGAGTACATCCATACGGTACCAAACCACACCAAAACGGTGCAATACCGTACGAGTACATCCATACGGTACCAAACCACTCCAAAACGGTACAATACCGTACGAGTTCTTCCATACGGTACCAAACCACACCAAAACGGTGCAATACCATACGAGTATATCCTTACGGTACCAAACCACACCCAAACGGTACCATACCGTACGAGTACATCCATACGGTACCAAACCACTCCAAAACGATACAATACCGTACGAGTACATCCATACGGTACCAAACCACACAAAAACGGTGCAATACCGTACGAGTACATCCATACGGTACCAAACCACACAAAAACGGTGCAATACCGTACGAATACATCCATACGGTACCAAACCACACCAAAACGGTACAATACCGTACCAGTACTTCGTTACGGTACCAAACCACACCAAAAGGGTACAATTCCGTACGAGTACTTCGTTACGGTACCAAACCACCACAAAAGGGTACAATACCGTACGAGTACATCCATACGGTACCAAACCACATCAAAACGGTGCAATACCGTACGAGTACATCCATACGGTACCAAACCACACCAAAACGGTGCAATACCGAACGAGTACATCCATACGGTACCGAACCACACCAAAAGGGTACAATTCCATACGAGTACTTCGTTACGGTACCAAACCACCACAAAAGGGTACAATACCGTACGAGTACATCCATACGGTACCAAACCACACCAAAACGGTGCAATACCGTACGAGTACATCCATACGGTACCAAACCACACCAAAACGGTACAATACCGTACGAGTACATCCATACGGTACCAAACCACACCAAAACGGTACAATACCGTACGAGTACATCAATACGGTACTAAAACCACACCAACACGGTGCAATACCGTACGAGTACATCCATACGGTACCAAACCACACAAAAACGGTGCAATACCGTACGACTACATCCATACGGCAGCAAACCACACTAAAACGGTACAATACCGTACTAGTACTTCGTTACGGTACCAAACCACACCAAAAGGGTACAATTCCGTACGAGTACTTCGTTACGGTACCAAACCACCACAAAAGGGTACAATACCGTACGAGTACATCCATACGGTACGAAAACACACCAAAACAGTGCAATACCATACGAGTACATCCATACGGTACCAAACCACACCAAAACGGTGCAATACCGTACGAGTACATCCATACGGTACCAAACCACTCCAAAACGGTACAATACCGTACGAGTACATCCATACGGTACCAAACCACACCAAAACGGTGCAATACCGTACGAATACATCCATACGGTACCAAACCACATAAAAACGGTGCAATACCGTACGACTACATCCATACGGTACCAAACCACACCAAAACGGTACAATACCGTACTAGTACTTCGTTACGGTACCAAACCACACCAAAAGGGAACAATTCCGTACGAGTACTTCGTTACGGTACCAAACGACCACAAAAGGGTACAATACCGTACGAGTACATCCATATGGTACCAAACCAAACCAAAACGGTGCAATACCGTACGAGTACATCCATACGGTACCAAACCACACCAAAACGGTACAATACCGTACGAGTGCTTCGTTACGGTACCAAACCACACCACAAGGTACAATACCGTACGAGAACATCCATAAGGTACCAAACCACACCAAAAGGTCCAATACCGTACGAGTACATCCATACGGTACAAAACCACACCAAAACGGTGCAATACCGTACGAGTACATCCATACGGTACCAAACCACACCAAAACGGTGCAATACCGTACGAGTATATCCATACGGTACCAAACCACACCAAAACGGTGCAATACCGTACGAGTATATCCATACGGTACAAAACCACACCAAAACGGTGCAATACCGTACGAGTATATTCATACGGTACTAAACCACACCAAAACGGTACAATACCGTACGAGTACATCCATACGGTACCAAACCACACCAAAAGGTACAATACCGTACGAGTACATCCATACGGTACAAAACCACACCAAAACGGTGCAATACCGTACGAGTACATCCATAGGGTACCACACCACACAAAAACGGTGCAATACCGTACGAATACATCCATACGGTACCAAACCACACCAAAACGGTACAATACCGTACTAGTACTTCGTTACGGTACCAAACCACACCAAAAGGGTACAATTCCGTACGAGTACTTCGTTACGGTACCAAACCACCACAAAAGGGTACAATACCGTACGAGTACATCCATACGGTACGAAACCACACCAAAACGGTGCAATACCGTACGAGTACATCCATACGGTACCAAACCACACCAAAACGGTGCAATACCGTACGAGTACATCCATACGGTACCAAACCACTCCAAAACGGTACAATACCGTACGAGTACATCCATACGGTACCAAACCACACCAAAACGGTGCAATACCATACGAATACATCCATACGGTACCAAACCACACAAAAACGGTGCAATACCGTACGACTACATCCATACGGTACCAAACCACACCAAAACGGTACAATACCGTACTAGTACTTCGTTACGGTACCAAACCACACCAAAAGGGTACAATTCCGTACAAGTACTTCGTTACGGTACCAAACGACCACAAAAGGGTACAATTCCGTACGAGTACATCCATATGGTACCAAACCAAACCAAAACGGTGCAATACCGTACGAGTACATCCATACGGTACCAAACCACACCAAAACGGTACAATACCGTACGAGTGCTTCGTTACGGTACCAAACCACACCACAAGGTACAATACCGTACGAGTACATCCATAAGGTACCAAACCACACCAAAAGGTACAATACCGTACGAGTACATCCATACGGTACAAAACCACACCAAAACGGTGCAATACCGTACGAGTACATCCATACGGTACCAAACCACACCAAAACGGTGCAATACCGTACGAGTATATCCATACGGTACCAAACCACACCAAAACGGTGCAATACCGTACGAGTATATCCATACGGTACAAAACCACACCAAAACGGTGCAATACCGTACGAGTATATTCATACGGTACTAAACCACACCAAAACGGTACAATACCGTACGAGTACATCCATACGGTACCAAACCACTCCAAAACGGTACAATACCGTACGAGTACATCCATACGGTACCAAACCACACCAACACGGTGCAATACCGTACGAGTACATCCATACGGTACCAAACCACACAAAAACGTTGCAATACCGTACGACTACATCCATACGGTACCAAAGCACACCAAAACGGTACAATACCGTACCAGTACTTCGTTACGGTACCAAACCACACCAAAAGGGTACAATTCCGTACGAGTACTTCGTTACGGTACCAAACCACCACAAATGGGTACAATACCGTACGAGAACATCCATACGGTACGAAACCACACCAAAACGGTGCAATACCATACGAGTACATCCATACGGTACCAAACCACACCAAAACGGTGCAATACCGTACGAGTGCTTCGTTACGGTACCAAACCACACCAAAAGGTACAATACCGTACGAGTACATCCATACGGTACCAAACCACACCAAAAGGTACAATACCGTACGAGTACATCCATACGGTACCAAACCACACCAAAACGGTGCAATACCGTACGAGTACATCCATAGGGTACCACACCACACAAAAACGGTGCAATACCGTACGAATACATCCATACGGTACCAAACCACACCAAAACGGTACAATACCGTACTAGTACTTCGTTACGGTACCAAACCACACCAAAAGGGTACAATTCCGTACGAGTACTTCGTTACGGTACTAAACCTCCACAAAAGGGTACAATACCATACGAGTACATCCATACGGTACCAAACCACCCCAAAACGGTGCAATACCGTACGTGTACATCCATACGGTACCAAACCACACCAAAACGGTACAATACCTTACGAGTACTTCGTTACGGTACCAAACCACACCAAAAGGTACAATATCGTACGAGTACATCCATACGGTACCAAACCACACCAAAATGGTGCAATACCGTACGAGTACATCCATACGGTACCAAACCACACCAAAACGGTACAATACCGTACGAGTACTTCGTTACGATACCAAACCACACCAAAACGTTACAATACCGTACGAGTACTTCGTTAGGGTACCAAACCACACCAAAACGGTACAATACCGTACGAGTACATCCATACGGTACCAAACCACACCAAAACGGTGCAATACCGTACGAATACATCCATACGGTACCAAACCACACAAAAACGGTGCAATACCGTACGACTACATCCATACGGTACCAAACCACACCAAAACGGTACAATACCGTACTAGTACTTCGTTACGGTACCAAACCACACCAAAAGGGTACAATTCCGTACAAGTACTTCGTTACGGTACCAAACGACCACAAAAGGGTACAATACCGTACGAGTACATCCATATGGTACCAAACCAAACCAAAACGGTGCAATACCGTACGAGTACATCCATACGGTACCAAACCACACCAAAACGGTACAATACCGTACGAGTGCTTCGTTACGGTACCAAACCACACCAAAAGGTACAATACCGTACGAGTACATCCATAAGGTACCAAACCACACCAAAAGGTACAATACCGTACGAGTACATCCATACGGTACAAAACCACACCAAAACGGTGCAATACCGTACGAGTACATCCATACGGTACCAAACCACACCAAAACGGTGCAATACCGTACGAGTATATCCATACGGTACCAAACCACACCAAAACGGTGCAATACCGTACGAGTATATCCATACGGTACAAAACCACACCAAAACGGTGCAATACCGTACGAGTATATTCATACGGTACTAAACCACACCAAAACGGTACAATACCGTACGAGTACATCCATACGGTACCAAACCACTCCAAAACGGTACAATACCGTACGAGTACATCCATACGGTACCAAACCACACCAACACGGTGCAATACCGTACGAGTACATCCATACGGTACCAAACCACACAAAAACGTTGCAATACCGTACGACTACATCCATACGGTACCAAAGCACACCAAAACGGTACAATACCGTACCAGTACTTCGTTACGGTACCGAACCACACCAAAAGGGTACAATTCCGTACGAGTACTTTGTTACGGTACCAAACCACCAAAAATGGGTACAATACCGTACGAGAACATCCATACGGTACGAAACCACACCAAAACGGTACAATACCATACGAGTACATCCATACGGTACCAAACCACACCAAAACGGTGCAATACCGTACGAGTGCTTCGTTACGGTACCAAACCACACCAAAAGGTACAATACCGTACGAGTACATCCATACGGTACCAAACCACACCAAAAGGTACAATACCGTACGAGTACATCCATACGGTACCAAACCACACCAAAACGGTGCAATACCGTACGAGTACATCCATAGGGTACCACACCACACAAAAACGGTGCAATACCGTACGAATACATCCATACGGTACCAAACCACACCAAAATGGTACAATACCGTACTAGTACTTCGTTACGGTACCAAACCACACCAAAAGGGTACAATTCCGTACGAGTACTTCGTTACGGTACTAAACCTCCAAAAAAGGGTACAATACCATACGAGTACATCCATACGGTACCAAACCACCCCAAAACGGTGCAATACCGTACGTGTACATCCATACGGTACCAAACCACACCAAAACGGTACAATACCTTACGAGTACTTCGTTACGGTACCAAACCACACCAAAATTTACAATATCGTACGAGTACATCCATACGGTACCAAACCACACCAAAATGGTGCAATACCGTACGAGTACATCCATACGGTACCAAACTACACCAAAACGGTACAATACCGTACGAGTACTTCGTTACGATACCAAACCACACCAAAACGTTACAATACCGTACGAGTACTTCGTTAGGGTACCAAACAACACCAAAACGGTACAGTACCGTACGAGTACATCCATACGGTACCAAACCACACCAAAACGGTGCAATACCGTACGAATACATCCATACGGTACCAAACCACACAAAAACGGTGCAATACCGTACGACTACATCCATACGGTACCAAACCACACCAAAACGGTACAATACCGTACTAGTACTTCGTTACGGTACCAAACCACACCAAAAGGGTACAATTCCGTACAAGTACTTCGTTACGGTACCAAACGACCACAAAAGGGTACAATACCGTACGAGTACATCCATATGGTACCAAACCAAACCAAAACGGTGCAATACCGTACGAGTACATCCATACGGTACCAAACCACACCAAAACGGTACAATACCGTACGAGTGCTTCGTTACGGTACCAAACCACACCACAAGGTACAATACCGTACGAGTACATCCATAAGGTACCAAACCACACCAAAAGGTACAATACCGTACGAGTACATCCATACGGTACAAAACCACACCAAAACGGTGCAATACCGTACGAGTACATCCATACGGTACCAAACCACACCAAAACGGTGCAATACCGTACGAGTATATCCATACGGTACCAAACCACACCAAAACGGTGCAATACCGTACGAGTATATCCATACGGTACAAAACCACACCAAAACGGTGCAATACCGTACGAGTATATTCATACGGTACTAAACCACACCAAAACGGTACAATACCGTACGAGTACATCCATACGGTACCAAACCACTCCAAAACGGTACAATACCGTACGAGTACATCCATACGGTACCAAACCACACCAACACGGTGCAATACCGTACGAGTACATCCATACGGTACCAAACCACACAAAAACGTTGCAATACCGTACGACTACATCCATACGGTACCAAAGCACACCAAAACGGTACAATACCGTACCAGTACTTCGTTACGGTACCGAACCACACCAAAAGGGTACAATTCCGTACGAGTACTTTGTTACGGTACCAAACCACCAAAAATGGGTACAATACCGTACGAGAACATCCATACGGTACGAAACCACACCAAAACGGTACAATACCATACGAGTACATCCATACGGTACCAAACCACACCAAAACGGTGCAATACCGTACGAGTGCTTCGTTACGGTACCAAACCACACCAAAAGGTACAATACCGTACTAGTACATCCATACGGTACCAAACCACACCAAAACGGTGCAATACCGTACGAGTACATCCATACGGTACCAAACCACACCAAAACGGTACAATACCGTACGAGTACATCCATACGGTACCAAACCACAGCAAAATGGTACAATACCGTACGAGTACATCCATAATGTACCAAACCACACCAAAACGGTACAATACCGTACGAGTACTTCGTTACGGTACCAAACCACACCAAAACGGTAGAATACCGTACGACTACTTCGTTGCTGTACCAAACAACACCAAAACGGTACAATACCGTACGAGTACATCCATAATGTACCAAACCACACCAAAACGGTGCAATACCGTACGAGGACATCCATACGGTACCAAACCACACCAAACCACACCAAAACGGTACAACACCGTACCAGTACTTCGTTACGGTACCAAACCACACCAAAAGGTACAATACCGTACGAGTACATCCACACGGTACCAAACCACACCAAAATGGTGCAATACCGTACGAGTACATCCATACGGTACCAAACCACACCAAAACGGTACAATACCGTACGAGTACTTCGTTACGGTACCAAACCACACCAAAAGGTACAATACCGTACGAGTACAACCATACGGTACCAAACCACACCAAAATGGTGCAATACCGTACGAGTACATCCATACGGTACCAAACCACACTAAAACGGTACAATACCACACGAGTACTTCGTTACGGTACCAAACCACACCAAAACGGTACAATACCGTACGAGTACTTCGTTACGGTACCAAACCACACCAAAACGGTACAATACCGTACGAGCACTTCGTTACGGTACCAAACAACACCAAAACGGTACAATACCGTACGAGTAAATCCATAATGTACCAAACCACACCAAAACGGTGCAATACCGTACGATTACATCCATACGGTACCAAACCACCCCAAAACGGTACAACACCGTACGAGTACTTCGTTACGGTACCAAACCACACCAAAAGGTACAATACCGTACGAGTACATCCATACGGTACCAAACCACACCAAAATCGTGCAATACCGTACGAGTACATCCATACGGTACCAAACCACACCAAAACGGTACAATACCATACGAGTACTTAGTTACGGTACCAAACCACACCAAAACGGTACAATACCGTACGAGTACTTCGTTACGGTACCAAACCACACCAAAACGGTACAATACCGTACGAGTACTTCGTTAGGGTATCAAACAACACCAAAACGGTACAATACCGTATGAGTACATCCATAAGGTACTAAACCACACCAAAACGGTGCAATACCGTAAGAGTACATCCATACGGTACCAAACCACACCAGTACAATACCGTACGAGTACTTCGTTACGGTACCAAACCACACCAAAATGGTACAATACCGTACGAGTACATCCATACGGTACCAAACCACACCAAAACGGTGCAATACCGTACGAGTACATCCATACGGTACCAAACCACACCAAAATGGTACAATACCGTACGAGTACTTTGTTACGGTACCAAACCACACCCAAAGGTACAATACCGTTCGAGTACATCCATACGGTACCAAACCACACCAAAACGGGGCAATACCGTACGAGTACATCCATACGGTACCAAACCGCACCAAAACGGTGCAATACCGTACGAGTACATCCATACGGTACCAAACCACTCCAAAACGGTATAATACCGTACGAGTACATCCATACGGTACGAAACCACACCAACACGGTGCAATACCGTACGAGTACATCCATACGGTACCAAACCACACAAAAACGGTGCAATACCGCACGAATACATCCATACGGTACCAAACCACACAAAAACGGTGCAATATCGTACGAATACATCCATACGGTACCAAACCACACCAAAACAGTACAATACCGTACGAGTACTTCGTTACGGTACCAAACCACACCAAAAGGGTACAATTCCGTACGAGTACTTCGTTACGGTACCAAAGCACCACAAAAGGGTACAATACCGTACGAGTACATCCATACGGTTCCAAACCACCCCAAAACGGTGCAATACCGTACGTGTACATCCATACGGTACCAAACCACACCAAAACGGTACAATACCATAAGAGTACTTCGTTACGGTACCAAACCACACCAAAAGGTACAATTCCGTACGAGTACATCCATACGGTACCAAACCACACCAAAACGGTGCAATACCGTACGAGTACATCCATACGGTACCAAACTACACCAAAACGGTACAATACCGTACGAGTACTTCGTTACGGTACCAAACAACACCAAAACGGTACAATACCATACGAGTACTTCGTTACGGTACCAAAGCACACCAAAAGGTACAATACCGTACGAGTACAACCATACGGTACCAAACCACACCAAAACGGTACAATACCGTACGAGTACTTCGTTACGGTACCAAACCACACCAAAAGGTACAATACCGTACGAGTAAATCCATACGGTACCAAACCACACCAAAACGGTGCAATACCGTACGAGTACATCCATACGGTACCAAACCACACAAAAACGGTACAATACCGTACGAGTACTTCGTTACGGTACCAAACCACCCCAAAACGGTACAATACCGTACGAGTACTTCGTTAGGGCACCAAACAACACCAAAACGGTTCAATACCGTACGAGTACATCCATAAGGTACCAAACCACACCAAAATGGTGCAATACCGTACTAGTACATCCATACGGTACCAAACCACACCAAAACGGTGCAATACCGTACGAGTACATCCATACGGTACCAAACCACACCAAAACGGTACAATACCGTACGAGTACATCCATACGGTACCAAACCACAGCAAAATGGTACAATACCGTACGAGTACATCCATAATGTACCAAACCACACCAAAACGGTACAATACCGTACGAGTACTTCCTTACGGTACCAAACCACACCAAAACGGTAGAATACCGTACGACTACTTCGTTACTGTACCAAACAACACCAAAACGGTACAATACCGTACGAGTACATCCATAATGTACCAAACCACACCAAAACGGTGCAGTACCGTACGAGGACATCCATACGGTACCAAGCCACACCAAACTACACCAAAACGGTACAACACCGTACCAGTACTTCGTTACGGTACCAAACCACACCAAAAGGTACAATACCGTACGAGTACATCCACACGGTACCAAACCACACCAAAATGGTGCAATACCGTACGAGTACATCCATACGGTACCAAACCACACCAAAACGGTACAATACCGTACGAGTACTTCGTTACGGTACCAAACCACACCAAAAGGTACAATACCGTACGAGTACAACCATACGGTACCAAACCACACCAAAATGGTGCAATACCGTACGAGTACATCCATACGGTACCAAACCACACTAAAACGGTACAATACCACACGAGTACTTCGTTACGGTACCAAACCACACCAAAACGGTACAACACCGTACGAGTACTTCGTTACGGTACCAAACAACACCAAAACGGTACAATACCGTACGAGTACATCCATAAGGTACCAAACCACACCAAAACGGTGCAATACCCTACTAGTACATCCATACGGTACCAAAACACACCAAAACGGTGCAATACCGCACGAGTACATCCATACGGTACCAAACCACACCAAAACAGTGCAATACCGTACGAGTACATCCATACGGTACCAAACCACTCCAAAATGGTACAATACCGTACGAGTACATCCATATGGTACCAAACCACACCAAAACGGCACAATACCGTACGAGTACTTCGTTACGCTGCCAAACCACAACAAAACGGTACAATACCGTACGAGTACATCCATACGGTACCAAACCACACCAAAACAGTACAATACCGTACGAGTACATCCATACGGTACCAAACCACACCAGTACAATACCGTACGAGTACTTCGTTGCGGTACAAAACCACACCAAAAGGTACAATACCGTACGAGTACATCCATACGGTACCAAACCAACCCAAAACGGTGCAATACCGTACGTGTACATCCATACGGTACCAAACCACACCAAAACGGTACAATACCTTACGAGTACTTCGTTACGGTACCAAACCACACCAAAAGGTACAATACCGTACGAGTACAACCATACGGTACAAACCACACCAAAATGGTGCAATACCGTACGAGTACATCCATACGGTACCAAACCACACCAAAACGGTACAATACCACACGAGTACTTCGTTACGGTACCAAACCACACCAAAACGGTACAATACCGTACGAGTACTTCGTTAGGGCACCAAACAACACAAAAACGGTACAATACCGTACGAGTACATCCATAAGGTACCAAACCACACCAAAATGGTGCAATACCGTACTAGTACATCCATACGGTACCAAACCACACCAAAACGGTGCAATACCGTACGAGTACATCCATACGGTGCCAAACCACACCAAAACGGTACAATACCGTACGAGTACATCCATACGGTACCAAACCACACCAAAACGGTACAATACCAAACGAGTACATCCATAAGGTACCAAACCACACAAAAACGGTACAATACCGTACGAGTACTTCGTTACGGTACCAAACCACACCAAAACGGTACAATACCGTACGACTACTTCGTTACGGTACCAAACAACACCAAAACGGTACAATACCGTACGAGTACATCCATAATGTACCAAACCACACCAAAACGGTGCAATACCGTACGAGGACATCCATACGGTACCAAACCACACCAAAACGGTACAACACCGTACCAGTACTTCGTTACGGTACCAAACCACACCAAAAGGTACAATACCGTACGAGTACATCCACACGGTACCAAACCACACCAAAATGGTGCAATACCGTACGAGTACATCCATACGGTACCAAACCACACCAAAATGGTACAATACCGTACGAGTACTTCGTTACGGTACCAAGCCACACCAAAAGTTACAATATCGTACGAGTACATCCATACGGTACCAAACCACACCAAAATGGTGCAATACCGTACGAGTACATCCATACGGTACCAAACCACACCAAAACGGTACAATACCGTACGAGTACTTCGTTACGATACCAAACCACACCAAAACGTTACAATACCGTACGAGTACTTCGTTAGGGTACCAAACCACACCAAAACGGTACAATACCGTACGAGTACATCCATACGGTACCAAACCACACCAAAACGGTGCAATACCGTACGAATACATCCATACGGTACCAAACCACACAAAAACGGTGCAATACCGTACGACTACATCCATACGGTACCAAACCACACCAAAACGGTACAATACCGTACTAGTACTTCGTTACGGTACCGAACCACACCAAAAGGGTACAATTCCGTACAAGTACTTCGTTACGGTACCAAACGACCACAAAAGGGTACAATACCGTACGAGTACATCCATATGGTACCAAACCAAACCAAAACGGTGCAATACCGTACGAGTACATCCATACGGTACCAAACCACACCAAAACGGTACAATACCGTACGAGTGCTTCGTTACGGTACCAAACCACACCACAAGGTACAATACCGTACGAGTACATCCATAAGGTACCAAACCACACCAAAAGGTACAATACCGTACGAGTACATCCATACGGTACAAAACCACACCAAAACGGTGCAATACCGTACGAGTACATCCATACGGTACCAAACCACACCAAAACGGTGCAATACCGTACGAGTATATCCATACGGTACCAAACCACACCAAAACGGTGCAATACCGTACGAGTATATCCATACGGTACAAAACCACACCAAAACGGATCAATACCGTACGAGTATATTCATACGGTACTAAACCACACCAAAACGGTACAATACCGTACGAGTACATCCATACGGTACCAAACCACTCCAAAACGGTACAATACCGTACGAGTACATCCATACGGTACCAAACCACACCAACACGGTGCAATACCGTACGAGTACATCCATACGGTACCAAACCACACAAAAACGTTGCAATACCGTACGACTACATCCATACGGTACCAAAGCACACCAAAACGGTACAATACCGTACCAGTACTTCGTTACGGTACCGAACCACACCAAAAGGGTACAATTCCGTACGAGTACTTTGTTACGGTACCAAACCACCAAAAATGGGTACAATACCGTACGAGAACATCCATACGGTACGAAACCACACCAAAACGGTACAATACCATACGAGTACATCCATACGGTACCAAACCACACCAAAACGGTGCAATACCGTACGAGTGCTTCGTTACGGTACCAAACCACACCAAAAGGTACAATACCGTACGAGTACATCCATACGGTACCAAACCACACCAAAACGGTGCAATACCGTACGAGTACATCCATAGGGTACCACACCACACAAAAACGGTGCAATACCGTACGAATACATCCATACGGTACCAAACCACACCAAAACGGTACAATACCGTACTAGTACTTCGTTACGGTACCAAACCACACCAAAAGGGTACAATTCCGTACGAGTACTTCGTTACGGTACTAAACCTCCACAAAAGGGTACAATACCATACGAGTACATCCATACGGTACCAAACCACCCCAAAACGGTGCAATACCGTACGTGTACATCCATACGGTACCAAACCACACCAAAACGGTACAATACCTTACGAGTACTTCGTTACGGTACCAAACCACACCAAAAGGTACAATATCGTACGAGTACATCCATACGGTACCAAACCACACCAAAATGGTGCAATACCGTACGAGTACATCCATACGGTACCAAACCACACCAAAACGGTACAATACCGTACGAGTACTTCGTTACGGTACCAAACCACACCAAAACGTTACAATACCGTACGAGTACTTCGTTAGGGTACCAAACAACACCAAAACGGTACAATACCGTACGAGTACATCCATAAGTTACCAAACCACACCAAAACGGTGCAATACCGTACTAGTACATCCATACGGTACCAAACCACACCAAAACGGTGCAATACCGTACGAGTACATCCATACGGCACCAAACCACACCAAAACGGTACAATACCGTACGAGTACATCCATACGGTACCAAACCACAACAAAACGGTACAATACCGTACCAGTACATCCATAAGGTACCAAACCACACCAAAACTGTACAATACCGTACGAGTACTTCGTTACGGTACCAAACCACACCAAAATGGTACAATACATTGTACCGTACGAGTACATCCATACGGTACCAAACCACACCAAAACGGTACAATACCGTACGAGTACTTCGTTACGGTACCAAACCACACCAAAACACCAAAACGGTACAATACCGTACGAGTACTTCGTTACGGTACCAAACAACACCAAAACGGTACAATTCCGTACGAGTAAATCCATAATGTACCAAACCACACCAAAACGGTGCAATACCGTACGATTACATCCATACGGTACCAAACCACACCAAAACGGTACAACACCGTACGAGTACTTCGTTACGGTACCAAACCACACCAAAAGGTACAATACCGTACGAGTACATCCATACGGTACCAAACCACACCAAAATCGTGCAATACCGTACGAGTACATCCATACGGTACCAAACCACACCAAAACGGTACAATACCATACGAGTACTTAGTTACGGTACCAAACCACACCAAAACGGTACAATACCGTACGAGTACTTCGTTACGGTACCAAACCACACCAAAACGGTACAATACCGTACGAGTACTTCGTTAGGGTACCAAACAACACCAAAACGGTACAATACCGTATGAGTACATCCATAAGGTACCAAACCACACCAAAACGGTGCAATACCGTACGAGTACATCCATACGGTACCAACCCACACCAGTACAATACCGTACGAGTACTTCGTTACGGTACCAAACCACACCAAAATGGTACAATACCGTACGAGTACATCCATACGGTACCAAACCACACCAAAACGGTGCAATACCGTACGAGTACATCCATACGGTACCAAACCACACCAAAATGGTACAATACCGTACGAGTACTTTGTTACGGTACCAAACCACACCAAAAGGTACAATACCGTTCGAGTACATCCATACGGTACCAAACCACACCAAAACGGGGCAATACCGTACGAGTACATCCATACGGTACCAAACCGCACCAAAACGGTGCAATACCGTACGAGTACATCCATACGGTACCAAACCACTCCAAAACGGTACAATACCGTACGAGTACTTTCATACGGTACCTAACCACACCAAAACGGTGCAATACCGTACGAGTAGATCCATACGGTACCAAACCCCACCAAAACGGTACAATACCATACGAGTACTTAGTTACGGTACCAAACCACACCAAAACGGTACAATACCGTACGAGTACTTCGTTACGGTACCAAACCACACCAAAACGGTACAATACCGTACGAGTACTTCGTTACGGTACCAAACCACCCCAAAACGGTACAATACCGTACGAGTACTTCGTTAGGGCACCAAACAACACCAAAACGGTTCAATACCGTACGAGTACATCCATAAGGTACCAAACCACACCAAAATGGTGCAATACCGTACTAGTACATCCATACGGTACCAAACCACACCAAAACGGTGCAATACCGTACGAGTACATCCATACGGTACCAAACCACACCAAAACGGTACAATACCGTACGAGTACTTCGTTACGGTACCAAACCACACCAAAAGGTACAATACCGTACGAGTAAATCCATACGGTACCAAACCACACCAAAACGGTGCAATACCGTACGAGTACATCCATACGGTACCAAACCACACCAAAACGGTACAATTCCGTACGAGTACTTCGTTACGGTACCAAACCACCCCCAAACGGTACAATACCGTACGAGTACTTCGTTAGGGCACCAAACAACACCAAAACGGTTCAATACCGTACGAGTACATCCATAAGGTACCAAACCACACCAAAATGGTGCAATACCGTACTAGTACATCCATACGGTACCAAACCACACCAAAACGGTGCAATACCGTACGAGTACATCCATACGGTACCAAACCACACCAAAACGGTACAATACCGTACGAGTACATCCATACGGTACCAAACCACAGCAAAATGGTACAATACCGTACGAGTACATCCATAATGTACCAAACCACACCAAAACGGTACAATACCGTACGAGTACTTCCTTACGGTACCAAACCACACCAAAACGGTAGAATACCGTACGACTACTTCGTTACTGTACCAAACAACACCAAAACGGTACAATACCGTACGAGTACATCCATAATGTACCAAACCACACCAAAACGGTGCAGTACCGTACGAGGACATCCATACGGTACCAAGCCACACCAAACCACACCAAACCACACCAAAACGGTACAACACCGTACCAGTACTTCGTTACGGTACCAAACCACACCAAAAGGTACAATACCGTACGAGTACATCCACACGGTACCAAACCACACCAAAATGGTGCAATACCGTACGAGTACATCCATACGGTACCAAACCACACCAAAACGGTACAATACCGTACGAGTACTTCGTTACGGTACCAAACCACACCAAAAGGTACAATACCGTACGAGTACAACCATACGGTACCAAACCACACCAAAATGGTGCAATACCGTACGAGTACATCCATACGGTACCAAACCACACTAAAACGGTACAATACCACACGAGTACTTCGTTACGGTACCAAACCACACCAAAACGGTACAATACCGTACGAGTACTTCGTTAGGGTATCAAACAACACCAAAACGGTACAATACCGTATGAGTACATCCATAAGGTACTAAACCACACCAAAACGGTGCAATACCGTAAGAGTACATCCATACGGTACCAAACCACACCAATACAATACCGTACGAGTACTTCGTTACGGTACCAAACCACACCAAAATGGTACAATACCGTACGAGTACATCCATACGGTACCAAACCACACCAAAACGGTGCAATACCGTACGAGTACATCCATACGGTACCAAACCACACCAAAATGGTACAATACCGTACGAGTACTTTGTTACGGTACCAAACCACACCAAAAGGTACAATACCGTTCGAGTACATCCATACGGTACCAAACCACACCAAAACGGGGCAATACCGTACGAGTACATCCATACGGTACCAAACCGCACCAAAACGGTGCAATACCGTACGAGTACATCCATACGGTACCAAACCACTCAAAAACGGTATAATACCGTACGAGTACATCCATACGGTACGAAACCACACCAAAACGGTGCAATACCGTACGAGTACATCCATACGGTACCAAACCACACAAAAACGGTGCAATACCGCACGAATACATCCATACGGTACCAAACCACACAAAAACGGTGCAATATCGTACGAATACATCCATACGGTACCAAACCACACCAAAACAGTACAATACCGTACGAGTACTTCGTTACGGTACCAAACCACACCAAAAGGGTACAATTCCGTACGAGTACTTCGTTACGGTACCAAAGCACCACAAAAGGGTACAATACCGTACGAGTACATCCATACGGTACCAAACCACCCCAAAACGGTGCAATACCGTACGTGTACATCCATACGGTACCAAACCACACCAAAACGGTACAATACCATAAGAGTACTTCGTTACGGTACCAAACCACACCAAAAGGTACAATTCCGTACGAGTACATCCATACGGTACCAAACCACACCAAAACGGTGCAATACCGTACGAGTACATCCATACGGTACCAAACTACACCAAAACGGTACAATACCGTACGAGTACTTCGTTACGGTACCAAACAACACCAAAACGGTACAATACCATACGAGTACTTCGTTACGGTACCAAAGCACACCAAAAGGTACAATACCGTACGAGTACAACCATACGGTACCAAACCACACCAAAACGGTACAATACCGTACGAGTACTTCGTTACGGTACCAAACCACACCAAAAGGTACAATACCGTACGAGTAAATCCATACGGTACCAAACCACACCAAAACGGTGCAATACCGTACGAGTACATCCATACGGTACCAAACCACACCAAAACGGTACAATTCCGTACGAGTACTTCGTTACGGTACCAAACCACCCCAAAACGGTACAATACCGTACGAGTACTTCGTTAGGGCACCAAACAACACCAAAACGGTTCAATACCGTACGAGTACATCCATAAGGTACCAAACCACACCAAAATGGTGCAATACCGTACTAGTACATCCATACGGTACCAAACCACACCAAAACGGTGCAATACCGTACGAGTACATCCATACGGTACCAAACCACACCAAAACGGTACAATACCGTACGAGTACATCCATACGGTACCAAACCACAGCAAAATGGTACAATACCGTACGAGTACATCCATAATGTACCAAACCACACCAAAACGGTACAATACCGTACGAGTACTTCCTTAAGGTACCAAACCACACCAAAACGGTAGAATACCGTACGACTACTTCGTTACTGTACCAAACAACACCAAAACGGTACAATACCGTACGAGTACATCCATAATGTACCAAACCACACCAAAACGGTGCAGTACCGTACGAGGACATCCATACGGTACCAAGCCACACCAAACCACACCAAACCACACCAAAACGGTACAACACCGTACCAGTACTTCGTTACGGTACCAAACCACACCAAAAGGTACAATACCGTACGAGTACATCCACACGGTACCAAACCACACCAAAATGGTGCAATACCGTACGAGTACATCCATACGGTACCAAACCACACCAAAACGGTACAATACCGTACGAGTACTTCGTTACGGTACCAAACCACACCAAAAGGTACAATACCGTACGAGTACAACCATACGGTACCAAACCACACCAAAATGGTGCAATACCGTACGAGTACATCCATACGGTACCAAACCACACTAAAACGGTACAATACCACACGAGTACTTCGTTACGGTACCAAACCACACCAAAACGGTACAACACCGTACGAGTACTTCGTTACGGTACCAAACAACACCAAAACGGTACAATACCGTACGAGTACATCCATAAGGTACCAAACCACACCAAAACGGTGCAATACCGTACTAGTACATCCATACGGTACCAAAACACACCAAAACGGTGCAATACCGCACGAGTACATCCATACGGTACCAAACCACACCAAAACAGTGCAATACCGTACGAGTACATCCATACGGTACCAAACCACTCCAAAATGGTACAATACCGTACGAGTACATCCATACGGTACCAAACCACACCAAAACGGCACAATACCGTACGAGTACTTCGTTACGCTGCCAAACCACAACAAAACGGTACAATATCGTACGAGTACATCCATACGGTACCAAACCACACCAAAACAGTACAATACCGTACGAGTGCATCCATACGGTACCAAACCACACCAGTACAATACCGTACGAGTACTTCGTTGCGGTACCAAACCACACCAAAAGGTACAATACCGTACGAGTACATCCATACGGTACCAAACCAACCCAAAACGGTGCAATACCGTACGTGTACATCCATACGGTACCAAACCACACCAAAACGGTACAATACCTTACGAGTACTTCGTTACGGTACCAAACCACACCAAAAGGTACAATACCGTACGAGTACAACCATACGGTACAAACCACACCAAAATGGTGCAATACCGTACGAGTACATCCATACGGTACCAAACCACACCAAAACGGTACAATACCACTCGAGTACTTCGTTACGGTACCAAACCACACCAAAACGGTACAATACCGTACGAGTACTTCGTTAGGGCACCAAACAACACCAAAACGGTACAATACCGTACGAGTACATCCATAAGGTACCAAACCACACCAAAATGGTGCAATACCGTACTAGTACATCCATACGGTACCAAACCACACCAAAACGGTGCAATACCGTACGAGTACATCCATACGGTGCCAAACCACACCAAAACGGTACAATACCGTACGAGTACATCCATACGGTACCAAACCACACCAAAACGGTACAATACCGTACGAGTACATCCATAAGGTACCAAACCACACAAAAACGGTACAAAACCGTACGAGTACTTCGTTACGGTACCAAACCACACCAAAACGGTACAATACCGTACGACTACTTCGTTACGGTACCAAACAACACCAAAACGGTACAATACCGTACGAGTACATCCATAATGTACCAAACCACACCAAAACGGTGCAATACCGTACGAGGACATCCATACGGTACCAAACCACACCAAAACGGTACAACACCGTACCAGTACTTCGTTACGGTACCAAACCACACCAAAAGGTACAATACCGTACGAGTACATCCACACGGTACCAAACCACACCAAAATGGTGCAATACCGTACGAGTACATCCATACGGTACCAAACCACACCAAAACGGTACAATACCGTACGAGTACTTCGTTACGGTACCAAACCACACCAAAAGGTACAATACCGTACGAGTACAACCATACGGTACCAAACCACACCAAAATGGTGCAATACCGTACGAGTACATCCATACGGTACCAAACCACACCAAAACGGTACAATACCACACGAGTACTTCGTTACGGTACCAAACCACACCAAAACGGTACATTACCATACAAGTACTTCGTTACGGTACCAAACAACACCAAAACGGTGCAATACCGTACTAGTACATCCATACGGTACCAAAACACACCAAAACGGTGCAATACCGTACGAGTACATCCATACGGTACCAAACCACACCAAAACGGTGCAATACCGTACGAGTACATCCATACGGTACCAAACCACTCCAAAATGGTACAATACCGTACGAGTACATCCATACGGTACCAAACCACACCAAAACGGCACAATACCGTACGAGTACTTCGTTACGCTGCCAAACCACAACAAAACGGTACAATACCGTACGAGTACATCCATACGGTACCAAACCACACCAAAACAGTACAATACCGTACGAGTACATCCATACGGTACCAAACCACACCAGTACAATACCGTACGATTACTTCGTTGCGGTACCAAACCACACCAAAAGGTACAATACCGTACGAGTACATCCATACGGTACCAAACCACCCCAAAACGGTGCAATACCGTACGTGTACATCCATACGGTACCAAACCACACCAAAACGGTACAATACCTTACGAGTACTTCGTTACGGTACCAAACCACACCAAAAGGTACAATACCGTACGAGTACAACCACACGGTACAAAACCACACCAAAATGGTGCAATACCGTACGAGTACATCCATACGGTACCAAACCACACCAAAACGGTACAATACCACACGAGTACTTCGTTATGGTACCAAACCACACCAAAACGGTGCAATACCGTACGAGTACATCCATACGGTACCAAACCACACCAAAACGGTCCAATACCATACGAGTACTTCTTTACGGTACCAAACCACACCAAAACGGTACAATACCATACGAGTACATCCATACGGTACCAAACCACACCAAAACGGTGCAATACCGTATGAGTACATCCATACGGTACCAAACCACACCAAAACAGTGCAATACCGTACGAGTATATCCATACGGTACCAAACCACACCAGTACAGTACCGTACGAGTACTTCGTTACGGTACCAAACCACACCAAAAGGTACAATACCGTACGAGTACATCCATACGGTACCAAACCACACCAAAACGGTGCATTACCGTACGAGTACATCCATACGGTATCAAACCACTCCAAAACGGTACAATACCGTACGAGTACTTCCATACGGTACCAAACCACACCAAAACGGTGCAATACCGTACGAGTACATCCATACGGTACCAAACCACACCAAAACGGTACAATACCGTACGAGTACATCCATAAGGTACCAAACCACACCAAAACGGTACAAAACCGTACGAGTACTTCGTTACGGTACCAAACCACACCAAAACGGTACAATACCGTACGACTACTTCGTTACGGTACCAAACAACACCAAAACGGTACAATACCGTACGAGTACATCCATAATGTACCAAACCACACCAAAACGGTGCAATACCGTACGAGGACATCCATACGGTACCAAACAACACCAAAACGGTACAACACCGTACCAGTACTTCGTTACGATACCAAACCACACCAAAAGGTACAATACCGTACGAGTACATCCACACGGTACCAAACCACACCAAAATGGTGCAATACCGTACGAGTACATCCATACGGTACCAAACCACACCAAAACGGTACAATACCGTACGAGTACTTCGTTACGGTACCAAACCACACCAAAAGGTACAATACCGT
This sequence comes from Rhododendron vialii, assembly GCF_030253575.1. Classification (NCBI taxonomy): domain Eukaryota; kingdom Viridiplantae; phylum Streptophyta; class Magnoliopsida; order Ericales; family Ericaceae; genus Rhododendron; species Rhododendron vialii. The sequence continues at coordinate 32,259,290 of NC_080557.1, read as the reverse complement.
ACGAGTACAACCATACGGTACCAAACCACACCAAAATGGTGCAATACCGTGCGAGTACATCCATACGGTACCAAACCACACCAAAACGGTACAATACCACACGAGTACTTCGTTACGGTACCAAACCACACCAAAACGGTACATTACCATACGAGTACTTCGTTACGGTACCAAACAACACCAAAACGGTGCAATACCGTACTAGTACATCCATACGGTACCAAAACACACCAAAACGGTGCAATACCGTACGAGTACATCCATACGGTACCAAACCACACCAAAACGGTGCAATACCGTACGAGTACATCCATACGGTACCAAACCACTCCAAAATGGTACAATACCGTACGAGTACATCCATACGGTACCAAACCACACCAAAACGGCACAATACCGTACGAGTACTTCGTTACGCTGCCAAACCACAACAAAACGGTACAATACCGTACGAGTACATCCATACGGTACCAAACCACACCAAAACAGTACAATACCGTACGAGTACATCCATACGGTACCAAACCACACCAGTACAATACCGTACGATTACTTCGTTGCGGTACCAAACCACACCAAAAGGTACAATACCGTACGAGTACATCCATACGGTACCAAACCACCCCAAAACGGTGCAATACCGTACGTGTACATCCATACGGTACCAAACCACACCAAAACGGTACAATACCTTACGAGTACTTCGTTACGGTACCAAACCACACCAAAAGGTACAATACCGAACGAGTACAACCACACGGTACAAAACCACACCAAAATGGTGCAATACCGTACGAGTACATCCATACGGTACCAAACCACACCAAAACGGTACAATACCACACGAGTACTTCGTTACGGTACCAAACCACACCAAAACGGTGCAATACCGTACGAGTACATCCATACGGTACCAAACCACACCAAAACGGTCCAATACCATACGAGTACTTCTTTACGGTACCAAACCACACCAAAACGGTACAATACCGTACGAGTACATCCATACGGTACCAAACCACACCAAAACGGTGCAATACCGTATGAGTACATCCATACGGTACCAAACCACACCAAAACAGTGCAATACCGTACGAGTATATCCATACGGTACCAAACCACACCAGTACAGTACCGTACGAGTACTTCGTTACGGTACCAAACCACACCAAAAGGTACAATACCGTACGAGTACATCCATACGGTACCAAACCACACCAAAACGGTGCATTACCGTACGAGTACATCCATACGGTATCAAACCACTCCAAAACGGTACAATACCGTACGAGTACTTCCATACGGTACCAAACCACACCAAAACGGTGCAATACCGTACGAGTATATCCATACGGTACCAAACCACACCAAAACGGTACCATACCGTACGAGTACATCCATACGGTACCAAACCACTCCAAAACGGTACAATACCGTACGAGTACATCCATACGGTACCAAACCACACCAAAACGGTGCAATACCGTACGAGTACATCCATACGGTACCAAACCACACAAAAACGGTGCAATACCGTACGAATACATCCATACGTTACCAAACCACACAAAAACGGTGCAATACCGTACGAATACATCCATACGGTACCAAACCACACCAAAACAGTACAATACCGTACGAGTACTTCGTTACGGTACCAAACCACACCAAAAGGGTACAATTCCGTCCGAGTACTTCGTTACGGTACCAAACCACCACAAAAGGGTACAATACCGTACGAGTACATCCATACGGTACCAAACCACCACAAAAAGGTACAATACCGTAGGAGTACATCCATACAGTACCAAACCACACCAAAACGGTGCAAAACCGTACGAGTACATCCATACGGTACCAAACCACACCAAAACGGTGCAATATCGTACGAGTACATCCATACAGTACCAAACCACACCAAAACGGTGCAATACCGTACTAGTACATCCATACGGTACCAGAACACACCAAAACGGTGCAATACCGCACGAGTGCATCCATACGGTACCAAACCACAGCAAAACGGTGCAATACAGTACGAGTACATCCATACGGTACCGAACCACTCCAAAATGGTACAATTCCGTACGAGTACATCCATACGGTACCAAACCACACCAAAACGGTACAATACCGTGCGAGTACTTCGTTACGGTACCAAACCACAACAAAACGGTACAATACCGTACGAGTACTTCGTTACGGTACCAAACAACACCAAAACGGTACAATACCGTACGAGTACATCCATAAGGTACCAAACCACACCAAAACGGTGCAATACCGTACGAGTACATCCATACGGTACCAAACCACACCAAAACGGTGCAATACCGTACGACTACATCCATACGGTACCAAACCACACCAAAACAGTGCAATACCGTACGAGTACATCCATACGGTACCAAACCACACCAGTACAATACCGTACGAGTACTTCGTTACGGTACCAAACACACCAAAAGGTACAATACCGTACAAGTACATCCATACGGTACCAAACCACACCAAAACGGTGCAATACCTTACGAGTACATCCATACGGTACCAAACCACTCCAAAACGGTACAATACCGTACGAGTTCTTCCATACGGTACCAAACCACACCAAAACGGTGCAATACCATACGAGTATATCCATACGGTACCAAACCACACCAAAACGGTACCATACCGTACGAGTACATCCATACGGTACCAAACCACTCCAAAACGGTACAATACCGTACGAGTACATCCATACGGTACCAAACCACACAAAAACGGTGCAATACCGTACGAATACATCCATACGGTACCAAACCACACAAAAACGGTGCAATACCGTACGAATACATCCATACGGTACCAAACCACACAAAAACGGTGCAATACCGTACGAATACATCCATACGGTACCAAACCACACCAAAACAGTACAATACCGTACGAGTACTTCGTTACGGTACCAAACCACACCAAAAGGGTACAATTCCGTACGAGTAGTTCGTTACGGTACCAAACCACCACAAAAGGTTACAATACCGTACAAGTACATCCATACGGTACCAAACCACCACAAAAAGGTACAATACCGTACGAGTACATCCATACGGTACCAAACCACACCAAAACGGTGCAATACCGTACGAGTACATCCGTACGGTACCAAACCACACCAAAATGGTGCAATACCGTACGAGTACATCCATACGGTACCAAACCACTCCAAAACGGTGCAATACCGTACGAGTACATCCATAGGGTACCAAACCACACCAAAACGGCACAATACCGTACAAGTACATCCATACGGTACCAAACCACACCAAAACGGTGCAATATCGTACGAGTACATCCATACGGTATCAAACAACACCAAAACGGTGCAATACCATACGAATACATCCATACGGTACCAAACCACTCCAAAATGGTACAATACTGTACGAGTACTTCGTTACGGTACCAAACCACACCAAAAGGGTACAATTCCGTACGAGTACTTCGTTACGGTACCAAACCACCACAAAAGGGTACAATACCGTACGAGTACATCCATATGGTACCAAACCACAACAAAAAGGTACAATACCGTAGGAGTACATCCATACGGTACCAAACCACACCAAAACGGTGCAATACCGTACGAGTACATCCATACGGTACCAAACCACACCAAAACATTGCAATATCGTACGAGTACATCCATACGGTACCAAACCACACCAAAACGGTGCAATACCGTACTAGTACATCCATACGGTACCAAAACACACCAAAACGGTGCAATACCGCACGAGTGCATCCATACGGTACCAAACCACAGCAAAACGGTGCAATACAGTACGAGTACATCCATACGGTACCAAACCACTCCAAAATGGTACAATTCCGTACGAGTACATCCATACGGTACCAAACCACACCAAAACGGTACAATACCGTGCGAGTACTTCGTTACGGTACCAAAACCACAACAAAACGGTACAATACCGTACGAGTACTTCGTTACGGTACCAAACAACACCAAAACGGTACAATACCGTACGAGTACATCCATAAGGTACCAAACCACACCAAAACGGTGCAATACCGTACGAGTACATCCATACGGTACCAAACCACACCAAAACGGTCCAATACCATACGAGTACTTCTTTACGGTACCAAACCACACCAAAACGGTACAATACCGTACGAGTACATCCATACGGTACCAAACCACACCAAAACGGTGCAATACCGTACGAGTACATCCATACGGTACCAAACCACACCAGTACAATACCGTACGAGTACTTCGTTACGGTACCAAACCACACCAAAAGGTACAATACCGTACAAGTACATCCATACAGTACCAAACCACACCAAAACGGTGCAATACCTTACGAGTACATCAATACGGTACCAAACCACTCCAAAACGGTACAATACCGTACGAGTTCTTCCATACGGTACCAAACCACACCAAAACGGTGCAATACCATACGAGTATATCCATACGGTACCAAACCACACCAAAACGGTACCATACCGTACGAGTACATCCATACGGTACCAAACCACTCCAAAATGGTACAATACCGTACGAGTACATCCATACGGTACCAAACCACACAAAAACGGTGCAATACCGTACGAATACATCCATACGGTACCAAACCACACAAAAACGGTGCAATACCGTACGAATACATCCATACGGTACCAAACCACACAAAAACGGTGCAATACCGTACGAATACATCCATACGGTACCAAACCACACCAAAACAGTACAATACCGTACGAGTACTTCGTTACGGTACCAAACCACACCAAAACGGTGCAATACCGTACGAGTACATCCATACGGTACCAAACCACACCAAAACGGTCCAATACCATACGAGTACTTCTTTACGGTACCAAACCACACCAAAACGGTACAATACCGTACGAGTACATCCATACGGTACCAAACCACACCAAAACGGTGCAATACCGTATGAGTACATCCATACGGTACCAAACCACACCAAAACAGTGCAATACCGTACGAGTATATCCATACGGTACCAAACCACACCAGTACAGTACCGTACGAGTACTTCGTTACGGTACCAAACCACACCAAAAGGTACAATACCGTACGAGTACATCCATACGGTACCAAACCACACCAAAACGGTGCATTACCGTACGAGTACATCCATACGGTATCAAACCACTCCAAAACGGTACAATACCGTACGAGTACTTCCATACGGTACCAAACCACACCAAAACGGTGCAATACCGTACGAGTATATCCATACGGTACCAAACCACACCAAAACGGTACCATACCGTACGAGTACATCCATACGGTACCAAACCACTCCAAAACGGTACAATACCGTACGAGTACATCCATACGGTACCAAACCACACCAAAACGGTGCAATACCGTACGAGTACATCCATACGGTACCAAACCACACAAAAACGGTGCAATACCGTACGAATACATCCATACGTTACCAAACCACACAAAAACGGTGCAATACCGTACGAATACATCCATACGGTACCAAACCACACCAAAACAGTACAATACCGTACGAGTACTTCGTTACGGTACCAAACCACACCAAAAGGGTACAATTCCGTCCGAGTACTTCGTTACGGTACCAAACCACCACAAAAGGGTACAATACCGTACGAGTACATCCATACGGTACCAAACCACCACAAAAAGGTACAATACCGTAGGAGTACATCCATACAGTACCAAACCACACCAAAACGGTGCAAAACCGTACGAGTACATCCATACGGTACCAAACCACACCAAAACGGTGCAATATCGTACGAGTACATCCATACAGTACCAAACCACACCAAAACGGTGCAATACCGTACTAGTACATCCATACGGTACCAGAACACACCAAAACGGTGCAATACCGCACGAGTGCATCCATACGGTACCAAACCACAGCAAAACGGTGCAATACAGTACGAGTACATCCATACGGTACCGAACCACTCCAAAATGGTACAATTCCGTACGAGTACATCCATACGGTACCAAACCACACCAAAACGGTACAATACCGTGCGAGTACTTCGTTACGGTACCAAACCACAACAAAACGGTACAATACCGTACGAGTACTTCGTTACGGTACCAAACAACACCAAAACGGTACAATACCGTACGAGTACATCCATAAGGTACCAAACCACACCAAAACGGTGCAATACCGTACGAGTACATCCATACGGTACCAAACCACACCAAAACGGTGCAATACCGTACGACTACATCCATACGGTACCAAACCACACCAAAACAGTGCAATACCGTACGAGTACATCCATACGGTACCAAACCACACCAGTACAATACCGTACGAGTACTTCGTTACGGTACCAAACACACCAAAAGGTACAATACCGTACAAGTACATCCATACGGTACCAAACCACACCAAAACGGTGCAATACCTTACGAGTACATCCATACGGTACCAAACCACTCCAAAACGGTACAATACCGTACGAGTTCTTCCATACGGTACCAAACCACACCAAAACGGTGCAATACCATACGAGTATATCCATACGGTACCAAACCACACCAAAACGGTACCATACCGTACGAGTACATCCATACGGTACCAAACCACTCCAAAACGGTACAATACCGTACGAGTACATCCATACGGTACCAAACCACACAAAAACGGTGCAATACCGTACGAATACATCCATACGGTACCAAACCACACAAAAACGGTGCAATACCGTACGAATACATCCATACGGTACCAAACCACACAAAAACGGTGCAATACCGTACGAATACATCCATACGGTACCAAACCACACCAAAACAGTACAATACCGTACGAGTACTTCGTTACGGTACCAAACCACACCAAAAGGGTACAATTCCGTACGAGTAGTTCGTTACGGTACCAAACCACCACAAAAGGTTACAATACCGTACAAGTACATCCATACGGTACCAAACCACCACAAAAAGGTACAATACCGTACGAGTACATCCATACGGTACCAAACCACACCAAAACGGTGCAATACCGTACGAGTACATCCGTACGGTACCAAACCACACCAAAATGGTGCAATACCGTACGAGTACATCCATACGGTACCAAACCACTCCAAAACGGTGCAATACCGTACGAGTACATCCATAGGGTACCAAACCACACCAAAACGGCACAATACCGTACAAGTACATCCATACGGTACCAAACCACACCAAAACGGTGCAATATCGTACGAGTACATCCATACGGTATCAAACAACACCAAAACGGTGCAATACCATACGAATACATCCATACGGTACCAAACCACTCCAAAATGGTACAATACTGTACGAGTACTTCGTTACGGTACCAAACCACACCAAAAGGGTACAATTCCGTACGAGTACTTCGTTACGGTACCAAACCACCACAAAAGGGTACAATACCGTACGAGTACATCCATATGGTACCAAACCACAACAAAAAGGTACAATACCGTAGGAGTACATCCATACGGTACCAAACCACACCAAAACGGTGCAATACCGTACGAGTACATCCATACGGTACCAAACCACACCAAAACATTGCAATATCGTACGAGTACATCCATACGGTACCAAACCACACCAAAACGGTGCAATACCGTACTAGTACATCCATACGGTACCAAAACACACCAAAACGGTGCAATACCGCACGAGTGCATCCATACGGTACCAAACCACAGCAAAACGGTGCAATACAGTACGAGTACATCCATACGGTACCAAACCACTCCAAAATGGTACAATTCCGTACGAGTACATCCATACGGTACCAAACCACACCAAAACGGTACAATACCGTGCGAGTACTTCGTTACGGTACCAAAACCACAACAAAACGGTACAATACCGTACGAGTACTTCGTTACGGTACCAAACAACACCAAAACGGTACAATACCGTACGAGTACATCCATAAGGTACCAAACCACACCAAAACGGTGCAATACCGTACGAGTACATCCATACGGTACCAAACCACACCAAAACGGTCCAATACCATACGAGTACTTCTTTACGGTACCAAACCACACCAAAACGGTACAATACCGTACGAGTACATCCATACGGTACCAAACCACACCAAAACGGTGCAATACCGTACGAGTACATCCATACGGTACCAAACCACACCAGTACAATACCGTACGAGTACTTCGTTACGGTACCAAACCACACCAAAAGGTACAATACCGTACAAGTACATCCATACAGTACCAAACCACACCAAAACGGTGCAATACCTTACGAGTACATCAATACGGTACCAAACCACTCCAAAACGGTACAATACCGTACGAGTTCTTCCATACGGTACCAAACCACACCAAAACGGTGCAATACCATACGAGTATATCCATACGGTACCAAACCACACCAAAACGGTACCATACCGTACGAGTACATCCATACGGTACCAAACCACTCCAAAATGGTACAATACCGTACGAGTACATCCATACGGTACCAAACCACACAAAAACGGTGCAATACCGTACGAATACATCCATACGGTACCAAACCACACAAAAACGGTGCAATACCGTACGAATACATCCATACGGTACCAAACCACACAAAAACGGTGCAATACCGTACGAATACATCCATACGGTACCAAACCACACCAAAACAGTACAATACCGTACGAGTACTTCGTTACGGTACCAAACCACACCAAAAGGGTACAATTCCGTACGAGTACTTCGTTACGGTACCAAACCACCACAAAAGGTTACAATACCGTACAAGTACATCCATACGGTACCAAACCACCACAAAAAGGTACAATACCGTACAAGTACATCCATACGGTACCAAACCACACCAAAACGGTGCAATACCGTACGAGTACATCCGTACGGTACCAAACCACACCAAAATGGTGCAATACCGTACGAGTACATCCATACGGTACCAAACCACTCCAAAACGGTGCAATACCGTACGAGTACATCCATAGGGTACCAAACCACACCAAAACGGCACAATACCGTACAAGTACATCCATACGGTACCAAACCACACCAAAACGGTGCAATATCGTACGAGTACATCCATACGGTATCAAACAACACCAAAACGGTGCAATACCATACGAATACATCCATACGGTACCAAACGACTCCAAAATGGTACAATACCGTACGAGTACATCCATACGGTACCAAACCACACCAAAACGGTATAATACCGTACGAGTACATCCATACGGTACCAAACCAGACCAAAACGGTGCAATACCGTACGAGTACATCCATACGGTACCAAACCACTCCAAAACGGTACAATACCGAACGAGTACTTCCATACGGTACCAAACCACACCAAAACGGTGCAATACCGTACGAGTATATCCATACGGTACCAAACCACACCAAAACGGTACAATACCGTACGAGTACATCCATACGGTACCAAACTACACCAAAACGGTGCAATACCGTACGAGTACATCCATACGGTACCAAACCACACAAAAATGGTTCAATACCGTACGAATACATCCATACGGTACCGAACCACACCAAAACGGTACAATACCGTACTAGTACATCGTTACGGTACCAAACCACACCAAAAGGGTACAATTCTGTACGAGTACTTCGTTACGGTACCAAACCACCACAATAGGGTACAATACCGTACGAGTATATCCATACGGTACCAAACCACCCCAAAACAGTGCAATACCGTACATGTACATCCTTACGGTACCAAACCACACCAAAACGGTACAATACCATACGAGTACTTCGTTACGGTACCAAACCACACCAAAAGGTACAATACCGTACGAGTACATCCATACGGTACCAAACCACACCAAAACGGTACAATACCGTACGAGTACATCCATACGGTACCAAACCATACCAAAACGGTGCAATACCGTACGAGTACATCCATACGGTACCAAACCACACAAAAACGGTGCAATACCGTACGAATACATCCATACGGTACCAAACCACACCAAAACGGTAGAATACCGTACTAGTACTTCGTTACGGTACCAAACCACACCAAAAGGGTACAATTCCGTACGAGTACTTCGTTACGGTACCAAACCACCACAAAAGGGTACAATACCGTACGAGTACATCCATACGGTACGAAACCACACCAAAACGGGGCAATACCGTACGAGTACATCCATACGGTACCAAACCACATCAAAACGGTGCAATACCATACGAGTACATCCATACGGTACCAAACCACACAAAAACGGTAGAATACCGTACTAGTACTTCGTTACGGTACCAAACCACACCAAAAGGGTACAATTCCGTACGAGTACTTCGTTACGGTACCAAACCACCACAAAAGGGTACAATACCGTACGAGTACATCCATACGGTAGGAAACCACACCAAAACGGTGCAATACCGTACGAGTACATCCATACGGTACCAAACCACACTAAAACGGTGCAATACCGTACGAGTACATCCATACGGTACCAAACCACACCAAAACGGTGCAATACCGAACGAGTAAATCCATACGGTACCAAACCACACCAAAACGGTGCAATACCGTACGAGTAAATCCATACGGTACCAAACCACACCAAAACGGTGCAATACCGTACGAGTACATCCATACGGTACCAAACCACACCAAAACGGTGCAATACCGTACAAGTACATCCATACGGTACCAAACCACACCGAAAGGGTACAATACCTTACGAGTCCTTCGTTACGGTACCAAACCACACCAAAACGGCGCAATACCGTACGAGTACATCCATACGGTACCAAACCACAACAAAACGTTGCAATACCGTACGAGTACATCCATACGGTACCAAACCACACAAAAACGGTACAATACCTTACGAGTCCTTCGTTACGGTGCCAATTTACACCAAAATGGTGCAATACCGTACGCGTACATCCATACGGTACCAAACCACACAAAAACGGTACAATACCGTACGAGTACTTTGTTACGGTACCAAACCACACCAAAAGGTACAATACCGTTCGAGTACATCCATACGGTACCAAACCACACCAAAACGGTGCAATATCGTACGAGTACATCCATACGGTACCAAACCACACCAAAACGGTGCAATACCATACGAATACATCCATACGGTACCAAACCTCTCCAAAATGGTACAATACCGTACGAGTACATCCATACGGTACCAAACCACACCAAAACGGTATAATACCGTACGAGTACATCCATACGGTACCAAACCACACCAAAACGGTGCAATACCGTACGAGTACATCCATACGGTACCAAACCACTCCAAAACGGTACAATACCGTACGAGTACTTCCATAGGGTACCAAACCACACCAAAATGGTGCAATACCGTACGAGTATATCCATACGGTACCAAACCACACCAAAACGGTACAATACCGTACGAGTACATCCATACGGTACCAAACCACTCCAAAACAGTACAATACCGTACGAGTAAATCCATACGGTACCAAACTACACCAAAACGGTGCAATACCGTACGAGTACATCCATACGGTACCAAACCACACAAAAATGGTTCAATACCGTACGAATACATCCATACGGTACCGAACCACACCAAAACGGTACAATACCGTACTAGTACATCGTTACTGTACCAAACCACACCAAAAGGGTACAATTCCGTACGAGTACTTCGTTACGGTACCAAACAACCACAATAGGGTACAATACCGTACGAGTATATCCATACGGTACCAAACCACCCCAAAACAGTGCAATACCGTACGTGTACATTCATACGGTACCAAACCACACCAAAACGGTACAATACCATACGAGTACTTCGTTACGGTACGAAACCACACCAAAAGGTACAATACCGTACGAGTACATCCATACGGTACCAAACCACACCAAAACGGTGCAATACCGTACGAGTACATCCATACGGTACCAAACCTCTCCAAAACGGTACAATACCGTACGAGTACATCCATACGGGACCAAACCACACCAAAACGGTGCAATACCGTACGAGTACATCCATACGGTACCAAACCTCACAAAAACGGTGCAATACCGTACGAATACATCCATACGGTACCAAACCACACCAAAACGGTAGAATACCGTACTAGTACTTCGTTACGGTACCAAACCACACCAAAAGGGTACAATTCCGTACGAGTACTTCATTACGGTACCAAACCACCACAAAAGGGTACAATACCGTATCAGTACATCCATACGGTACGAAACCACACCAAAACGGTGCAATACCGTACGAGTACATCCATACGGTACCAAACCACACGAAAACGGTGCAATACCGTACGAGTACATCCATACGGTACCAAACCACACCAAAACGGTGCAATACCATACGAATACATCCATACAGTACCAAACCACTCCAAAACGGTACAATACCGTACGAGTACATCCATCCGGTACCAAACCACACCAAAACGGTATAATACCGTACGAGTACATCCATACGGTACCAAACCACACCAAAACGGTGCAATACCGTACGAGTACATCCATACGGTACCAAACCACTCCAAAACGGTACAATACCGTACGAGTACTTCCATACGGTACCAAACCACACCAAAACGGTACAATACCGTACGAGTATATCCATACGGTACCAAACCACACCAAAACGGTAAAATACCGTACGAGTACATCCATACGGTACCAAACCACTCCAAAACAGTACAATACCGTACGAGTACATCCATACGGTACCAAACTACACCAAAACGGTGCAATACCGTACGAGTACATCCATACGGTACCAAACCACACAAAAAAGGTTCAATACCGTACGAATACATCCATACGGTACCGAACCACACCAAAACGGTACAATACCGTACTAGTACATCGTTACGGTACCAAACCACACCAAAAGGGTTCAATTCCGTACGAGTACTTCGTTACGGTACCAAACCACCACAATAGGGAACAATACCGTATGAGTATATCCATACGGAACCAAACCACCCCAAAACAGTGCAATACCGTACGTGTACATCCATACGGTACCAAACCACACCAAAACGGTACAATACCATACGAGTACTTCCTTACGGTACCAAACCACACTAAAAGGTACAATACCGTACGAGTACATCCATACGGTACCAAACCACACCAAAACGGTGCAATACCGTACGAGTACATCCATACGGTACCAAACCACTCCAAAACGGTTCAATACCGTACGAGTACATCCATACGGTACCAAACCACACCAAAACGGTGCAATACCGTACGAGTACATCCATACGGTACCAAACCACACAAAAACGGTGCAATACCGTACGAATACATCCATACGGTACCAAACCACACCAAAACGGTAGAATACCGTATGAGTACATCCATACGGTACCAAACCACACCAAAAGGGTACAATTCCGTACGAGTACTTCGTTACGGTACCAAACCACCACAAAAGGGTATAATACCGTACGAGTACATCCATACGGTACCAAACCACCCCAAAACGGTGCAACACCGTACGTGTACATCCATACGGTACCAAACCACACCAAAATGGTACAATACCATACGAGTACTTCGTTACGGTACCAAACCACACCAAAAGGTACAATACCGTACGGGTACATCCATACGGTACCAAACCACACCAAAACGGTGCAATACCGTACGAGTGCATCCATACGGTTCCAAACCACACCAAAATGGTACAATACCGTACGAGTACTTCGTTACGGTACCAAACACCAAAACGGTACAATACCGTACGAGTACATCCGTAAGGTACCAAACCACACCAAAACGGTGCAATACCTTACGAGTACATCCATACGGTACCAAACCACACCAAAACGGTCCAACACCATACGAGTACTTCGTTACGGTACCAAACCACACCAAAACGGTACAATACCGTACGAGTACATCCATACGGTACCAAACCACACCAAAACGGTGCAATACCGAACGAGTAAATCCATATGGTACCAAACCACACCAAAACGGTGCAATACCGTACGAGTAAATCCATACGGTACCAAACCACACCAAAACGGTACAATACCATACGAGTACTTCGTTACGGTACCAAACCACACCAAAAGGTACAATACTGTACGAGTAAATCCATACGGTACCAAACCACACCAAAACGGTGCAATACCGTACGAGTACATCCATACGGTACCAAACCACACCAAAACGGTGCAATACCGTACGAGTACATCCATACGGTACCAAACCACTCCAAAACGGTACAATACCGTACGAGTACATCCATACGGTACCCAACCACACCAAAACGGTGCAATACCGTACGAGTACATCCATACGGTACCAAACCACACAAAAATGGTGCAATACCGTACGAATACATCCATACGGTACCAAACCACACCAAAACGGTACAATACCGTACTAGCATATCGTTACGGTACCAAACCACACCAAAAGGGTACAATTCCGTACCAGTACTTCGGTACGGTACCAACCCACCACAATAGGGTACAATACCGTACGACTACATCCATACGGTACCAAACCAGCCCAAAACAGTGCAATACCGTACGTGTACATCCATACGGTACCAAACCACACCGAAACGGTACAATACCATACGAGTACTTCCTTACGGTACCAAACCACACCAAAAGGTACAATACCGTACGAGTACATCCATACGGTACCAAACCACACCAAACCGGTGCAATACCGTACGAGTACATCCATACTGTACCAAACCACACCAAAACGGTGCAATACCGTACGAGTACAACCATATGGTACCAAACCACTCCAAAACGGTACAATACCGTACGAGTACTTCCATACGGTACCAAACCACACCAAAACGGTGCAATACCGTACGAGTATATCCATACGGTACCAAACCACACCAAAACGGTACAATACCGTATGAGTACATCCATACGGTACCAAACCACTCCAAAACGGTACCAAACCACATCAAAACGGTGCAATACCGTACGAGCACATCCATACGGTACCAAACCACAACAAAACGGTGCAATACCGTACGAATACATCCATACGGTACCAAACCACACCAAAATGCTACAATACCTTACGAGTCCTTCGTTACGGTACCAAACCACACCAAAACGGTGCAATACCGTACGAGTACATCCATACTGTACCAAACCACACCAAAAGGGTACAATACCTTACGAGTCCTTCGTTACGGCACCAAACCACACCAAAACGGTGCAATACCGTATGGGTACATCCATATGGTACCAAACCACTCCAAAACGGTACAATACCGTACGAGTACTTCCATACGGTACCAAACCACACCAAAACGGTGCAATACCGTACGAGTACATCCATACGGTACCAAACCACAACAAAACGGTGCAATACCGTACGAGTACATCCATACGGTACCAAACCACACCAAAACGGTACAATACCTTACGAGTCCTTCGTTACGGTACCAAACCTCAATAAAACGGTGCAATACCGTACGAGTTCATCCATACGGTTCCAAACCACACCAAAACGGTGCAATACCGTACGAGTACATCCATACGGTACCAAACCACTCCAAAACGGTGCAATACCGTACGAGTACATCCATACCGTACCAAACCACACCAAAAGGGTACAATACCTTACGAGTCCTTCGTTACGGTACCAAACCACACCAAAACGGTGCAATACCTTACGAGTACATCCATACGGTACCAAACCACAACAAAACGGTGCAATACCGTACGAGTACATCCATACGGTACCAAACCACACCAAAATGGTACAATACCTTACGAATCCTTCGTTACGGTACCAAACCACACCAAAACGGTGCAATACCGTACGGGTACATCCATACGGTACCAAACCACGCCAAAAGGGTACAATACCTTACGAGTCCTTCGTTACGGTACCAAACCACACCAAAACGGAGCAATACCGTACGAGTACATCCATATAGTACCAAACCACACCAAAACGGTGCAATACCGTACGAGTACATCCATACGGTACCAAACCACCCCAAAACGGTACAATACCTTACGAGTCCTTCGTTACGTAACCAAACCACACCAAAACTGTGCAATACCGTAAGAGTACATCCATACGGTACCAAACCACACCAAAACGGTGCAATACCGTACGAATACATCCATACGGTACCAAACCACACCAAAACGGTACAATATCGTACGAGTACATCCATACGGTACCAAACCACACCAAAAGGGTACAATACCTTACGAGTCCTTCGTTACGGTACCAAACCACACCAAAACGGTGCAATACCGTACGAGTACATCCATACGGTACCAAACCACAACAAAACGGTGCAATACCGTACGAGTACATCCATACGGTACCAAACCACACCAAAATGGTACAATACCTTACGAGTCCTTCGTTACGGTACCAAACCACACCAAAACGGTGCAATACCGTACCAGTACATCCATACGGTACCAAACCACACCAAAAGGGTACAACACCTTACGAGTCCTTCGTTACGGTACCAAACCACACCAAAATGGTGCAATACCGTACGAGTACATCCATACGGTACCAAACCACACCAAAAGGGTACAATACCTTACGAGTCCTTCGTTACGGTACCAAACCACACCAAAACGGTGCAATACCGTACGAGTACATCCATACGGTACCAAACCACAACAAAACGGTGCAATACCGTACGAGTACATCGATACGGTACCAATCCACACCAAAATGGTACAATACCTTACGAGTCCTTCGTTACGGTACCAAACCACACCAAAACGGTGCAATACCGTACGAGTACATCCATACGGTACCAAACCACACCAAAAGGGTACAATACCTTACGAGTCCTTCGTTATGGTACCAAACCACACCAAAAGGGTACAATACCTTACGAGTCCTTCGTTACGGTACCAAACCACACCAAAGCGGTGCAATACCGTACGAGTACTTCCATACGGTACCAAACCACACGAAAATGGTGCAATACCGTACGAGTACATCCATACGGTACCAAACCACAACAAAACGGTGCAATACCGTACGAGTCCATCCATACGGTACCAAACCACAACAAAATGGTACAATACCTTACGAGTCCTTCGTTACGGTACCAAACCACACCAAAACGGTGCAATACTGTACCAGTACATCCATACGGTACCAAACCACACCAAAAGGGTACAACACCTTACGAGTCCTTCGTTACGGTACCAAACCACACCAAAACGGTGCAATACAGTACAAGTACACCCATACGGTACCAAACCACACCAAAAGGGTACAATACCTTACGAGTCCTTCGTTACGGTACCAAACCACACCAAAACGGTGCAATACCGTACGAGTACATCCATACGGTACCAAACCACACCAAAACGGTGCAATACCGTACGAGTACATCCAGATGGTACCAAACCACACCAAAATGGTACAATACCTTACGAGTCCTTCGTTACGGTACCAAACCACACCAAAACTGTGCAATGCCGTACGAGTACATCCATACGATACCAAACTACACCAAAACGGTGCAATACCGTACGAGTACATACATACGGTACCAAACCACACCAAAATGGTACATTACCTTACGAGTCCTTCGTTACGGTACCAAACCACACCAAAACTGTGCAATACCGTACGAGTACATCCATACGGTACCAAACCACACCAAAACGGTGCAATACCGTACAGGTACATCCATACGGTACCAAACCACACCAAAATGGTACAATACCTTACGAGTCCTTCGTTACGGTACCAAACCACACCAAAGCGGTGCAATACCGTACGAGTACTTCCATACGGTACCAAACCACACGAAAATGGTGCAATACCGTACGAGTACATCCATACGGTACCAAACCACAACAAAACGGTGCAATACCGTACGAGTACATCCATACGGTACCAAACCACACCGAAACGGTACAATACCTTACGAGTCCTTCGTTACGGTACCAAACCTCAACAAAACGGTGCAATACCGTACGAGTTCCTCCATACGGTTCCAAACCACACCAAAACGGTGCAATACCGTACGAGTACATCCATACGGTACCAAACCACTCCAAAACGGTGCAATACCGTTCGAGTACATCCATACCGTACCAAACCACACCAAAAGGGTACAATACCTTACGAGTCCTTCGTTATGGTACCAAACCACACCAAAACGGTGCAATACCGTACGAGTACATCCATACGGTAACAAACCACACCAAAACGGTACAATACCTTACGAGTCCTTCGTTACGTAACCAAACCACACCAAAACTGTGCAATACCGTAAGAGTACATCCATACGGTACCAAACCACACCAAAACGGTGCAATACCGTATGAGTACATCCATACGGTACCAAACTACTCCATAATGGTACAATACCGTACGAGTACTTCCATACGGTACCAAACCACACCAAAACGGTGCAATACCGTACGAGTATATCCATACGGTACCGAACCACACCAAAACGGTACAATACCGTACGAGTACATCCATACGGTACCAAACCACTCCAAAATGGTACAATACCGTACGAGTACAACCATACGGTACCAAACCACACCAAAACGGTCCAATACCGTAAGAGTACATCCATACGGTACCAAACCACACAAAAACGGTGCAATACCGTACGAATACATCCATACGGTACCAAACCACACCATAAACAGTACAATACCCTGCTAGTACTTCCTTACGGTACCAAACCACACCAAAAGGGTACAATTCCGTACGAGTACTTCGTTACGGTACCAAACCAACACAAAAGGGTACAATACCGTACGAGTATATCCATACGGTACCAAACCACCCCAAAACGGTGCAATACCGTACGTGTACATCCATACGGTACCAAACCACACCAAAACGGTACAATACCATACGAGTACTTCGTTACGGTACCAAACCACACCAAAAGGTACAATACCGTACGAGTACATCCATACGGTACCAAACCACACCAAAACGGTGAAATACCATACGAGTACATCCATTTGGTTCCAAACCACACCAAAATGGTACAATACCGTACGAGTAGTTCGTTACGGTACCAAACAACACCAAAACGGTACAATACCGTACGAGTGCATACATAAGGTACCAAACCACACCAAAATGGTGCAATACCGTACGAGTACATCCAAATGGTACCAAACCACACCAAAACGGTCCAACACCATACGAGTACTTCGTTACGGTACCAAACCACACTAAAACGGTACAATACCGTATGAGTACATCCATACGGTACTAAACCACACCAAAACGGTGCAATACCGTACGAGTACATCCATACGGTACCAAACCACACCAAAATGGTGCAATACCGTACGAGTACATCCATACGGTACCAAACCACACCAAAACGGTGCAATACCGTACGAGTAAATCCATACGGTACCAAACCACACCAAAACGGTACAATACCGTACGAGTACTTCGTTACGGTACCAAACCACACCAAAAGGTACAATACCGTACGAGTAAATCCATACGGTACCAAACCACACCAAAACGGTGCAATACCGTACGAGTACATCCATACGGTACCAAACCACACCAAAACGGTGCAATACCGTACGAGTACATCCATACGGTACCAAACAACTCCAAAACGGTAGAATACCGTACGAGTACTTCCATACGGTAGCAAACCACACCAAAACGGTGCAATACCGTATAAGTATATCCATACGGTACCAAACCACACCAAAACGGTACAATACCGTACGAGTACATCCATACGGTACCAAACCACTCAAAAACGGTACAATACCGTACGAGTACATCCATACGGTACCAAACCACTCCAAAACGGTACAATACCGTACGAGTACATCCATACGGTACCAGACCACACCAAAACGGTGCAATACCGTACGAGTACATCCATACGGTACCAAACCACACAAAAACGGTACAATACCGTACGAGTACATCCATACGGTACCAGACCACACCAAAACGGTGCAATACCGTACGAGTACATCCATACGGTACCAAACCACACAAAAACGGTGCAATACCGTACGAATACATCCATACGGTACCAAACCACACCAAAACGGTAGAATACCGTACTAGTACTTCGTTACGGTACCAAACCACACCAAAAGGGTACAATTCCGTACGAGTACTTCGTTACGGTACCAAACAACACCAAAACGGTACAATACCGTACGAGTACATCCATAAGGTACCAAACCACACCAAAACGGTACAATACCGTACGAGTACATCCATACGGTACCAAACCACTCCAAAACGGTACAATACCGTACGAGTACATCCATACGGTACCAGACCACACCAAAACGGTACAATACCGTACGAGTACATCCATACGGTACCAGACCACACAAAAATGGTACAATACCGTACGAGTACATCCATACGGTACCAAACCACACCAAAACGGTACAATACCGTACGAGTACATCCATACGGTACCAGACCACACCAAAACGGTACAATACCGTACGAGTACATCCATACGGTACCAAACCACACCAAAACGGTGCAATACCGTACGAGTACATCCATACGGTACCAAACCACACAAAAACGGTGCAATACCGTACGAATACATCCATACGGTACCAAACCACACCAAAACGGTAGAATACCGTACTAGTACTTCGTTACGGTACCAAACCACACTAAAAGGGTACAATTCCGTACGAGTACTTCGTTACGGTACCAAACAACCACAAAAGGCTACAATACCGTACGACTACATCCATACGGTACCAAACCACCCCAAAACGGTG
This sequence comes from Rhododendron vialii, assembly GCF_030253575.1. Classification (NCBI taxonomy): domain Eukaryota; kingdom Viridiplantae; phylum Streptophyta; class Magnoliopsida; order Ericales; family Ericaceae; genus Rhododendron; species Rhododendron vialii. Next base: position 32,238,482 of record NC_080557.1, on the reverse strand, counting down.
CAATTCCGTACGTTTACATCCATACGGTACCAAACCAAACCAAAACGGTACAATACCATACGAGTACTTCGTTACGGTACCAAACCACACCAAAAGGTACAATACCGTACGAGTACATCCATACGGTACCAAACAACACCAAAACGGTGCAATACCGTACGAGTACATCCATACGGTTCCAAACCACACCAAAACGGTACAATACCGTACGAGTACTTCGTTACGGTACCAAACAACACCAAAACGGTACAATACCGTACGAGTGCATCCATAAGGTACCAAACCACACCAAAACGGTGCAATACCTTACGAGTACATCCATACGGTACCAAACCACACCAAAACGGTCCAACACCATACGAGTACTTCGTTACGGTACCAACCCACACCAAAACGGTACAATACCGTACGAGTACATCCATACGGTACCAAACCACACCAAAACGGTGCAATACCGTACGAGTACATCCATACGGTACCAAACCACACCAAAACGGTTCAATACCGTACCAGTACATCCATACGGTACCAAACAACTCCAAAACGGTACAATACCGTACGAGTACTTCCATACGGTACCAAACCACACAAAAACGGTGCAATACTGTTTGAGTAGATCCATACGGTAACAAACCACACCAAAACGGTACAATACCGTACAAGTACATCCATACGGTACCAAACCACTCCAAAACGGTACAATACCGTACGAGTACATCCATACGGTACCAAACCACTCCAAAACGGTACAATACCGTACGAGTACATCCATACGGTACCATACAACACAAAAACGGTGCAATACTGTACGAGTACATCCATACGGTACCAAACCACACAAAAACGGTACAATACCGTACGAGTACATCCATACGGTACCATACCACACCAAAACGGTACGATACGGTACGAGTACTTCCATACGGTACCAAACCACACCAAAATGGTGCAATACCGTACGTGTACATCCATACGGTTCCAAACCACACCAAAACGGTACAATACCGTACGAGTACTTCGTTACGGTACCAACCCACACCAAAACGGTACAATACCGTACGAGTACATCCATACGGTACCAAACCACACCAAAACGGTGCAATACCTTACGAGTACATCCATACGGTACCAAACCACACCAAAACGGTCCAACACCATACGAGTACTTCGTTACGGTACCAACCCACACCAAAACGGTACAATACCGTACGAGTACATCCATACGGTACCAAACCACACCAAAACGGTGCAATACCGTATGAGTACATCCATACGGTACCAAACAACTCCAAAACGGTACAATACCGTACGAGTACTTCCATACGGTACCAAACCACACCAAAACGGTGCAATACCGTATGAGTATATCCATACGGTACCAAACCACACCAAAACGGTACAATACCGTACGAGTACATCCATACGGTACCAAACCACTCCAAAACGGTACAATACCGTACGAGTACATCCATACGGTACCAGACCACACCAAAACGGTGCAATACCGTACGAGTACATCCATACGGTACCAAACCACACAAAAACGGTACAATACCGTACGAGTACATCCATACGGTACCAGACCACACCAAAACGGTGCAATACCGTACGAGTACATCCATACGGTACCAAACCACACAAAAACGGTGCAATACCGTACGAATACATCCATACGGTACCAAACCACACCAAAACGGTAGAATACCGTACTAGTACTTCGTTACGGTACCAAACCACACCAAAAGGGTACAATTCAGTACGAGTACTTCGTTACGGTACCAAACAACACCAAAACGGTACAATACCGTACGAGTACATCCATAAGGTACCAAACCACACCAAAACGGTACAATACCGTACGAGTACATCCATACGGTACCAAACCACTCCAAAACGGTACAATACCGTACGAGTACATCCATACGGTACCAGACCACACCAAAACGGTACAATACCGTACGAGTACATCCATACGGTACCAGACCACACAAAAATGGTACAATACCGTACGAGTACATCCATACGGTACCAAACCACACCAAAACGGTACAATACCGTACGAGTACATCCATACGGTACCAGACCACACCAAAACGGTACAATACCGTACGAGTACATCCATACGGTACCAAACCACACCAAAACGGTGCAATACCGTACGAGTACATCCATACGGTACCAAACCACACAAAAACGGTGCAATACCGTACGAATACATCCATACGGTACCAAACCACACCAAAACGGTAGAATACCGTACTAGTACTTCGTTACGGTACCAAACCACACTAAAAGGGTACAATTCCGTACGAGTACTTCGTTACGGTACCAAACAACCACAAAAGGCTACAATACCGTACGACTACATCCATACGGTACCAAACCACCCCAAAACGGTGCAATTCCGTACGTTTACATCCATACGGTACCAAACCAAACCAAAACGGTACAATACCATACGAGTACTTCGTTACGGTACCAAACCACACCAAAAGGTACAATACCGTACGAGTACATCCATACGGTACCAAACAACACCAAAACGGTGCAATACCGTACGAGTACATCCATACGGTTCCAAACCACACCAAAACGGTACAATACCGTACGAGTACTTCGTTACGGTACCAAACAACACCAAAACGGTACAATACCGTACGAGTGCATCCATAAGGTACCAAACCACACCAAAACGGTGCAATACCTTACGAGTACATCCATACGGTACCAAACCACACCAAAACGGTCCAACACCATACGAGTACTTCGTTACGGTACCAACCCACACCAAAACGGTACAATACCGTACGAGTACATCCATACGGTACCAAACCACACCAAAACGGTGCAATACCGTACGAGTACATCCATACGGTACCAAACCACACCAAAACGGTTCAATACCGTACCAGTACATCCATACGGTACCAAACAACTCAAAAACGGTACAATACCGTACGAGTACTTCCATACGGTACCAAACCACACAAAAACGGTGCAATACTGTTTGAGTAGATCCATACGGTAACAAACCACACCAAAACGGTACAATACCGTACAAGTACATCCATACGGTACCAAACCACTCCAAAACGGTACAATACCGTACGAGTACATCCATACGGTACCAAACCACTCCAAAACGGTACAATACCGTACGAGTACATCCATACGGTACCATACAACACCAAAACGGTGCAATACTGTACGAGTACATCCATACGGTACCAAACCACACAAAAACGGTACAATACCGTACGAGTACATCCATACGGTACCATACCACACCAAAACGGTACGATACGGTACGAGTACTTCCATACGGTACCAAACCACACCAAAATGGTGCAATACCGTACGTGTACATCCATACGGTTCCAAACCACACCAAAACGGTACAATACCGTACGAGTACTTCGTTACGGTACCAACCCACACCAAAACGGTACAATACCGTACGAGTACATCCATACGGTACCAAACCACACCAAAACGGTGCAATACCTTACGAGTACATCCATACGGTACCAAACCACACCAAAACGGTCCAACACCATACGAGTACTTCGTTACGGTACCAACCCACACCAAAACGGTACAATACCGTACGAGTACATCCATACGGTACCAAACCACACCAAAACGGTGCAATACCGTATGAGTACATCCATACGGTACCAAACAACTCCAAAACGGTACAATACCGTACGAGTACTTCCATACGGTACCAAACCACACCAAAACGGTGCAATACCGTATGAGTATATCCATACGGTACCAAACCACACCAAAACGGTACAATACCGTACGAGTACATCCATACGGTACCAAACCACTCCAAAACGGTACAATACCGTACGAGTACATCCATACGGTACCAGACCACTCCAAAACGGTACAATACCGTACGAGTACATCCATACGGTACCAGACCACACCAAAACGGTACAATACCGTACGAGTACATCCATACGGTACCAGACCACACCAAAACGGTGCAATACCGTACGAGTACATCCATACGGTACCAGACCACACCAAAACGGTGCAATACCGTACGAGTACATCCATACGGTACCAAACCACGCAAAAACGGTGCAATACCGTACGAGTACATCCATACGGTACCAAACCACACCAAAACGGTACAATACCCTGCTAGTACTTCCTTACGGTACCAAACCACACCAAAAGGGTACAATTCCGTACGAGTACTTCGTTACGGTACCAAACCAACACAAAAGGGTACAATACCGTACGAGTATATCCATACGGTACCAAACCACCCCAAAACGGTGCAATACCGTACGTGTACATCCATACGGTACCAAACCACACCAAAACGGTACAATACCATACGAGTACTTCGTTACGGTACCAAACCACACCAAAAGGTACAATACCGTACGAGTACATCCATACGGTACCAAACCACACCAAAACGGTGAAATACCGTACGAGTACATCCATACGGTTCCAAACCACACCAAAATGGTACAATACCGTACGAGTAGTTCGTTACGGTACCAAACAACACAAAAACGGTACAATACCGTACGAGTGCATCCATAAGGTACCAAACCACACCAAAACGGTGCAATACCGTACGAGTACATCCAAATGGTACCAAACCACACCAAAACGGTCCAACACCATACGAGTACTTCGTTACGGTACCAAACCACACTAAAACGGTACAATACCGTACGAGTACATCCATACGGTACCAAACCACACCAAAACGGTGCAATACCGTACGAGTACAACCATACGGTACCAAACCACACCAAAACGGTGCAATACCGTACGAGTACATCCATACGGTACCAAACCACACCAAAACGGTGCAATACCGTACGAGTAAATCCATCCGGTACCAAACCACACCAAAACGGTACAATACCGTACGAGTACTTCGTTACGGTACCAAACCACACCAAAAGGTACAATACCGTACGAGTAAATCCATACGGTACCAAACCACACCAAAACGGTGGAATACCGTACGAGTACATCCATACGGTACCAAACCACACCAAAACGGTGCAATACCGTACGAGTACATCCATAAGGTACCAAACCACACCAAAACGGTGCAACACCTTACGAGTACATCCATACGGTACCAAACCACACCAAAACGGTCCAACACCATACGAGTACTTCGTTACGGTACCAACCCACACCAAAACGGTACAATACCGCACGAGTACATCCATACGGTACCAAACCACACCAAAACGGTGCAATACCGTACGAGTACATCCATACGGTACCAAACCACTCCAAAACGGTACAATACCGTACGAGTACATCCATACGGTACCATACCACACCAAAACGGTGCAATACTGTACGAGTACATCCATACGGTACCAAACCACACAAAAACGGTACAATACCGTACGAGTACATCCATACGGTACCATACCACACCAAAACGGTACGATACCGTACGAGTACTTCCATACGGTACCAAACCACACCAAAATGGTGCAATACCGTACGTGTACATCCATACGGTTCCAAACCACACCAACACGGTACAATACCGTACGAGTACTTCGTTACGGTACAAACCCACACCAAAACGGTACAATACCGTACGAGTACATCCATACGGTACCAAACCACACCAAAACGGTGCAATACCGTACGAGTACATCCATACGGTTCCAAACCACACCAAAACGGTACAATACCGTACGAGTATTTCGTTACGGTACCAAACTACACCAAAACGGTACAATACCGTACGAGTACATCCATAAGGTACCAAACCACACCAAAACGGTGCAATACCTTACGAGTACATCCATACGGTACCAAACCACACCAAAACGGTCCAACACCATACGAGTACTTCGTTACGGTACCAACCCACACCAAAACGGTACAATACCGTACGAGTACATCCATACGGTACCAAACCACACCAAAACGGTGCAATACCGTATGAGTACATCCATACGGTACCAAACAACTCCAAAACGGTACAATACCGTACGAGTACTTCCATACGGTACCAAACCACACCAAAACGGTGCAATACCGTATGAGTATATCCATACGGTACCAAACCACACCAAAACGGTACAATACCGTACGAGTACATCCATACGGTACCAAACCACTCCAAAACGGTACAATACCGTACGAGTACATCCATACGGTACCAAACCACTCCAAAACGGTACAATACCGTACGAGTACATCCATACGGTACCAGACCACACCAAAACGGTGCAATACCGTACGAGTACATCCATACGGTACCAGACCACACCAAAACGGTGCAATACCGTACGAGTACATCCATACGTTACCAAACCACACAAAAACGGTACAATACCGTACGAGTACATCCATACGGTACCAGACCACACCAAAACGGTGCAATACCGTACGAGTACATCCATACGGTACCAAACCACACCAAAACGGTACAATACCCTGCTAGTACTTCCTTACGGTACCAAACCACACCAAAAGGGTACAATTCCGTACGAGTACTTCGTTACGGTACCAAACCAACACAAAAGGGTACAATACCGTACGAGTATATCCATACGGTACCAAACCACCCCAAAACGGTGCAATACCGTACGTGTACATCCATACGGTACCAAACCACACCAAAACGGTACAATACCATACGAGTACTTCGTTACGGTACCAAACCACACCAAAAGGAACAATACCGTACGAGTACATCCATACGGTACCAAACCACACCAAAACGGTGAAATACCGTACGAGTACATCCATACGGTTCCAAACCACACCAAAATGGTACAATACCGTACGAGTAGTTCGTTACGGTACCAAACAACACCAAAACGGTACAATACCGTACGAGTGCATCCATAAGGTACCAAACCACACCAAAACGGTGCAATACCGTACGAGTACATCCAAATGGTACCAAACCACACCAAAACGGTCCAACACCATACGAGTACTTCGTTACGGTACCAAACCACACTAAAACGGTACAATACCGTACGAGTACATCCATACGGTACCAAACCACTCCAAAACGGTGCAATACCGTACGAGTACAACCATACGGTACCAAACCACACCAAAACGGTGCAATACCGTACGAGTACATCCATACGGTACCAAACCACACCAAAACGGTGCAATACCGTACGAGTAAATCCATCCGGTACCAAACCACACCAAAACGGTACAATATCGTACGAGTACTTCGTTACGGTACCAAACCACAGCAAAACGGTGCAATACCGTACGAGTACATCCATACGGTACCAAACCACTCCAAAACGGTACAATACCGTACGAGTACATCCATACGGTACCAAACCACACCAAAACGGTGGAATACCGTACGAGTACATCCATACGGTACCAAACCACACCAAAACGGTGCAATACCGTACGAGTACATCCATACGGTACCAAACCACTCCAAAACGGTACAATACCGTACGAGTACTTCCATACGGTACCAAACCACACCAAAACGGTGCAGTACCGTACGAGTATATCCATACGGTACCAAACCACACCAAAACGGTACAATACCGTACGAGTGCATCCATACGGTACCAAACCACTCCGAAACGGTACAATACCGCACGAGTACATCCATACGGTACCAGACCACACCAAAACGGTGCAATACCGTATGAATACATCCATACGGTACCAAACCACACCAAAACGGTAGAATACCGTACTAGTACTTCGTTACGGTACCAAACCACACCAAAAGGGTACAATTCCGTACAAGTACTTCGTTACGGTACCAAACCACCACAAAAGGCTACAATACCGTCCGAGTACATCCATACGGTACCAAACCACCCCAAAACGGTGCAATACCGTACGTGTACATCCATACGGTACCAAACCAAACCAAAACGGTACAATACCATACGAGTACTTCGTTACGGTACCAAACCACACCAAAAGGTACAATACCGTACGAGTACATCCATACGGTACCAAACCACACCAAAACGGTGCAATACCGTACGAGTACATCCATACGGTTCCAAACCACACGAAAACGGTACAATACCGTACGAGTACTTCGTTACGGTACCAAACAACACCAAAACGGTACAATACCGTACGATTACATCCATAAGGTACCAAACCACACCAAAATGGTGCAACACCTTACGAGTACATCCATACGGTACCAAACCACACCAAAACGGTCCAACACCATACGAGTACTTCGTTACGGTACCAACCCACACCAAAACGGTACAATACCGCACGAGTACATCCATACGGTACCAAACCACACCAAAACGGTGCAATACCGTACGAGTACATCCATACGGTACCAAACCACACCAAAACGGTGCAATACCGTACGAGTACATCCATACGGTACCAAACAACTCCAAAACGGTACAATACCGTACGAGTACTTCCATACGGTACCAAACCACACCAAAACGGTGCAATACCGTATGAGTATATCCATACGGTACCAAACCACACCAAAACGGTACAGTACCGTACGAGTACATCCATACGGTACCAAACCACTCCAAAACGGTACAATACCGTACGAGCACATCCATACGGTACCAAACCACACCAAAACGGTGCAATACCGTACGAGTACATCCATACGGTACCAAACCACACAAAAATGGTTCAATATCGTACGAATACATCCATACGGCACCAAACCACACCAAAACGGTACAATACCGTACTAGTACATCGTTACGGTACCAAAACACACCAAAAGGGTACAATTCCGTACGAGTACTTCGTTACGGTACCAAACCACCACAATAGTGTACAATACCGTACGACTACATCCATACGGTACCAAACCACCCCAAAACAGTGCAATATCGTACGTGTACAACCTTACGGTACCAAACCACACCAAAACGGTACAATACCATACGAGTACTTCGTTACGGTACCAAATCACACCAAAAGGTACAATACCGTACGAGTACATCCATACGGTACCAAACCACACCAAAACGGTGCAATACCGTACGAGTACATCCATACGGTACCAAACCACACAAAAACGGTACAATACCGTACGAGTACTTCGTTACGGTACCAAACCACACCAAAAGGTACAATACCGTACGAGTACATCCATACGGTACCAAACCACACCAAACGGTGCAATACCGTACGAGTACATCCATACGGTACCAAACCACTCCAAAACGGTACAATACCGTACGAGTACATCCATACGGTACCAAACCACACCAAAACGGTGCAATACCGTAAGAGTATATCCATACGGTACCAAACCACACCAAAACGGTACAATACCGTACGAGTACATCCATACGGTACCAAACCACTCCAAAACGGTACAATACCGTACGAGTACATCCATACGGCACCAGACCACACTAAAACGGTCCAATACCGTAAGAGTACATCCATACGGTACCAAACCACACAAAAACGGTGCAATACCGTACGAATACATCCATACGGTACCAAACCACACCAAAACGGTACAATACCGTGCTAGTACTTCCTTACGGTACCAAACCACACCAAAAGGGTACAATTCCGTACGAGTACTTCGTTACGGTACCAAACCAACACAAAAGGGTACAATACCGTACGAGTACATCCATACGGTACCAAACCACCCCAAAACGGTGCAATACCGTACGTGTACATCCATACGGTACCAAACAACTCCAAAACGGTACAATACCGTACGAGTACTTCCATACGGTACCAAACCACACCAAAAGGTACAATACCGTACGAGTACATCCATACGGTACCAAACCACCCCAAAATGGTGCAATACCATACGTGTACATCCATACGGTACCAAACCACACCAAAACGGTACAATACCATACGAGTACTCCGTTACGGTACCAAACCACACGAAAAGGTACAATACCGTACGAGTACATCCATACGGTACCAAACCACACCAAAACGGTGCAATACCGTACGAGTACATCCATACGGTACCAAACCACACCAAAACGGTGCAATACCGTACGAATAGATCCATACGGTACCAAACAACACCAAAACGGTACAATACCGTACGAGTACATCCATACGGTACCAAACCACACCAAAAGGTACAATACCGTACGAGTACATCCATACGGTACCAAACCACACAAAAACGGTGCAATACCGTACGAATACATCCATACGGTACCAAACCACACCAAAACGGTAGAACACCGTACTAGTACTTCGTTACGGTACCAAACCACACCAAAAAGGTTCAATTCCGTACGAGTACTTCGTTACGGTACCAAACCACCACAAAAGGGTACAATACCGTACGAGTACATCCATACGGTACCAAACCACCCCAAAATGGTGCAATACCATACGTGTACATCCATACGGTACCAAACCACACCAAAACGGTACAATACCATACGAGTACTCCGTTACGGTACCAAACCACACGAAAAGGTACAATACCGTACGAGTACATCCATACGGTACCAAACCACACCAAAACGGCAAAATACCGTACGAGTACATCCATACGGTACCAAACCACACCAAAACGGTGCAATACCGTACGAATAGATCCATACGGTACCAAACAACACCAAAACGGTACAATACCGTACGAGTACATCCATACGGTACCAAACCACACCAAAAGGTACAATACCGTACGAGTACATCCATACGGTACCAAACCACACAAAAACGGTGCAATACCGTACGAATACATCCATACGGTACCAAACCACACCAAAACGGTAGAACACCGTACTAGTACTTCGTTACGGTACCAAACCACACCAAAAAGGTTCAATTCCGTACGAGTACTTCGTTACGGTACCAAACCACCACAAAAGGGTACAATACCGTACGAGTACATCCATACGGTACCAAACCACCCCAAAATGGTGCAATACCATACGTGTACATCCATACGGTACCAAACCACACCAAAACGGTACAATACCATACGAGTACTCCGTTACGGTACCAAACCACACGAAAAGGTACAATACCGTACGAGTACATCCATACGGTACCAAACCACACCAAAACGGCAAAATACCGTACGAGTACATCCATACGGTTCCAAACCACACCAAAAAGGTACAATACCGTACGAGTACTTCGTTACGGTACCGAACAACACCAAAATGGAACAATACCTTACGAGTACATCCATAAGGTACCAAACCACACCAAAACGGTGCAATACCGTACGAGTACATCCATATGGTACCAAACCACACCAAAACGGTCCAACACCATACGAGTACTTCGTTACGGTACCAAACCACACTAAAACGGTACAATACAGTACGAGTACATCCATACGGTACCAAACCACACCAAAACGGTGCAATACCGTACGAGTACGTCCATACGGTACCAAACCACACCAAAACGGTGCAATACCGTACGAGTACATCCATACGGTACCAAACCACTCCAAAACGGTACAATACCGTACGAGTACTTCCATACGGTACCAAACCACACCAAAACGGTGCAATACCGTACGAGTATATCCATACGGTACCAAACCACACCAAAACGGTACAATACCGTACGAGTACATCCATACGGTACCAAACCACTCCAAAACGGTACAATACCGTACGAGTACATCCATACGGTACCAAACCACACCAAAACGGTGCAATACCGTACGAGTACGTCCATACGGTACCAAACCACACCAAAACGGTGCAATACCGTACTAGTACTTCGTTCCGGTACCAAACCACACCAAAAGGGTACAATTCCATACGAGTACTTCGTTACGGTACCAAACCACCACAAAAGGGTACAATACCGTACGAGTACATCCATACGGTACCAAACCACCCCAAAACGGTGCAATACCGTACGTGTACATCCATACGGTACCAAACCACTCCAAAACGGTACAATACCGTAGGAGTACATCCATATGGTACCAAACCACACCAAAACGGTGCAATACCGTACGAGTACATCCATACGGTACCAAACCACACAAAAATGGTGCAATACCGTACGAATACATCCATACGGTACCAAAGCACACGAAAACGGTAGAATACCGTACTAGTACTTCGTTACGGTACCAAACCACACCAAAAGGGTACAATTCCGTACGAGTACTTCGTTACGGTACCAAACCACCACAAAAGGGTACAATACCGTACGAGTACATCCATACGGTACCAAACCACACCAAAACGGTGCAATACCGTACGAGTACATCCATACGGTACCAAACCACTCCAAAACGGTACAATACCGTACGAGTACATCCATACGGTACCAAACCACACCAAAACGGTGGAATACCGTACGAGTACATCCATACGGTACCAAACCACACCAAAACGGTGCAATACCGTACGAGTACATCCATACGGTACCAAACCACTCCAAAACGGTACAATACCGTACGAGTACTTCCATACGGTACCAAACCACACCAAAACGGTGTAGTACCGTACGAGTATATCCATACGGTACCAAACCACACCAAAACGGTACAATACCGTACGAGTGCATCCATACGGTACCAAACCACTCCAAAACGTTACAATACCGTACGAGTACATCCATACGGCACCAAACCACACCAAAACGGTGTAGTACCGTACGAGTATATCCATACGGTACCAAACCACACCAAAACGGTACAATACCGTACGAGTACATCCATACGGTACCAAACCACCCCAAAATGGTGCAATACCATACGTGTACATCCATACGGTACCAAACCACACCAAAACGGTACAATACCATACGAGTACTTCGTTACGGTACCAAACCACACCAAAAGGTACAATACCGTACGAGTACATCCATATGGTACGAAACCACACCAAAACGGTTAAATACCGTATGAGTACATCCATACGGTTCCAAACCACACCAAAATGGTACAATACCGTACGAGTACTTCGTTACGGTACGAAACCACACCAAAAGGTACAATACCGTACGAGTACATCCATACGGTACCAAACCACACCAAAACGGTGCAATACCGTACGAGTACATCCATACGGTACCAAACCACACAAAAACGGTACAATACCGTACGAGTACTTCGTTACGGTACCAAACCAACACAAAAGGGTGCAATACCGTACGAGTACATCCATACGGTACCAAACCACCCCAAAACGGTGCCATACCGTACGTGTACATCCATACGGTACCAAACCACACCAAAACGGTACAATACCATACGAGTACTTCGTTACGGTACCAAACCACACCAAAAGGTACAATACCGTACGAATACATCCATACGGTACCAAACCACACCAAAACGGTGCAATACCGTACGAGTACATCCATATGGTACCAAACCACACCAAAACGGTCCAACACCATACGAGTACTTCGTTACGGTACCAAACCACACTAAAACGGTACAATACAGTACGAGTACATCCATACGGTACCAAACCACACCAAAACGGTGCAATACCGTACGAGTACGTCCATACGGTACCAAACCACACCAAAACGGTGCAATACCGTACGAGTACATCCATACGGTACCAAACCACTCCAAAACGGTACAATACCGTACGAGTACTTCCATACGGTACCAAACCACACCAAAACGGTGCAATACCGTACGAGTATATCCATACGGTACCAAACCACACCAAAACGGTACAATACCGTACGAGTACATCCATACGGTACCAAACCACTCCAAAACGGTACAATACCGTACGAGTACATCCATACGGTACCAAACCACACCAAAACGGTGCAATACCGTACGAGTACGTCCATACGGTACCAAACCACACCAAAACGGTGCAATACCGTACTAGTACTTCGTTCCGGTACCAAACCACACCAAAAGGGTACAATTCCATACGAGTACTTCGTTACGGTACCAAACCACCACAAAAGGGTACAATACCGTACGAGTACATCCATACGGTACCAAACCACCCCAAAACGGTGCAATACCGTACGTGTACATCCATACGGTACCAAACCACTCCAAAACGGTACAATACCGTAGGAGTACATCCATATGGTACCAAACCACACCAAAACGGTGCAATACCGTACGAGTACATCCATACGGTACCAAACCACACAAAAATGGTGCAATACCGTACGAATACATCCATACGGTACCAAAGCACACGAAAACGGTAGAATACCGTACTAGTACTTCGTTACGGTACCAAACCACACCAAAAGGGTACAATTCCGTACGAGTACTTCGTTACGGTACCAAACCACCACAAAAGGGTACAATACCGTACGAGTACATCCATACGGTACCAAACCACACCAAAACGGTGCAATACCGTACGAGTACATCCATACGGTACCAAACCACTCCAAAACGGTACAATACCGTACGAGTACATCCATACGGTACCAAACCACACCAAAACGGTGGAATACCGTACGAGTACATCCATACGGTACCAAACCACACCAAAACGGTGCAATACCGTACGAGTACATCCATACGGTACCAAACCACTCCAAAACGGTACAATACCGTACGAGTACTTCCATACGGTACCAAACCACACCAAAACGGTGTAGTACCGTACGAGTATATCCATACGGTACCAAACCACACCAAAACGGTACAATACCGTACGAGTGCATCCATACGGTACCAAACCACTCCAAAACGTTACAATACCGTACGAGTACATCCATACGGCACCAAACCACACCAAAACGGTGTAGTACCGTACGAGTATATCCATACGGTACCAAACCACACCAAAACGGTACAATACCGTACGAGTACATCCATACGGTACCAAACCACCCCAAAATGGTGCAATACCATACGTGTACATCCATACGGTACCAAACCACACCAAAACGGTACAATACCATACGAGTACTTCGTTACGGTACCAAACCACACCAAAAGGTACAATACCGTACGAGTACATCCATATGGTACGAAACCACACCAAAACGGTTAAATACCGTATGAGTACATCCATACGGTTCCAAACCACACCAAAATGGTACAATACCGTACGAGTACTTCGTTACGGTACGAAACCACACCAAAAGGTACAATACCGTACGAGTACATCCATACGGTACCAAACCACACCAAAACGGTGCAATACCGTACGAGTACATCCATACGGTACCAAACCACACAAAAACGGTACAATACCGTACGAGTACTTCGTTACGGTACCAAACCAACACAAAAGGGTGCAATACCGTACGAGTACATCCATACGGTACCAAACCACCCCAAAACGGTGCCATACCGTACGTGTACATCCATACGGTACCAAACCACACCAAAACGGTACAATACCATACGAGTACTTCGTTACGGTACCAAACCACACCAAAAGGTACAATACCGTACGAATACATCCATACGGTACCAAACCACACCAAAACGGTGCAATACCGTACGAGTACATCCATACGGTACCAAACCACATCAAAACGGTGCAATACCGTACGAGTACATCCATACGGTACCAAACCACTCCAAAACGGTACAATACCGTACGAGTACTTCCATACGGTACCAAACCACACCAAAACGGTGCAGTACCGTACGAGTATATCCATACGGTACCAAACCACACCAAAACGGTACAATACCGTACGAGTACATCCATACGGTACCAAACCACTCCAAAACGGTACAATACCGTCCGAGTACATCCATACGGTACCAAACCACACCAAAACGGTGCAATACCGTACGAGTACATCCATACGGTACCAAACCACACCAAAACGGTGCAATACCGTACTAGTACTTCGTTACGGTACCAAACCACACCAAAAGGGTACAATTCCGTACGAGTACTTCGTTACGGTACCAAACCACCACAAAAGGGTACAATACCGTACGAGTACATCCATACGGTACAAAAACACCCCAAAACGGTGCAATACCGTACGTGTACATCCATACGGTACCAAACCACTCCAAAACAGTACAATACCGTAGGAGTACATCCATACGGTACCAAACCACACCAAAACGGTGCAATACCGTACGAGTACATCCATACGGTACCAAACCACACAAAAATGGTGCAATACCGTACGAATACATCCATACGGTACCAAAGCACACCAAAACGGTAGAATACCGTACTAGTACTTCGTTACGGTACCAAACCACACCAAAAGGGTACAATTCCGTACGAGTACATCGTTACGGTACCAAACCACCACAAAAGGGGACAATACCGTACGAGTACATCCATACGATACCAAACCACCCCAAAACGGTGCAATACCATACGTGTACATCCATATGGTACCAAACCACACCAAATTAGTACAATACCATACGAGTACTTCGTTACGGTACCAAACCACACCAAAAGGTACAATACTGTACGAGTACATCCATACGGTACCAAACCACACCAAAACGGTGCAATACCGTACGAGTACATCCATACGGTACCAAACCACTCCAAAACGGTACAATACCGTACGAGTACTTCCATACGATACCAAACCACACCAAAATGGTGCAATACCGTACGAGTATATCCATACGGTACCAAACCACACCAAAACGGTACAATACCGTACGAGTACATCCATACGGTTCCAAACCACTCCAAAACGGGACAATACCGTACGAGTACATCCATACGGTACCAAACCACACCAAAATGGTGCAATACCGTACGAGTACATCCATACGGTACCAAACCACACAAAAACGGTGCAATACCGTACGAATACATCCATACGGTACCAAACCACACCAAAACGGTAGAATACCGTACTAGTACTTCGTTACGGTACCAAACCACACCAAAAGGGTACAATTCCGTACGAGTATTTCGTTACGGTACCAAACCACCACAAAAGGGTACAATACCGTACGAATACATCCATACGGTACCAAACCACCCCAAAACGGTGCAATACCATACGTGTACATCTATACGGTACCAAACCACACCAAAACGGTACAATACAATACGAGTGCTTCGTTACGGTACCAAATCACACCAAAAGGTACAATACCGTACGAGTACATCCATACGGTACCAAACCACACCAAAACGGTGCAATACCGTACGAGTACATCCATACGGTACCAAACCACTCCAAAACGGTACAATACCGTACGAGTACTTCCATACGGTACCAAACCACACCAAAACGGTGCAATACCGTACGAGTATATCCATACGGTACCAAACCACACCAAAACGGTACAATACCGTACGAGTACATCCATACGGTACCAAACCACACCAAAACGGGGCAATACCGTACCAGTACATCCATACGGTACCAAACAACTCCAAAACGGTACAATACCGTACGAGTACTTCGTTACGGTACCAAACCAACACAAAAGGGTACAATACCGTACGAGTACATCCATACGGTACCAAACCACCCCAAAACGGTGCCATACCGTACGTGTACATCCATACGGTACCAAACCACACCAAAACGGTACAATACCAAACGAGTACTTCGTTACGGTACCAAACCACACCAAAAGGTACAATACCGTACGAGTACATCCATACGGTACCAAACCACACCAAAACGGTGCAATACCGTACGAGTACATCCATACGGTACCAAACCACATCAAAACGGTGCAATACCGTACGAGTACATCCATACGGTACCAAACCACTCCAAAACGGTACAATACCGTACGAGTACTTCCATACGGTACCAAACCACACCAAAACGGTGCAATACCGTACGAGTATATCCATACGGTACCAAACCACACCAAAACGGTACAATACCGTACGAGTACATCCATACGGTACCAAACCACTCCAAAACGGTACAATACCGTACGAGTACATCCATACGGTACCAAACCACACCAAAACGGTGCAATACCGTACGAGTACATCCATACGGTACCAAACCACACCAAAACGGTGCAATACCGTAATAGTACTTCGTTACGGTACCAAACCACACCAAAAGGGTACAATTCCGTACGAGTACTTCGTTACGGTACCAAACCACCACAAAAGGGTACAATACCGTACGAGTACATCCATACGGTACCAAACCACCCCAAAACGGTGCAATACCGTACGTGTACATCCATACGGTACCAAACCACTCCAAAACGGTACAATACCGTAGGAGTACATCCATACGGTACCAAACCATACCAAAACGGTGCAATACCGTACGAGTACATCCATACGGTACCAAACCACACAAAAATGGTGCAATACCGTACGAATACATCCATACGGTACCAAAGCACACCAAAACGGTAGAATACCGTACTAGTACTTCGTTACGGTACCAAACCACACCAAAAGGGTACAATTCCGTACGAGTATTTCGTTACGGTACCAAAGCACCACAAAAGGGTACAATACCGTACGAATACATCCATACGGTACCAAACCACCCCAAAACGGTGCAATACCGTACGTGTACATCCATACGGTACCAAACCACACAAAAACGGTGCAATACCGTACGAATACATCCATACGGTACCAAACCACACCAAAACGGTACAATACCGTGCTAGTACTTCCTTACGGTACCAAACCACACCAAAACGGGGCAATACCGTACCAGTACATCCATACGGTACCAAACAACTCCAAAACGGTACAATACCGTACGAGTACTTCGTTACGGTACCAAACCAACACAAAAGGGTACAATACCGTACGAGTACATCCATACGGTACCAAACCACCCCAAAACGGTGCCATACCGTACGTGTACATCCATACGGTACCAAACCACACCAAAACGGTACAATACCAAACGAGTACTTCGTTACGGTACCAAACCACACCAAAAGGTACAATACCGTACGAGTACATCCATACGGTACCAAACCACACCAAAACGGTGCAATACCGTACGAGTACATCCATACGGTACCAAACCACATCAAAACGGTGCAATACCGTACGAGTACATCCATACGGTACCAAACCACTCCAAAACGGTACAATACCGTACGAGTACTTCCATACGGTACCAAACCACACCAAAACGGTGCAATACCGTACGAGTATATCCATACGGTACCAAACCACACCAAAACGGTACAATACCGTACGAGTACATCCATACGGTACCAAACCACTCCAAAACGGTACAATACCGTACGAGTACATCCATACGGTACCAAACCACACCAAAACGGTGCAATACCGTACGAGTACATCCATACGGTACCAAACCACACCAAAACGGTGCAATACCGTAATAGTACTTCGTTACGGTACCAAACCACACCAAAAGGGTACAATTCCGTACGAGTACTTCGTTACGGTACCAAACCACCACAAAAGGGTACAATACCGTACGAGTACATCCATACGGTACCAAACCACCCCAAAACGGTGCAATACCGTACGTGTACATCCATACGGTACCAAACCACTCCAAAACGGTACAATACCGTAGGAGTACATCCATACGGTACCAAACCATACCAAAACGGTGCAATACCGTACGAGTACATCCATACGGTACCAAACCACACAAAAATGGTGCAATACCGTACGAATACATCCATACGGTACCAAAGCACACCAAAACGGTAGAATACCGTACTAGTACTTCGTTACGGTACCAAACCACACCAAAAGGGTACAATTCCGTACGAGTATTTCGTTACGGTACCAAAGCACCACAAAAGGGTACAATACCGTACGAATACATCCATACGGTACCAAACCACCCCAAAACGGTGCAATACCGTACGTGTACATCCATACGGTACCAAACCACACAAAAACGGTGCAATACCGTACGAATACATCCATACGGTACCAAACCACACCAAAACGGTACAATACCGTGCTAGTACTTCCTTACGGTACCAAACCACACCAAAAGTGTACAATTCCGTACGAGTACTTCGTTACGGTACCAAACCAACACAAAAGGGTACAATACCGTACGAGTACATCCATACGGTACCAAACCACACAAAAACGGTGAAATACCGTATGAGTACATCTATACGGTTCCAAACCACACCAAAATGGTACAATACCGTACGAGTACTTCGTTACGGTACCAAACAACACCAAAACGGTACAATACCGTACGAGTACGTCCATAAGGTACCAAACCACACCAAAACGGTGCAATACCGTACGAGTACATCCAAATGGTACCAAACCACACCAAAACGGTCCAACACCATACGAGTACTTCGTTACGGTACCAAACCACACTAAAACGGTACAATACCGTACGAGTACATCCATACGGTACCAAACCACACCAAAACGGTGCAATACCGTACGAGTACATCCATACGGTACCAAACCACACAAAAACGGTGCAATACCGTACGAGTAGATCCATACGGTACCAAACCACACCAAAACGGTACAATACCGTACGAGTACATCCATACGGTACCAAACCACACCAAAAGGTACAATACCGTACGAGTACATCCATACGGTACCAAACCACACAAAAACGGTGCAATACCGTACGAATACATCCATACGGTACCAAACCACACCAAAACGGTAGAACACCGTACTAGTACTTCGTTACGGTACCAAACCACACCAAAAAGGTTCAATTCCGTACGAGTACTTCGTTACGGTACCAAACCACCACAAAAGGGTACAATACCGTACGAGTAAATCCATACGGTACCAAACCACCCCAAAATGGTGCAATACCATACGTGTACATCCATACGGTACCAAACCACACCAAAACGGTACAATACCATACGAGTACTCCGTTACGGTACCAAACCACACGAAAAGGTACAATACCGTACGAGTACATCCATACGGTACCAAACCACACCAAAACGGCAAAATACCGTACGAGTACATCCATACGGTTCCAAACCACACCAAAAAGGTACAATACCGTACGAGTACTTCGTTACGGTACCGAACAACACCAAAATGGTACAATACCTTACGAGTACATCCATAAGGTACCAAACCACACCAAAACGGTGCAATACCGTACGAGTACATCCATATGGTACCAAACCACACCAAAACGGTCCAACACCATACGAGTACTTCGTTATGGTACCAAACCACACTAAAACGGTACAATACCGTACGAGTACATCCATACGGTACCAAACCACACCAAAACGGTGCAATACCGTACGAGTACGTCCATACGGTACCAAACCACACCAAAACGGTGCAATACCGTACGAGTACATCCATACGGTACCAAACCACTCCAAAACGGTACAATACCGTACGAGTACTTCCATACGGTACCAAACCACACCAAAACGGTGCAATACCGTACGAGTATATCCATACGGTACCAAACCACACCAAAACGGTACAATACCGTACGAGTACATCCATACGGTACCAAACCACTCCAAAACGGTACAATACCGTACGAGTACATCCATACGGTACCAAACCACACCAAAACGGTGCAATACCGTACGAGTACGTCCATACGGTACCAAACCACACCAAAACGGTGCAATACCGTACTAGTACTTCGTTACGGTACCAAACCACACCAAAAGGGTACAATTCCATACGAGTACTTCGTTACGGTACCAAACCACCACAAAAGGGTACAATACCGTACGAGTACATCCATACGGTACCAAACCACCCCAAAACGGTGCAATACCGTACGTGTACATCCATACGGTACCAAACCACTCCAAAACGGTACAATACCGTAGGAGTACATCCATATGGTACCAAACCACACCAAAACGGTGCAATACCGTACGAGTACATCCATACGGTACCAAACCACACAAAAATGGTGCAATACCGTACGAATACATCCATACGGTACCAAAGCACACGAAAACGGTAGAATACCGTACTAGTACTTCGTTACGGTACCAAACCACACCAAAAGGGTACAATTCCGTACGAGTACTTCGTTACGGTACCAAACCACCACAAAAGGGTACAATACCGTACGAGTACATGCATACGGTACCAAACCACACCAAAACGGTGCAATACCGTACGAGTACATCCATACGGTACCAAACCACTCCAAAACGGTACAATACCGTACGAGTACATCCATACGGTACCAAACCACACCAAAACGGTGCAATACCGTACGAGTACATCATACGGTACCAAACCACACCAAAACGGTGCAATACCGTACGAGTACATCCATACGGTACCAAACCACTCCAAAACGGTACAATACCGTACGAGTACTTCCATACGGTACCAAACCACACCAAAACGGTGCAGTACCGTACGAGTATATCCATACGGTACCAAACCACACCAAAACGGTACAATACCGTACGAGTGCATCCATACGGTACCAAACCACTCCAAAACGGTACAATACCGTACGAGTACATCCATACGGCACCAAACCACACCAAAACGGTCCAATACCGTAAGAGTACATCCATACGGTACCAAACCACACAAAAACGGTGCAATACCGTACGAATACATCCATACGGTACCAAACCACACCAAAACGGTACAATACCGTGCTAGTACTTCCTTACGGTACCAAACCACACCAAAAGGGTACAATTCCGTACGAGTACTTCGTTACGGTACCAAACCAACACAAAAGGGTACAATACCGTACGAGTACATCCATACGGTACCAAACCACCCCAAAACGGTGCAATACCGTACGTGTACATCCATACGGTACCAAACCACACCAAAACGGTACAATACCATACGAGTACTTCGTTACGGTACCAAACCACACCAAAAGGTACAATACCGTACGAGTACATCCATACGGTACCAAACCACACCAAAACGGTGAAATACCGTATGAGTACATCCATACGGTTCCAAACCACACCAAAATGGTACAATACCGTACGAGTACTTCGTTACGGTACGAAACCACACCAAAAGGTACAATACCGTACGAGTACATCCATACGGTACCAAACCACACCAAAACGGTGCAATACCGTACGAGTACATCCATACGGTACCAAACCACACAAAAACGGTACAATACCGTACGAGTACTTCGTTATGGTACCAAACCAACACAAAAGGGTACAATACCGTACGAGTACATCCATACGGTACCAAACCACCCCAAAACGGTGCCATACCGTACGTGTACATCCATACGGTACCAAACCACACCAAAACGGTACAATACCATACGAGTACTTCGTTACGGTACCAAACCACACCAAAAGGTACAATACCGTACGAGTACATCCATACGGTACCAAACAACACCAAAACGGTGCAATACCGTACGAGTACATCCATACGGTACCAAACCACATCAAAACGGTGCAATACCGTACGAGTACATCCATACGGTACCAAACCACTCCAAAACGGTACAATACCGTACGAGTACTTCCATACGGTACCAAACCACACCAAAACGGTGCAGTACCGTACGAGTATATCCATACGGTACCAAACCACACCAAAACGGTACAATACCGTACGAGTACATCCATACGGTACCAAACCACTCCAAAACGGTACAATACCGTCCGAGTACATCCATACGGTACCAAACCACACCAAAACGGTGCAATACCGTACGAGTACATCCATACGGTACCAAACCACACCAAAACGGTGCAATACCGTACTAGTACTTCGTTACGGTACGAAACCACACCAAAAGGGTACAATTCCGTACGAGTACTTCGTTACGGTACCAAACCACCACAAAAGGGTACAATACCGTACGAGTACATCCATACGGTACCAAACCACCCCAAAACGGTGCAATACCGTACGTGTACATCCATACGGTACCAAACCACTCCAAAACGGTACAATACCGTAGGAGTACATCCATACGGTACCAAACCACACCAAAACGGTGCAATACCGTACGAGTACATCCATACGGTACCAAACCACACAAAAATGGTGCAATACCGTACGAATACATCCATACGGTACCAAAGCACACCAAAACGGTACAATACCGTACTAGTACTTCGTTACGGTACCAAACCACACCAAAAGGGTACAATTCCGTACGAGTACATCGTTACGGTACCAAACCACCACAAAAGGGGACAATACCGTACGAGTACATCCATACGATACCAAACCACCCCAAAACGGTGCAATACCATACGTGTACATCCATATGGTACCAAACCACACCAAATTAGTACAATACCATACGAGTACTTCGTTACGGTACCAAACCACACCAAAAGGTACAATACTGTACGAGTACATCCATACGGTACCAAACCACACCAAAACGGTGCAATACCGTACGAGTACATCCATACGGTACCAAACCACTCCAAAACGGTACAATACCGTACGAGTACTTCCATACGATACCAAACCACACCAAAATGGTGCAATACCGTACGAGTATATCAATACGGTACCAAACCACACCAAAACGGTACAATACTGTACGAGTACATCCATACGGTACCAAACCACTCCAAAACGGTACAATACCGTACGAGTACTTCCATACGGTACCAAACTACACCAAAACGGTGCAATACCGTACGAGTATATCCATATGGTACCAAACCACACCAAAACGGTACAATACCGTACGAGTACATCCATACGGTACCAAACCACTCCAAAACGGTACAATACCGTACGAGTACATCAATACGGTACAAAACCACACCAAAACGGTGCAATACCGTACGAGTACATCCATACGGTACCAAACCACACCAAAACGGTGCAATACCGTAATAGTACTTCGTTACGGTACCAAACCACACCAAAAGGGTGCAATACCGTACGAGTACATCCATACGGTACCAAACCACACCAAAACGGTGCAATACCGTACGAGTACATCCATACGGTACCAAACCACTCCAAAACAGTACAATACCGTACGAGTACTTCCATACGGTACCAAACCACACCAAAACGGTGCAATACCGTACGAGTATATCCATACGGTACCAAACCACACCAAAACGGTACAATACCGTACGAGTACATCCATACGGTACCAAACCACACCAAAACGGTGCAATACCGTACGAGTACATCCATACGGTACCAAACAACACAAAAATGGTACAATACCGTACGAGTACTTCGTTACGGTACCAAACCAACACAAAAGGGTACAATACCGTACGAGTACATCCATACGGTACCAAACCACCCCAAAACGGTGCCATACCGTACGTGTACATCCATACGGTACCAAACCACACCAAAACGGTACAATACCATACGAGTACTTCGTTACGGTACCAAACCACACCAAAAGGTACAATACCGTACGAGTACATCCATACGGTACCAAACCACACCAAAACGGTGCAATACCGTACGAGTACGTCCATACGGTACCAAACCACATCAAAACGGTGCAATACCGTACGAGTACATCCATACGGTACCAAACCACTCCAAAACGGTACAATACCGTACGAGTACTTCCATACGGTACCAAACCACACCAAAACGGTGCAATACCGTACGAGTATATCCATACGGTACCAAACCACACCAAAACGGTACAATACCGTACGAGTACATCCATACGGTACCAAACCACTCCAAAAAGGTACAATACCGTACGAGTACATCCATACGGTACCAAACCACACCAAAACGGTGCAATACCGTACGAGTACATCCATACGGTACCAAACCACACCAAAACGGTGCAATACCGTAATAGTACTTCGTTACGGTACCAAACCACACCAAAAGGGTACAATTCCGTACGAGTACTTCGTTACGGTACCAAACCACCACAAAAGGGTACAATACCGTACGAGTACATCCATACGGTACCAAACCACCCCAAAACGGTGCAATACCGTACGTGTACATCCATATGGTACCAAACCACTCCAAAACGGTACAATACCGTAGGAGTACATCCATACGGTACCAAACCACACCAAAACGGTGCAATACCGGACGAGTACATCCATACGGTACCAAACCACACAAAAATGGTGCAATACCGTACGAATACATCCATACGGTACCAAAGCACACCAAAACGGTAGAATACCGTACTAGTACTTCGTTACGGTACCAAACCACACCAAAAGGGTACAATTCCGTACGAGTACATCGTTACGGTACCAAACCACCACAAAAGGGGACAATACCGTACGAGTACATCCATACGATACCAAACCACCCCAAAACGGTGCAATACCATACGTGTACATCCATATGGTACCAAACCACACCAAAACAGTACAATACCATACGAGTACTTCGTTACGGTACCAAACCACACCAAAAGGTACAATACTGTACGAGTACATCCATACGGTACCAAACCACACCAAAACGGTGCAATACCGTACGAGTACATCCATACGGTACCAAACCACTCCAAAACAGTACAATACCGTACGAGTACTTCCATACGATACCAAACCACACCAAAATGGTGCAATACCGTACGAGTACATCCATACGGTACCAAACCACACCAAAACGGTACAATACCGTACGAGTACATCCATACGGTACCAAACCACACCAAAATGGTGCAATACCGTACGAGTACATCCATACGGTACCAAACCACACAAAAACGGTGCAATACCGTACGAATACATCCATACGGTACCAAACCACACCAAAACGGTAGAATACCGTACTAGTACTTCGTTACGGTACCAAACCACACCAAAAGGGTACAATTCCGTACGAGTATTTCGTTACGGTACCAAACCACAACAAAAGGGTACAATACCGTACGAATACATCCATACGGTACCAAACCACCCCAAAACGGTGCAATACCATACGTGTACATCTATACGGTACCAAACCACACCAAAACGGTACAATACAATACGAGTGCTTCGTTACGGTACCAAATCACACCAAAAGGTACAATACCGTACGAGTACATCCATACGGTACCAAACCACACCAAAACGGTGCAATACCGTACGAGTACATCCATACGGTACCAAACCACTCCAAAACGGTACAATACCGTACGAGTACTTCCATACGGTACCAAACCACACCAAAACGGTGCAATACCGTACGAGTACATCCATACGGTACCAAACCACACCAAAACGGTACAATACCGTACTAGTACTTCGTTACTGTACCAAACCACACCAAAAGGGTACAATACCGTACGAGTACATCCATACGGTACCAAACCACATCAAAACGGTGCAATACCGTACGAGTATATCCATATGGTACCAAACCGCACCAAAACGGTGCAATACCGAACGAGTACATCCATACGGTACCAAACCACACCAAAACGGTACAATACCGTACGAGTACTTCGTTACGGTACCAAACCACACCAAAAGGTACAATACCGTACAAGTACATCCATAAGGAACCAAACCACACCAAAAGGTACAATACCGTATGAGTACTTCCATACGGTACCAAACCCAACCAAAACGGTGCAATACCGTACGAGTACATCCATACGGTACCAAACCACACCAAAACGGTGCAATACCGTACGAGTACATCCATACGGTACCAAACCACTCAAAAATGGTACAATACCGTATGAGTACTTCCATATGGTACCAAACCACACCAAAACGGTGCAATACCGTACGAGTATATCCATACGGTATCAAACAACACCAAAACGGTAGAATACCGTACGAGTACATCCATAAGGTACCAAACCACACCAAAACGGTGCAATACCGTACGAGTACATCCATACGGAACCAAAGCACACCAAAACGGTCCAACACCATACGAGTACTTCGTTACGGTACCAAACCACACCAAAACGGTAAAATACCGTACGAGTACATCCACACGGTACCAAACCACACCAAAAGGGTACAATACCGTACGAGTACTTCGTTACGGTACCAAACCACACCAAAAGGTACAATACCGTACGGGTAAATCCAAACGGTACCAAACCACACCAAAACGGTGCAATACCGTACGAGTACATCCATACTGTACCAAACGACACCAAAACGGTACAATACCGTACGAGTACTTCGTTACGGTACCAAACAACACCAAAACGGTACAATACCGTACGAGTACATCAATAAGGTACCAAACCACACCAAAACGGTGCAATACCGTACGAGTACATCTATACGGAACCAAACCACACCAAAACGGTCCAACACCATACGAGTACTTCGTTACGGTACCAAACCACACCAAAACGGTAAAATACCGTACGAGTACATCCATACGGTACCAAACCACACCAAAACGGTGCAATACCGTACGAGTACATCCATACGGTACCAAACCACACCAAAACGGTGCAATACCGTACGAGTAAATCCATACGGTACAAAACCACACCAAAACGGTACAATACCGTACGAGTACTTCGTTACGGTACCAACCCACACCAAAAGGTAAAATACCGTACGAGTCAATCCATACGGTACCAAACCACACCAAAACGGTGCAATACCGTACGAGTACATCCATACGGTACCAAACCACACCAAAACGGTGCAATACCGTACGAGTACATCCATACGGTACCAAACCACTCCAAAACGGTACAATACCGTACGAGTACTTCCATACGATACCAAACCACACCAAAATGGTGCAATACCGTACGAGTATATCCATACGGTACCAAACCACACCAAAACGGTACAATACCGTACGAGTACATCCATACGGTACCAAACCACTCCAAAACGGTACAATACCGTACGAGTACTTCCATACGGTACCAAACTACACCAAAACGGTGCAATACCGTACGAGTATATCCATATGGTACCAAACCACACCAAAACGGTACAATACCGTACGAGTACATCCATACGGTACCAAACCACTCCAAAACGGTACAATACCGTACGAGTACATCAATACGGTACCAAACCACACCAAAACGGTGCAATACCGTACGAGTACATCCATACGGTACCAAACCACACCAAAACGGTGCAATACCGTAATAGTACTTCGTTACGGTACCAAACCACACCAAAAGGGTGCAATACCGTACGAGTACATCCATACGGTACCAAACCACACCAAAACGGTGCAATACCGTACGAGTACATCCATACGGTACCAAACCACTCCAAAACGGTACAATACCGTACGAGTACTTCCATACGGTACCAAACCACACCAAAACGGTGCAATACCGTACGAGTATATCCATACGGTACCAAACCACACCAAAACGGTACAATACCGTACGAGTACATCCATACGGTACCAAACCACACCAAAACGGTGCAATACCGTACGAGTACGTCCATACGGTACCAAACCACATCAAAACGGTGCAATACCGTACGAGTACATCCATACGGTACCAAACCACTCCAAAACGGTACAATACCGTACGAGTACTTCCATACGGTACCAAACCACACCAAAACGGTGCAATACCGTACGAGTATATCCATACGGTACCAAACCACACCAAAACGGTACAATACCGTACGAGTACATCCATACGGTACCAAACCACTCCAAAACGGTACAATACCGTACGAGTACATCCATACGGTACCAAACCACACCAAAACGGTGCAATACCGTACGAGTACATCCATACGGTACCAAACCACACCAAAACGGTGCAATACCGTATTAGTACTTCGTTACGGTACCAAACCACACCAAAAGGGTACAATTCCGTACGAGTACTTCGTTACGGTACCAAACCACCACAAAAGGGTACAATACCGTACGAGTACATCCATACGGTACCAAACCACCCCAAAACGGTGCAATACCGTACGTGTACATCCATATGGTACCAAACCACTCCAAAACGGTACAATACCGTAGGAGTACATCCATACGGTACCAAACCACACCAAAACGGTGCAATACCGGACGAGTACATCCATACGGTACCAAACCACACAAAAATGGTGCAATACCGTACGAATACATCCATACGGTACCAAAGCACACCAAAACGGTAGAATACCGTACTAGTACTTCGTTACGGTACCAAACCACACCAAAAGGGTACAATTCCGTACGAGTACATCGTTACGGTACCAAACCACCACAAAAGGGGACAATACCGTACGAGTACATCCATACGATACCAAACCACCCCAAAACGGTGCAATACCATACGTGTACATCCATATGGTACCAAACCACACCAAAACAGTACAATACCATACGAGTACTTCGTTACGGTACCAAACCACACCAAAAGGTACAATACTGTACGAGTACATCCATACGGTACCAAACCACACCAAAACGGTGCAATACCGTACGAGTACATCCATACGGTACCAAACCACTCCAAAACGGTACAATACCGTACGAGTACTTCCATACGATACCAAACCACACCAAAATGGTGCAATACCGTACGAGTATATCCATACGGTACCAAACCACACCAAAACGGTACAATACCGTACGAGTACATCCATACGGTACCAAACCACTCCAAAACGGTACAATACCGTACGAGTACATCCATACGGTACCAAACCACACCAAAATGGTGCAATACCGTACGAGTACATCCATACGGTACCAAACCACACAAAAACGGTGCAATACCGTACGAATACATCCATACGGTACCAAACCACACCAAAACGGTAGAATACCGTACTAGTACTTCGTTACGGTACCAAACCACACCAAAAGGGTACAATTCCGTACGAGTATTTCGTTACGGTACCAAACCACAACAAAAGGGTACAATACCGTACGAATACATCCATACGGTACCAAACCACCCCAAAACGGTGCAATACCATACGTGTACATCTATACGGTACCAAACCACACCAAAACGGTACAATACAATACGAGTGCTTCGTTACGGTACCAAATCACACCAAAAGGTACAATACCGTATGAGTACATCCATACGGTACCAAACCACACCAAAACGGTGCAATACCGTACGAGTACATCCATACGGTACCAAACCACTCCAAAACGGTACAATACCGTACGAGTACTTCCATACGGTACCAAACCACACCAAAACGGTGCAATACCGTACGAGTACATCCATACGGTACCAAACCACACCAAAACGGTACAATACCGTACTAGTACTTCGTTACTGTACCAAACCACACCAAAAGGGTACAATACCGTACGAGTACATCCATACGGTACCAAACCACATCAAAACGGTGCAATACCGTACGAGTATATCCATATGGTACCAAACCGCACCAAAACGGTGCAATACCGAACGAGTACATCCATACGGTACCAAACCACACCAAAACGGTACAATACCGTACGAGTACTTCGTTACGGTACCAAACCACACCAAAAGGTACAATACCGTACAAGTACATCCATAAGGAACCAAACCACACCAAAAGGTACAATACCGTATGAGTACTTCCATACGGTACCAAACCCAACCAAAACGGTGCAATACCGTACGAGTACATCCATACGGTACCAAACCACACCAAAACGGTGCAATACCGTACGAGTACATCCATACGGTACCAAACCACTCAAAAATGGTACAATACCGTATGAGTACTTCCATATGGTACCAAACCACACCAAAACGGTGCAATACCGTACGAGTATATCCATACGGTATCAAACAACACCAAAACGGTAGAATACCGTACGAGTACATCCATAAGGTACCAAACCACACCAAAAC
The DNA here is from genome assembly GCF_030253575.1 of Rhododendron vialii. Taxonomy (NCBI): domain Eukaryota; kingdom Viridiplantae; phylum Streptophyta; class Magnoliopsida; order Ericales; family Ericaceae; genus Rhododendron; species Rhododendron vialii. The sequence goes on along the minus strand of NC_080557.1, from coordinate 32,206,979 downwards.
GGTGCAATACCGTACGAGTACATCCATACGGAACCAAAGCACACTAAAACGGTCCAACACCATACGAGTACTTCGTTACGGTACCAAACCACACCAAAACGGTAAAATACCGTACGAGTACATCCACACGGTACCAAACCACACCAAAAGGGTACAATACCGTACGAGTACTTCGTTACGGTACCAAACCACACCAAAAGGTACAATACCGTACGGGTAAATCCAAACGGTACCAAACCACACCAAAACGGTGCAATACCGTACGAGTACATCCATACTGTACCAAACGACACCAAAACGGTACAATACCGTACGAGTACTTCGTTACGGTACCAAACAACACCAAAACGGTACAATACCGTACGAGTACATCAATAAGGTACCAAACCACACCAAAACGGTGCAATACCGTACGAGTACATCTATACGGAACCAAACCACACCAAAACGGTCCAACACCATACGAGTACTTCGTTACGGTACCAAACCACACCAAAACGGTAAAATACCGTACGAGTACATCCATACGGTACCAAACCACACCAAAACGGTGCAATACCGTACGAGTACATCCATACGGTACCAAACCACACCAAAACGGTGCAATACCGTACGAGTAAATCCATACGGTACAAAACCACACCAAAACGGTACAATACCGTACGAGTACTTCGTTACGGTACCAACCCACACCAAAAGGTACAATACCGTACGAGTCAATCCATACGGTACCAAACCACACCAAAACGGTGCAATACCGTACGAGTACATCCATACGGTACCAAACCACACCAAAACGGTGCAATACCGTACGAGTACATCCATACGGTACCAAACCACTCCAAAACGGTACAATACCGTACGAGTACTTCCATACGGTACCAAACCACACAAAAACGGTGCAATACCGTACGAATACATCCATACGGAACCAAACCACACCAAAACGGTCCAACACCATACGAGTACATCCATACGGTACCAAACCACACCAAAATGGTGCAATACCGTACGAGTACATCCATACGGTACCAAAGCACACAAAAACGGTGCAATACCGTACGACTACATCCATACGGCACCAAACCACACCAAAACGGTACAATACCGTACTAGTACTTCGTTACGGTACCAAACCACACCAAATGGGTACAATTCCGTACGAGTACTTCGTTACGGTACCAAACCACCACAAAAGGGTACAATACCGTACGAGTACATCCATACGGTACGAAACCACACCAAAACGGTGCAATACCGTACGAGTACATCCATACGGTACCAAATCACACCAAAACGGTGCAATACCGTACGAGTATATCCATACGGTACCAAACCTCACCAAAACGGTACAATACCGTACGAGTACATCCATACGGTACCAAACCACACCAAAACGATGCAATACCGTACGAGTACATCCATACGGTACCAAACCACACAAAAACGGTGCAATACCGTACGAATACATCCATACGGTACCAAACCACACCAAAACGGTAGAATACCGTACTAGTACTTCGTTACGGTACCAAACCACACCAAGAGGGTACAATTCCGTACGAGTACTTTGTTACGGTACCAAACCACCACAAAAGGGTACAATACCGTACGAGTACATCCATACGGTACCAAACCACCCCAAAACGGTGCAATACCGTACGTGTACATCGTTACGGTACCAAACCACACCAAAACGGTGCAATACCGTACGTGTACATCCATACGGTACCAAACCCTTCCAAAACGGTACAATACCGTACGAGTACATCCATACGGTACCAAATCACACCAAAACGGTGCAATACCGTACGAGTATATCCATACGGTACCAAACCTCACCAAAACGGTACAATACCGTACGAGTACATCCATACGGTACCAAAGCACACCAAAACGGTGCAATACCGTACGAGTATATCCATACGGTACCAAACCTCACCAAAACGGTACAATACCGTACGAGTACATCCATACGGTTCCAAACCACACCAAAACGGTACAATACCGTACGAGTACATCCATACGGTACAAAATCACACCAAAACGGTGCAATACCGTACGAGTACATCCATACGGTTCCAAACCACACAAAAACTATGCAATACCGTATGAATACATCCATACGGTACCAAACCACACCAAAACGGTACAATATCGTACTAGTACTTCGTTACGGTACCAAACCACACCAAAAGGGTACAATTCCGTACGAGTACTTTGTTACGGTACCAAAACACCACAAAAGGGTACAATACCGTACGAGTACACCCATACGGTACCAAATCACCCCAAAACGGTGCACTACCGTACGTGTACATCCATACGGTACCAAACCACACCAAAACGGTACAATACCTTACTAGTACTTCGTTACGGTACCAAACCACACCAAAAGGTACAATACCGTACGAGTACATCCATACGGTACCAAACCCCACCAAAATGGTGCAATACCGTACGAGTACATCCATACGGTACCAAACCACACCAAAACGGTACAATACCGTACTAGTACTTCGTTACCGTACCAAACCACACCAAGAGGGTACAATTCCGTACGAGTACTTCGTTACGGTACCAAACCACACCAAAACGGTGCAATACCGAACGAGTACATCCATAAGGTACCAAACCACACCAAAACGGTGCAATACCGTACGAGTACATCCATACGGAACCAAACAACACCAAAACGGTCCAACACCATACGAGTACTTCGTTTCGGTACCAAACCACACCAAAACGGTAAAATACCGTACGAGTACATCCACACGGTACCAAACCACACCAAAAGGGTACAATACCATACGAGTACTTCGTTACGGTACCAAACCACACCAAAAGGTACAATACCGTACGAGTAAACCCATACGGTACCAAACCACACCAAAACGGTGCAATACCGTACGAGTACATCCATACCGTACCAAACCACACCAAAACGGTACAATACCGTACGAGTACTTCGTTACGGTACCAAACAACACTAAAACGGTACAATACCGTACGAGTACATCAATAAGTTACCAAACCACACCAAAACGGTGCAATACCGTACGAGTACATCCATACGGAACCAAACCACACCAAAACGGTCCAACACCATACGAGTACTTCGTTACGGTACCAAACCTCACCAAAACGGTAAAATACCGTACGCGTACATCCATACGGTACCAAACCACACCAAAACGGTGCTATACCGTACGAGTACATCCATACGGTACCAAACCACACCAAAACGGTGCAATACCGTACGAGTAAATCCATACGGTACAAAACCACACCAAAACGGTACAATACCGTACGAGTACTTCGTTACGGTACCAAACCACACCAAAAGGTACAATACCGTACGAGTCAATCCATACGGTACCAAACCACACCAAAACGGTGCAATACCGTACGAGTACATCCATACGGTACAAAACCACACCAAAACGGTGCAATACCGTACGAGTACATCCATACGGTACCAAACCACTCCGAAACGGTACAATACCGTACGAGTACTTCCATACGGTACCAAACCACACCAAAACGGTGCAATACCGTACGAGTACATCCATACGGAACCAAACCACACCAAAACGGTCCAACACCATACGAGTACATCCATACGGTACCAAACCACACCAAAACGGTGCAATACCGTACGAGTACATCCATACGGTACCAAAGCACACAAAAACGGTGCAATACCGTACGACTACATCCATACGGTACCAAACCACACCAAAACTGTACAATACCGTACTAGTACTTCGTTACGGTACCAAACCACACCAAAAGGGTACAATTCCGTACGAGTACTTCGTTACGGAACCAAACCACCACAAAAGGGTACAATACCGTACGAGTACATCCATACGGTACCAAACCACACCAAATTGGTGCAATACCGTACGAGTACATCCATACGGTACCAAACCACACCAAAACGGTGCAATACCGTACGAGTATATCCATACGGTACCAAACCTCACCAAAACGGTATAATACCGTACGAGTACATCCATACGGTACCAAAGCACTCCAAAACGGTACAATACCGTACGAGTAAATCCATACGGTACAAAATCACACCAAAACGGTGCAATACCGTACGAGTACATCCATACGGTTCCAAACCACACAAAAACGGTGCAATACCGTACGAATACATCCATACGGTACCAAACCACACCAAAACGGTACAATACCTTACGAGTACTTCGTTACGGTACCAAACCACACCAAAAGGTACAATACCGTACGAGTACATCCATACGGTACCAAACCACACCAAAATGGTGCAATACCGTACGAGTACGTCCATACGGTACCAAACCACACCAAAACGGTACAATACCGTACGAGTACTTCGTTACGGTCCCAAACCACACCAAAACGGTACAATACCGTACGACTACTTCGTTACGGTACGAAACAACACCAAAACCGCACAATACCGTACGAGTACATCCATAAGGTACCAAACCACACCAAAACGGTGCAATACCGTTCTAGTACATCCATACGGTACCAAACCACACCAAAACGGTGCAATACCGTACGAGTACATCCATGCGGTACCAAACCACACCAAAACGGTACAATACCGTACGACTACATCCATACGGTACCAAACCACTCCAAAATGGTACAATACCGTACGAGTACATCCATACGGTACCAAACCACACCAAAATAGTACAATACCGTACGAGTACTTCGTTACGGTACCAAAGCACACCAAAACGGTACAATACCGTACGAGTACTTCGTTACGGTACCAAACAACACCAAAACGGTACAATACCGTACAAGTACATCCATAAGGTACCAAACCACACCAAAACGGTAGAATACCGTACGAGTACATCCATACGGTACCAAACAACACCAAAACGGTCCAATACCATACGAGTACTTCGTTACGGTACCAAACCACACCAAAACGGTACCATACCGTACGAGTACATCCATACGGTACCAAACCACACAAAAACGGTGCAATACCGTACGAGTACATCCATACGGTACCAAACCACACCAAAACGGTGCAATACCGTACGAGTACATCCATACGGTACCAAACCACACCAAAACGGTACAATACCGTACGAGTACTTCGTTACGGTACCAAACCACACCAAAAGGTACAATACCGTACGAGTACATCCGTACAGTACCAAACCACACCAAAACGGTGCAATACCGTACGAGTACATCCATACGGTACCAAACCACACAAAAATGGTGCAATACCGTACGAATACATCCATACGGTACCAAACCACACAAAAACGGTACAATACCGTACTAGTAGTTCGTTACGGTACCAAACCACACCAAGAGGGTACAATTCTGTATGAGTACTTCGTTACGGTACCAAACCACCACAAAAGGGTACAATACCGTACGAGTACATCCATACGGTACCAAACCACTCCAAAACGGTACAATACCGTACGAGTAAATCCATACGGTACAAAATCACACAAAAACGGTGCAATACCGTACGAGTACATCCATACGGTTCCAAACCACACAAAAACAGTGCAATACCGTACGAATACATCCATACGGTACCAAACCACACCAAAACGGTACAATACCTTACGAGTACTTCGTTACGGTCCCAAACCACACCAAAACGGTACAATACCGTACGAGTACTTCGTTACGGTACCAAACCACACCAAAAGGTACAATACCGTACGAGTACATCCATACGGTACCAAACCACACCAAAACGGTGCAATACCGTACGAGTACATCCATACGGTACCAAACCACACAAAAATGGTGCAATACCGTACGAATACATCCATACGGTACCAAACCACACCAAAACGGTACAATACCGTACTAGTACTTCGTTACGGTACCAAACCACACCAAGAGGGTACAATTCTGTACGAGTACTTCGTTACGGTACCAAACCACCACAAAAGGGTACAATACCGTACGAGTACATCCATACGGTACCAAACCACCCCAAAACGGTGCAATACCGTACGTGTACATCCATACGGCACCAAACCACTCCAAAACGGTATAATACCGTACGAGTACATCCATACGGTACCAAACCACACCAAAACGGTGCAATACCGTACGAGTACGTCCATACGGTACCAAACCACACAAAAATGGTGCAATACCGTACGAATACATCCATACGGTACCAAACCACACTAAAACGGTACAATATCGTACTAGTACTTCGTTACGGTACCAAACCACACCAAGAGGGTACAATTCTGTATGAGTACTTCGTTACGGTACCAAACCACCACAAAAGGGTACAATACCGTACGAGTACATCCATACGGTACCAAACCACTCCAAAACGGTACAATACCGTACGAGTAAATCCATACGGTACAAAATCACACAAAAACGGTGCAATACCGTACGAGTACATCCATACGGTTCCAAACCACACAAAAACAGTGCAATACCGTACGAATACATCCATACGGTACCAAACCACACCAAAACGGTACAATACCTTACGAGTACTTCGTTACGGTCCCAAACCACACCAAAACGGTACAATACCGTACGAGTACTTCGTTACGGTACCAAACCACACCAAAAGGTACAATACCGTACGAGTACATCCATACGGTACCAAACCACACCAAAACGGTGCAATACCGTACGAGTACATCCATACGGTACCAAACCACACAAAAATGGTGCAATACCGTACGAATACATCCATACGGTACCAAACCACACCAAAACGGTACAATACCGTACTAGTACTTCGTTACGGTACCAAACCACACCAAGAGGGTACAATTCTGTACGAGTACTTCGTTACGGTACCAAACCACCACAAAAGGGTACAATACCGTACGAGTACATCCATACGGTACCAAACCACATCAAAACGGTGCAATACCGTACTAGTACATCCATACGGTACCAAACCACACCAAAACGGTGCAATACCGAACGAGTACATCCACGCGGTACCAAACCACACCAAAACGGTACAATACCGTACGAGTACTTCGTTACGGTACCAAACCACACCAAAAGGTACAATACCGTACGAGTACATCCATACGGTACCAAACCACACCAAAAGGTACAATACCGTATGAGCACATTCATACGGTACCAAACCCCACCAAAACGGTGCAATACCGTATGAGTACATCCATACGGTACCAAACCACACCAAAACGGTGCAATACCGTACGAGTACATCCATACGGTACCAAACCACTCCAAAAATGGTACAATACCGTATGATTACTTCCATCTGGTACCAAACCACACCAAAACGGTGCAATACCGTACGAGTATATCCATACGGTACCAAACAACACCAAAACGGTACAATACCGTACGAGTACATCCATAAGGTACCAAACCACACCAAAACGGTGCAATACCGTACGAGGACATCCATACGGAACCAAAGACACCAAAACGGTACAATACCGTACGAGTACATCCACACGGTACCAAACCACACCAAAAGGGTACAATACCGTACTAGTACTTCGTTACGGTACCAAACCACACCAAAAGGGTACAATTCCGTACGAGTACTTCGTTACGGTACCAAACCACCACAAAAGGGTACAATACCGTACGAGTACATCCATACGGTACCAAACCACACCAAAACGGTGCAATACCGTACGAGTACATCCATACGGTACCAAACCACACCAAAACGGTGCAATACCGTACGAGTATATCCATACGGTACCAAACCTCACCAAAACGGTACAATACCGTACGAGTACATCCATACGGTACCAAACCACTCCAAAACAGTACAATACCGTACGAGTACATCCATACGGTACAAAATCACACCAAAACGGTGCAATACCGTACGAGTACATCCATACGGTTCCAAACCACACAAAAACGGTGCAATACCGTACGAATACATCCATACGGTACCAAACCACACCAAAACGGTACAATGTCGTACTAGTACTTCGTTACGGTACCAAACCACACCAAAAGGGTACAATTCCGTACGAGTACTTTGCTACGGTACCAAAACACCACAAAAGGGTACAATACCGTACGAGTACATCCATACGGTACCGAATCACTTCAAAACGGTGCACTACCGTACGTGTACATCCATACGGTACCAAACCACACCAAAACGGTACAATACCTTATGAGTACTTCGTTACGGTACCAAACCACACCAAAAGGTACAATACCGTACGAGTACATCCATACGGTACCAAACCACACCAAAATGGTGCAATACCGTACGAGTACATCCATATGGTACCAAACCACACCAAAACGGTACAATACCGTACGAGTACTTCGTTACGGTCCTAAACCACACCAAAATGGTACAATACCGTACGAGTACTTCGTTACGGTACCAAACCACACCAAAATGTACAATACCGTACGAGTACATCCATACGGTACCAAACGACACCAAAAGGTACAATGCCGTATGAGCACATCCATACGGTACCAAACCCGACCAAAACGGTGCAATACCGTACGAGCACATCCATACGGTACCAAACCACACCAAAACGGTGCAATACCGTACGAGTACATACAGACGGTACCAAACGACTCCAAAATGGTACAATACCGTATGAGTACTTACATCTGGTACCAAACCACACCAAAACGGTGCAATACCGTACGAGTATATCCATACGGTACCAAACAACACCAAAACGGTACAATACCGTACGAGTACATCCATAAGGTACCAAACCACACCAAAACGGTGCAATACCGTACGAGTACATCCATACGGAACCAAACACACCAAAACGGTCCAACACCATACGAGTACTTCGTTACGGTACGAAACCACACCAAAACGGTAAAATACCGTACGAGTACATCCACACGGTACCAAAGCACACCAAAAGGGTATAATACAGTACGAGTACTTCTTTACGGTACCAAACCACACCAAAAGGTACAATACCGTACGAGTAAATCCATACGGTACCAAACCACACCAAAACGGTGCAATACCGTACGAGTATATCCATACCGTACCAAACCACACCAAAACGGTACAATACCGTACGAGTACTTCGTTACGGTACCAGACAACACCAAAACGGTACAATACCGTACGAGTACATCAATAAGGTACCAAACCACACCAAAACGGTGCAATACCATTGGAGTACATCCATACGGAGCCAAACCACACCAAAACGGTCCAACACCATAGGAGTACTTCGTTACGGTACCAAACCACACCAAAACGGTAAAATACCGTACGAGTACATCCATACGGTACCAAACCACTCCAAAATGGTACAATACCGTACGAGTACTTCCATACGGTACCAAACCACACCAAAACGGTGCAATACCGTACGAGTACATCCATACGGTACCAAACCACACCAAAACGGTGCAATACCGTACGAGTATATCCATACGGTACCAAACCTCACCAAAACGGTACAATACCGTACGAGTACATCCATACGGTACCAAACCAGTCCAAAACGGTGCAATACCGTACGAGTACATCCATACGGTAAAAAATCACACCAAAACGGTGCAATACCGTACGAGTACATCCATACGGTTCCAAACCACACAAAAACGGTGCAATACCGTACGAATACATCCATACGGTACCAAACCACACCAAAACGGTACAATATCGTACTAGTACTTCGTTACGGTACCAAACCACACCAAAAGGGTACAAATCCGTACGAGTACTTTGTTACGGTACCAAAACACCACAAAAGGGTACAATACCGTACGAGTGCATCCATACGGTACCAAACCACACCAAAAGGGTACAATTCCGTACGAGTACATCGTTACGGTACCAAACCACCACAAAAGGGTACAATACCGTACGAGTACATCCATACGGTACCAAACCACACCAAAACGGTGCAATACCGTACGAGTACATCCATACGGTACCAAACCACTCCAAAACGGTACAATACCGTACGAGTACATCCATACGGTACAAAATCACACCAAAACGGTGCAATACCGTACGAGTACATCCATACGGTTCCAAACCACAAAAAAACGGTGCAATACCGTACGAATACATCCATACGGTACCAAACCACACAAAAACGGTACAATATCGTACTAGTACTTCGTTACGGTACCAACCCACACCAAAAGGGTACAATTCCGTACGAGTACTTTGTTACGGTACCAAAACACCACAAAAGGTACAATACCGTACGAGTACATCCATACGGTACCAAATCACTTCAAAACGGTGCACTACCGTACGTGTACATCCATACGGTACCAAACCACACCAAAACGGTACAATACCTTATGAGTACTTCGTTACGGTACCAAACCACACCAAAAGGTACAATACCGTACAAGTACATCCATACGGTACCAAACCACACCAAAATGGTGCAATACCGTACGAGTACATCCATATGGTACCAAACCACACCAAAACGGTACAATACCGTACGAGTACTTCGTTACGGTCCCAAACCACACCAAAATGGTACAATACCGTACGAGTACTTCGTTACGGTACCAAACAACACCAAAACTGTACAATACCGTACGAGTACATCCATAAGGTACCAAACCACACCAAAACGGTGCAATACCGTACTAGTACATCCACACGGTACCAAACCACACCAAAACGGTGCAATACCGTACGAGTACATCCATACGGTATCAAACCACACCAAAACGATACAATACCGTACGACTACATCCATACAGTACCAAACCACTCCAAAACGGTACAATACCGTACGAGTACATCCATACGGTACCAAACCACACCAAAACGGTACAATACCGTACGAGTACTTCGTTACGGTACCAAAGCACACCAAAACGGTACAATACCGTACGAGTACTTCGTTACGGTACCAAACAACACCAAAACAGTACAATACCGTACGAGTACATCCATAAGCTACCAAACCATACCAAAACGGTGCAATACCGTACGAGTACATCCATACGGTACCAAACCACACAAAAACGGTCCAATACCATACGAGTACTTCGTTACGGCACCAAACCACACCAAAACGGTACAATACCGTACGAGTACATCCATACGGTACCAAACCACACCAAAACGGTGCAATACAGTACGAGTACATCCTTACGGTATGAAACCACACCAAAACGGTGCAATATCGTACGAGTACATCCATACGGTACCAAACCACACCAAAACGGTACAATACCGTACGAGTACTTCGTTACGGTACCAAACCACACCAAAAGGTACAATACCGTATGAGTACATCCATACGGTACCAAACCACACCAAAACGGTGCAATACCGTACGAGTACATCCATACGGTACAAAACCACACCAAAACGGTGCAATACCGTACGAGTACATCCATACGGTACCAGACCACTCCAAAACAGTACAATACCATACGACTACTTCCAGACGGTACCAAACCACACCAAAACGGTGCAATACCGTACAGGTATATCCATACGGTACCAAACCACACCAAAACGGTACAATACCGTACGAGTACATCCATAAGGTACCAAACCACACCAAAACGGTACAATACCGTACGAGTACTTCGTTACGGTACCAAACCACACCAAAAGGTGCAATACCGTACGTGTACATCCATACGGTACCAAACCACACCAAAACGGTGCAATACCGTACGAGTACATCCATACGGTACCAAACCACACCAAAACGGTGCAATACCGTACGAGTACATACAGACGGTACCAAACGACTCCAAAATGGTACAATACCGTATGAGTACTTACATCTGGTACCAAACCACACCAAAACGGTGCAATACCGTACGAGTATATCCATACGGTACCAAACAACACCAAAACGGTACAATACCGTACGAGTACATCCATAAGGTACCAAACCACACCAAAACGGTGCAATACCGTACGAGTACATCCATACGGAACCAAACACACAAAAACGGTCCAACACCATACGAGTACTTCGTTACGGTACGAAACCACACCAAAACGGTAAAATACCGTACGAGTACATCCACACGGTACCAAAGCACACCAAAAGGGTATAATACAGTACGAGTACTTCTTTACGGTACCAAACCACACCAAAAGGTACAATACCGTACGAGTAAATCCATACGGTACCAAACCACACCAAAACGGTGCAATACCGTACGAGTATATCCATACCGTACCAAACCACACCAAAACGGTACAATACCGTACGAGTACTTCGTTACGGTACCAGACAACACCAAAACGGTACAATACCGTACGAGTACATCAATAAGGTACCAAACCACACCAAAACGGTGCAATACCATTGGAGTACATCCATACGGAGCCAAACCACACCAAAACGGTCCAACACCATAGGAGTACTTCGTTACGGTACCAAACCACACCAAAACGGTAAAATACCGTACGAGTACATCCATACGGTACCAAACCACTCCAAAATGGTACAATACCGTACGAGTACTTCCATACGGTACCAAACCACACCAAAACGGTGCAATACCGTACGAGTACATCCATACGGTACCAAACCACACCAAAACGGTGCAATACCGTACGAGTATATCCATACGGTACCAAACCTCACCAAAACGGTACAATACCGTACGAGTACATCCATACGGTACCAAACCAGTCCAAAACGGTGCAATACCGTACGAGTACATCCATACGGTAAAAAATCACACCAAAACGGTGCAATACCGTACGAGTACATCCATACGGTTCCAAACCACACAAAAACGGTGCAATACCGTACGAATACATCCATACGGTACCAAACCACACCAAAACGGTACAATATCGTACTAGTACTTCGTTACGGTACCAAACCACACCAAAAGGGTACAAATCCGTACGAGTACTTTGTTACGGTACCAAAACACCACAAAAGGGTACAATACCGTACGAGTGCATCCATACGGTACCAAACCACACCAAAAGGGTACAATTCCATACGAGTACTTCGTTACGGTACCAAACCACCACAAAAGGGTACAATACCGTACGAGTACATCCATACGGTACCAAACCACACCAAAACGGTGCAATACCGTACGAGTACATCCATACGGTACCAAACCACTCCAAAACGGTACAATACCGTACGAGTACATCCATACGGTACAAAATCACACCAAAACGGTGCAATACCGTACGAGTACATCCATACGGTTCCAAACCACAAAAAAACGGTGCAATACCGTACGAATACATCCATACGGTACCAAACCACACAAAAACGGTACAATATCGTACTAGTACTTCGTTACGGTACCAACCCACACCAAAAGGGTACAATTCCGTACGAGTACTTTGTTACGGTACCAAAACACCACAAAAGGTACAATACCGTACGAGTACATCCATACGGTACCAAATCACTTCAAAACGGTGCACTACCGTACGTGTACATCCATACGGTACCAAACCACACCAAAACGGTACAATACCTTATGAGTACTTCGTTACGGTACCAAACCACACCAAAAGGTACAATACCGTACAAGTACATCCATACGGTACCAAACCACACCAAAATGGTGCAATACCGTACGAGTACATCCATATGGTACCAAACCACACCAAAACGGTACAATACCGTACGAGTACTTCGTTACGGTCCCAAACCACACCAAAATGGTACAATACCGTACGAGTACTTCGTTACGGTACCAAACAACACCAAAACTGTACAATACCGTACGAGTACATCCATAAGGTACCAAACCACACCAAAACGGTGCAATACCGTACTAGTACATCCACACGGTACCAAACCACACCAAAACGGTGCAATACCGTACGAGTACATCCATACGGTATCAAACCACACCAAAACGATACAATACCGTACGACTACATCCATACAGTACCAAACCACTCCAAAACGGTACAATACCGTACGAGTACATCCATACGGTACCAAACCACACCAAAACGGTACAATACCGTACGAGTACTTCGTTACGGTACCAAAGCACACCAAAACGGTACAATACCGTACGAGTACTTCGTTACGGTACCAAACAACACCAAAACAGTACAATACCGTACGAGTACATCCATAAGCTACCAAACCATACCAAAACGTTGCAATACCGTACGAGTACATCCATACGGTACCAAACCACACAAAAACGGTCCAATACCATACGAGTACTTCGTTACGGCACCAAACCACACCAAAACGGTACAATACCGTACGAGTACATCCATACGGTACCAAACCACACCAAAACGGTGCAATACAGTACGAGTACATCCTTACGGTATGAAACCACACCAAAACGGTGCAATATCGTACGAGTACATCCATACGGTACCAAACCACACCAAAACGGTACAATACCGTACGAGTACTTCGTTACGGTACCAAACCACACCAAAAGGTACAATACCGTATGAGTACATCCATACGGTACCAAACCACACCAAAACGGTGCAATACCGTACGAGTACATCCATACGGTACAAAACCACACCAAAACGGTGCAATACCGTACGAGTACATCCATACGGTACCAGACCACTCCAAAACAGTACAATACCATACGACTACTTCCAGACGGTACCAAACCACACCAAAACGGTGCAATACCGTACAGGTATATCCATACGGTACCAAACCACACCAAAACGGTACAATACCGTACGAGTACATCCATAAGGTACCAAACCACACCAAAACGGTACAATACCGTACGAGTACTTCGTTACGGTACCAAACCACACCAAAAGGTGCAATACCGTACGTGTACATCCATACGGTACCAAACCACACCAAAACGGTGCAATACCGTACGAGTACATCCATACGGTACCAAACCACTCCAAAACGGTGCAATACCGTACGAGTACATCCATACGGTACCAAACCACACCAAAACGGTGCAATACCGTACGAGTACATCCATACGGTACCACACCACTCCAAAACGGTACAATACCGTACGAGTACATCCATACGGTACCAAACCACACCAAAACGGTGCAATACCGTACGAGTACATCCATACGGTACCAAACAACACAAAAACGGTGCAATACCGTACGAATACATCCATACGGTACCAAACCACACCAAAACGGTAGAATACCGTACTAGTACTTCGTTACGGTACCAAACCACGCCAAAACGGTACAATACCGTACGAGTACATCCATACGGTACCAAACCACACCAAAACGGTGCAATACCGTACGAGTACATCCATACGGTACCAAACCACTCCAAAACGGTACAATACCATACGAGTACTTCGTTACGGTACCAAACCACACCAAAAGGTACAATACCGTACGTGTACATCCATACGGTACCAAACCACACCAAAACGGTGGAATACCGTACGAGTACATCCATACGGTACCAAACCACACCAAAACGGTACAATACCGTACGAGTACTTCGTTACGGTACCAAACCACACCAAAAGGTGCAATACCGTACGTGTACATCCATACGGTACCAAACCACACCAAAACGGTGCAATACCGTACGAGTACATCCATACGGTACCAAACCACTCCAAAACGGTGCAATACCGTACGAGTACTTCCATACGGTACCAAACCACACCAAAACGGTGCAATACCGTACGAGTACATCCATACGGTACCAAACCACTCCAAAACGGTACAATACCGTACGAGTACATCCATACGGTACCAAACCACACCAAAACGGTCCAATACCGTAAGAGTACATCCATACGGTACCAAACCACACAAAAACGGTGCAATACCGTACGAATACATCCATACGGTACCAAACCAGACCGAAACGGTACAATACCGTGCTAGTACTTCCTTACGGTACCAAACCACACCAAAAGGGTACAATTCCGTACGAGTACTTTGTTACGGTACCAAAACACCACAAAAGGGTACAATACCGTACGAGTACATCCATACGGTACCAAATCACCCCAAAACGGTGCACTACCGTACGTGTACATCCATACGGTACCAAACCACACCAAAACGGTACAATACCTTACGAGTACTTCGTTACGGTACCAAACCACACCAAAAGGTACAATACCGTACGAGTACATCCATACGGTACCAAACCACACCAAAATGGTGCAATACCGTACGAGTACGTCCATACGGTACCAAACCACACCAAAACGGTACAATACCGTACGAGTACTTCGTTACGGTCCCAAACCACACCAAAACGGTACAATACCGTACGACTACTTCGTTACGGTACCAAACAACACCAAAACTGTACAATACCGTACGAGTACATCCATAAGGTACCAAACCACACCAAAACGGTGCAATACCGTACGAGTACATCCATACGGTACCAAACCACACCAAAACGGTACAATACCGTACGACTACATCCATACGGTACCAAACCACTCCAAAATGGTACAATACCGTACGAGTACATCCATACGGTACCAAACCACACCAAAACGGTGCAATACCATACGAGTACATCCATACGGTACCAAACCACACCAAAACGGTACAATACCGTACGAGTACTTCGTTACGGTACCAAACCACACCAAGAGGTACAATACCGTACGAGTACATCCATACGGTACCAAACCACACCAAAACGGTGCAATACCGTACGAGTACATCCATACGGTACCAAACCACTCCAAAACGGTACAATACCGTACGAGTACATCCATACGGTACCAAACCACACCAAAACGGTGCAATACCGTACGAGTACATCCATACGGTACCAAACCACACAAAAACGGTGCAATACCGTACGAATACATCCATACGGTACCAAACCACACCAAAACGGTAGAATACCGTACTAGTACTTCGTTACGGTACCAAACCACACCAAAACGGTACAATACCGTACGAGTACTTCGTTACGGTACCAAAGCACACCAAAACGGTACAATACCGTACGAGTACTTCGTTACGGTACCAAACAACACCAAAACGGTACAATACCGTACGAGTACATCCATAAGGTACCAAACCACACCAAAACGGTGGAATACCGTACGAGTACATCCATACGGTACCAAACCACACCAAAACGGTCCAATACCATACGAGTACTTCGTTACGGTACCAAACCACACCAAAACGGTACAATACCGTACGAGTACATCCATACGGTACCAAACCACACAAAAACGGTGCAATACCGTACGAGTACATCCATACGGTACCAAACCACACCAAAATGGTGCAATACCGTACGAGTACGTCCATACGGTACCAAACCACACCAAAACGGTACAATACCGTACGAGTACTTCGTTACGGTCCCAAACCACACCAAAACGGTACAATACCGTACGACTACTTCGTTACGGTACCAAACAACACCAAAACTGTACAATACCGTACGAGTACATCCATAAGGTACCAAACCACACCAAAACGGTGCAATACCGTACGAGTACATCCATACGGTACCAAACCACACCAAAACGGTACAATACCGTACGACTACATCCATACGGTACCAAACCACTCCAAAATGGTACAATACCGTACGAGTACATCCATACGGTACCAAACCACACCAAAACGGTGCAATACCATACGAGTACATCCATACGGTACCAAACCACACCAAAACGGTACAATACCGTACGAGTACTTCGTTACGGTACCAAACCACACCAAGAGGTACAATACCGTACGAGTACATCCATACGGTACCAAACCACACCAAAACGGTGCAATACCGTACGAGTACATCCATACGGTACCACACCACACCAAAACGGTGCAATACCGTACGAGTACATCCATACGGTACCAAACCACTCCAAAACGGTACAATACCGTACGAGTACATCCATACGGTACCAAACCACACCAAAACGGTGCAATACCGTACGAGTACATCCATACGGTACCAAACCACACAAAAACGGTGCAATACCGTACGAATACATCCATACGGTACCAAACCACACCAAAACGGTAGAATACCGTACTAGTACTTCGTTACGGTACCAAACCACACCAAAACGGTACAATACCGTACGAGTACTTCGTTACGGTACCAAAGCACACCAAAACGGTACAATACCGTACGAGTACTTCGTTACGGTACCAAACAACACCAAAACGGTACAATACCGTACGAGTACATCCATAAGGTACCAAACCACACCAAAACGGTGGAATACCGTACGAGTACATCCATACGGTACCAAACCACACCAAAACGGTCCAATACCATACGAGTACTTCGTTACGGTACCAAACCACACCAAAACGGTACAATACCGTACGAGTACATCCATACGGTACCAAACCACACAAAAACGGTGCAATACCGTACGAGTACATCCATACGGTACCAAACCACACCAAAACGGTGCAATACCATACGAGTACATCCATACGGTACCAAACCACACCAAAACGGTCCAATACCATACGAGTACTTCGTTACGGTACCAAACCACACCAAAACGGTACAATACCGTACGAGTACATCCATACGGTACCAAACCACACAAAAACGGTGCAATACCGTACGAGTACATCCATACGGTACCAAACCACACCAAAATGGTGCAATACCGTACGAGTACGTCCATACGGTACCAAACCACACCAAAACGGTACAATACCGTACGAGTACTTCGTTACGGTCCCAAACCACACCAAAACGGTACAATACCGTACGACTACTTCGTTACGGTACCAAACAACACCAAAACTGTACAATACCGTACGAGTACATCCATAAGGTACCAAACCACACCAAAACGGTGCAATACCGTACGAGTACATCCATACGGTACCAAACCACACCAAAACGGTACAATACCGTACGACTACATCCATACGGTACCAAACCACTCCAAAATGGTACAATACCGTACGAGTACATCCATACGGTACCAAACCACACCAAAACGGTGCAATACCATACGAGTACATCCATACGGTACCAAACCACACCAAAACGGTACAATACCGTACGAGTACTTCGTTACGGTACCAAACCACACCAAGAGGTACAATACCGTACGAGTACATCCATACGGTACCAAACCACACCAAAACGGTGCAATACCGTACGAGTACATCCATACGGTACCACACCACACCAAAACGGTGCAATACCGTACGAGTACATCCATACGGTACCAAACCACTCCAAAACGGTACAATACCGTACGAGTACATCCATACGGTACCAAACCACACCAAAACGGTGCAATACCGTACGAGTACATCCATACGGTACCAAACCACACAAAAACGGTGCAATACCGTACGAATACATCCATACGGTACCAAACCACACCAAAACGGTAGAATACCGTACTAGTACTTCGTTACGGTACCAAACCACACCAAAACGGTACAATACCGTACGAGTACTTCGTTACGGTACCAAAGCACACCAAAACGGTACAATACCGTACGAGTACTTCGTTACGGTACCAAACAACACCAAAACGGTACAATACCGTACGAGTACATCCATAAGGTACCAAACCACACCAAAACGGTGGAATACCGTACGAGTACATCCATACGGTACCAAACCACACCAAAACGGTCCAATACCATACGAGTACTTCGTTACGGTACCAAACCACACCAAAACGGTACAATACCGTACGAGTACATCCATACGGTACCAAACCACACAAAAACGGTGCAATACCGTACGAGTACATCCATACGGTACCAAACCACACCAAAACGGTGCAATACCATACGAGTACATCCATACGGTACCAAACCACACCAAAACGGTACAATATCGTACGAGTACTTCGTTACGGTACCAAACCACACCAAGAGGTACAATACCGTACGAGTACATCCATACGGTACCAAACCACACAAAAACGGTGCAATACCGTACGAGTACATCCATACGGTACCAAACCACACAAAAACGGTGCAATACCGTACGAATACATCCATACGGTACCAAACCACACCAAAACGGTAGAATACCGTACTAGTACTTCGTTACGGTACCAAACCACACCAAAACGGTACAATACCGTACGAGTACATCCATACGGTACCAAACCACACCAAAACGGTGCAATACCGTACGAGTACATCCATACGGTACCAAAGCACACAAAAACGGTGCAATACCGTACGACTACATCCATACGGTACCAAACCACACCAAAACGGTACAATACCGTACTAGTACTTCGTTACGGTACCAAACCACACAAAAGGGTACAATTCCGTACGAGTACTTCGTTACGGTACCAAACCACTACAAAAGGGTACAATACCGTACGAGTACATCCATACGGTACCAAACCACATCAAAACGGTGCAATACCGTACGAGTACATCCATACGGTACCAAACCACACCAAAACGGTGCAATACCGAACGAGTACATCCACACGGTACCAAACCACACCAAAACGGTACAATACCGTACGAGTACTTCGTTACGGTACCAAACCACACCAAAAGGTACAATACCGTACGAGTACATCCATACGGTACCAAACCACACCAAAAGGTACAATACCGTATGAGCACATCCATACGGTACCAAACCCCACCAAAACGGTGCAATACCGTACGAGTACATCCATACGGTACCAAACCGCACCAAAACGGTGCAATACCGTACGAGTACATCCATACGGTACCAAACCACTCCAAAATGGTACAATACCGTATGAGTACTTCCATCTGGTACCAAACCACACCAAAACGGTGCAATACCGTACGAGTACATCCATACGGTACCAAAGCACACAAAAACGGTGCAATACCGTACGACTACATCCATACGGTACCAAACCACACCAAAACGGTACAATACCGTACTAGTACTTCGTTACGGTACCAAACCACACAAAAGGGTACAATTCCGTACGAGTACTTCGTTACGGTACCAAACCACTACAAAAGGGTACAATACCGTACGAGTACATCCACACGGTACCAAACCACATCAAAACGTTGCAATACCGTACGAGTACATCCATACGGTACCAAACCACACCAAAACGGTGCAATACCGAACGAGTACATCCACACGGTACCAAACCACACCAAAACGGTACAATACCGTACGAGTACTTCGTTACGGTACCAAACCACACCAAAAGGGTACAATTCCGTACGAGTACTTCGTTACGGTACCAAACCACTACAAAAGGGTATAATACCGTACGAGTACATCCATACGGTACCAAACCACATCAAAACGGTGCAATACCGTACGAGTACGTCCATACGGTACCAAACCACACCAAAACGGTGCAATACCGAACGAGTACATCCACACGGTACCAAACCACACCAAAACGGTACAATACCGTACGAGTACTTCGTTACGGTCCCAAACCACACCAAAACGGTACAATACCGTACGACTACTTCGTTACGGTACCAAACAAAACCAAAACTGTACAATACCGTACGAGTACATCCATAAGGTACCAAACCACACCAAAACGGTGCAATACCGTTCTTGTACATCCATACGGTACCAAACCACACCAAAACGGTGCAATACCGTACGAGTACATCCATACGGTACCAAACCACACCAAAACGGTACAATACCGTACGAGTACTTCGTTACGGTACCAAACCACACCAAGAGGTACAATACCGTACGAGTACATCCTTACGGTACCAAACCACACCAAAACGGTGCAATACCGTACGAGTACATCCATACGGTACCAAACCACACCAAAAGGTACAATACCGTACGAGTACATCCATACGGTACCAAACCACACCAAAAGGTACAATACCATATGAGCACATCCGTACGGTACCAAACCCCACCAAAACGGTGCAATACCGTACGAGTACATCCATACGGTACCAAACCACACCAAAACGGTGCAATACCGTACGAGTACATCCATACGGTACCAAACCACTCCAAAATGGTACAATACCGTATGAGTACTTCCATCTGGTACCAAACCACACCAAAACGGTGCAATACCGTACGAGTATATCCATACGGTACCAAACAACACCAAAACGGTACAATACCGTACGAGTACATCCATAAGGTACCAAACCACACCAAAACGGTGCAATACCGTACGAGTACATCCATACGGAACCAAACACACCAAAACGGTCCAACACCATACGAGTACTTCGTTACGGTACCAAACCACACCAAAACGGTAAAATACCGTACGAGTACATCCACACGGTACCAAACCACACCAAAAGGGTACAATACCGTACGAGTACTTCGTTACGGTACCAAACCACACCAAAAGGTACAATACCGTACGAGTAAATCCATACGGTACCAAACCACACCAAAACGGTGCAATACCGTACGAGTACATCCATACCGTACCAAACCACACCAAAACGGTACAATATCGTACGAGTACTTCGTTACGGTACCAAACAACACCAAAACGGTACAATACCGTACGAGTACATCAATAAGGTACCAAACCACACCAAAACGGTGCAATACCGTAGGAGTACATCCATACGGAACCAAACCACACCAAAACGGTCCAACACCATACGAGTACTTCGTTACGGTACCAAACCACACCAAAACGGTAAAATACCGTACGAGTACATCCATACGGTACCAAACCACACCAAAACGGTACAATACCGTACGACTACATCCATACGGTACCAAACCACACCGAAACGGTGCAATACCGTACGAGTACATCCATACGGTACGAAACCACACCAAAACGGTGCAATATCGTACGAGTACATCCATACGGTACCAAACCACACCAAAACGGTACAATACCGTACGAGTACTTCGTTACGGTACCAAACCACACCAAAAGGTACAATACCGTAGGACTACATCCATACGGTACCAAACCACACCAAAACGGTGCAATACCGTACGAGTACATCCATACGGTACAAAACCACACCAAAACGGTGCAATACCGTACGAGTACATCCATACGGTACCAACCCACTCCAAAACGGTACAATACCGTACGAGTACATCCATACGGTACCAAACCACACCAAAACGGTGCAATACCGTACGAGTACATCCATACGGTACAAAACCACACAAAAATGGTTCAATACCGTACGAATACATCCATACGGTACCAAACCACACAAAAACGGTACAATACCGTACTGGTACTTCGTTACGGTACCAAACCACACCAAAAGGGTACAATACCGTACGAGTACTTCGTTACGGTACCAAACCACACCAAAACGGTACAATACCGTACGAGTACATCCATACGGTACCAAACCACACCAAAACGGTGCAATACCGTACGAGTACATCCATACGGTACCAAAGCACACAAAAACGGTGCAATACCGTACGACTACATCCATACGGTACCACACC
Organism: Rhododendron vialii; assembly: GCF_030253575.1. Taxonomy (NCBI): domain Eukaryota; kingdom Viridiplantae; phylum Streptophyta; class Magnoliopsida; order Ericales; family Ericaceae; genus Rhododendron; species Rhododendron vialii. The sequence goes on along the minus strand of NC_080557.1, from coordinate 32,183,682 downwards.
ACACCAAAACGGTACAATACCGTACTAGTACTTCGTTACGGTACCAAACCACACCAAAAGGGTTCCATTCCGTACGAGTACTTCGTTACGGTACCAAACCACTACAAAAGCGTATAATACCGTACGAGTACATCCATACGGTACCAAACCACATCAAAACGGTGCAATACCGTACGAGTACATCCATACGGTACCAAACCACACCAAAACGGTGCAATACCGAACGAGTACATCCACACGGTACCAAACCACACCAAAACGGTACAATACCGTACGAGTACTTCGTTACGGTCCCAAACCACACCAAAACGGTACAATACCGTACGACTACTTCGTTACGGTACCAAACAAAACCAAAACTGTACAATACCGTACGAGTACATCCATAAGGTACCAAACCACACCAAAACGGTGCAATACCGTTCTTGTACATCCATACGGTACCAAACCACACCAAAACGGTGCAATACCGTACGAGTACATCCATACGGTACCAAACCACACCAAAACGGTACAATACCGTACGACTACATCCATATGGTACCAAACCACTCCAAAATGGTACAATACCGTACGAGTACATCCATACGGTACCAAACCACACCAAAACGGTACAATACCGTATGAGTACTTCGTTACGGTACCAAAGCACACCAAAACGGTACAATACCGTACGAGTACTTCGTTATGGTACCAAACAACACCAAAACGGTACAATACCGTACGAGTACATCCATAACGTACCAAACCACACTAAAACGGTGCAATACCGTACGTGTACATCCATACGGTACCAAACCACACCAAAACGGTCCAATACTATACGAGTACTTCGTTACGGTACCAAACCACACCAAATAGGTACAATACCGTACGAGTACATCCATACGGTACCAAACCACACCAAAATGGTGCAATACCGTACGAGTACATCCATACGGTACCCAACCACACCAAAACGGTGCAATACCGTACGAGTACTTCGTTACGGTACCCAACCACACCAAAAGGTACAATACCGTACGAGTACATCTATACGGTACCAAACCACTCCAAAACGGTGCAATACCGTACGAGTACATCCATAGGGTACCAAACCACACCAAAACGGCAAAGTACCGCACCAGTACATCCATACGGTACCAAACCACACCAAAACGGTTAAATTCCGTACGAGTACATCCATACGGCACCAAACCACACCAAAACGGTGCAATACCGTACGAGTACATCCAAACGGTACCAAACCACACCAAAACGGTACAATACCGTACGAGTACATCCATACGGTACCAAACCACACCAAAACGGTACAATACCGTACGAGTACATCCATACGGTACCAAACCACACCAAAACGGTGCAATACCGTACGAGTATATCCATACGGTACCAAACCACACCAACACAGTTCAATACCGTACGAGTACTTCGTTACGGTACCAAACCACACCAAAAGGTACAATACCGTACGTGTACATCCATACGGTACCAAACCACACCAAAACGGTACAATACCGTACGAGTACATCCATACGGTACCAAACCACACCAAAACGGTACAATACCGTACGAGTACATCCATACGGTACCAAACCACACCAAAACGGTGCAATACCGAACGAGTACATCCACACGGTACCAAACCACACCAAAACGGTACAATACCGTACGAGTACTTCGTTACGGTCCCAAACCACACCAAAACGGTACAATACCGTACGACTACTTCGTTACGGTACCAAACAAAACCAAAACTGTACAATACCGTACGAGTACATCCATAAGGTACCAAACCACACCAAAACGGTGCAATACCGTTCTTGTACATCCATACGGTACCAAACCACACCAAAACGGTGCAATACCGTACGAGTACATCCATACGGTACCAAACCACACCAAAACGGTACAATACCGTACGACTACATCCATATGGTACCAAACCACTCCAAAATGGTACAATACCGTACGAGTACATCCATACGGTACCAAACCACACCAAAACGGTACAATACCGTATGAGTACTTCGTTACGGTACCAAAGCACACCAAAACGGTACAATACCGTACGAGTACTTCGTTATGGTACCAAACAACACCAAAACGGTACAATACCGTACGAGTACATCCATAACGTACCAAACCACACTAAAACGGTGCAATACCGTACGTGTACATCCATACGGTACCAAACCACACCAAAACGGTCCAATACTATACGAGTACTTCGTTACGGTACCAAACCACACCAAATAGGTACAATACCGTACGAGTACATCCATACGGTACCAAACCACACCAAAATGGTGCAATACCGTACGAGTACATCCATACGGTACCCAACCACACCAAAACGGTGCAATACCGTACGAGTACTTCGTTACGGTACCCAACCACACCAAAAGGTACAATACCGTACGAGTACATCTATACGGTACCAAACCACTCCAAAACGGTGCAATACCGTACGAGTACATCCATAGGGTACCAAACCACACCAAAACGGCAAAGTACCGCACCAGTACATCCATACGGTACCAAACCACACCAAAACGGTTAAATTCCGTACGAGTACATCCATACGGCACCAAACCACACCAAAACGGTGCAATACCGTACGAGTACATCCAAACGGTACCAAACCACACCAAAACGGTACAATACCGTACGAGTACATCCATACGGTACCAAACCACACCAAAACGGTACAATACCGTACGAGTACATCCATACGGTACCAAACCACACCAAAACGGTGCAATACCGTACGAGTATATCCATACGGTACCAAACCACACCAACACAGTTCAATACCGTACGAGTACTTCGTTACGGTACCAAACCACACCAAAAGGTACAATACCGTACGTGTACATCCATACGGTACCAAACCACACCAAAACGGTACAATACCGTACGAGTACATCCATACGGTACCAAACCACACCAAAACGGTACAATACCGTACGAGTACATCCATACGGTACCAAACCACACCAAAACGGTGCAATACCGTACGAGTACATCCATACGGTACCAACCCACGCCGAAACGGTACAATACCGTACGAGTACTTCGTTACGGTACCAAACCACACCAAAACGGTACAATATCAGACGAGTACATCCATACTGTACCAAACCACACCAAAAGGTACAATACCGTACGAGTACGTCCACACGGTACCAAACCACACCAAAACGGTGCAATACCGTACGAGTACGTCCACACGGTACCAAACCACACCAAAACGGTGCAATACCGTACGAGTACATCCATACGGTACCAAACCACACCAAAACGGTGCAATACCGTACGAGTACATCCATACGGTACCAAACCACACCAAAACGGTACAATACCGTACGAGGACATCCATACGGTACCAAACCACTCCAAAACGGTACAATACCGTACGAGTACAACCATACGGTACCAAACCACACCAAAAAGGTACAATACCGTACGAGTATTTCGTTACGGTACCAAACCACACCAAAACGGTACAATACCGTACGAGTACTTCGTTACGGTACCAAACAACACCAAAACGGTACAATACGGTACAATACCGTACGAGTACATCCATACGGTACCAAACCACACCAAAACGGTGCAATACCGTACGAGTACATCCATACGGTACCAAACCACACAAAAATGGTTCAATACCGTACGAATACATCCATACGGTACCAAACCACACAAAAACGGTACAATACCGTACTGGTACTTCGTTACGGTACCAAACCACACCAAAAGGGTACAATACCGTACGAGTACTTCGTTACGGTACCAAACCACACCAAAACGGTACAATACCGTACGAGTACATCCATACGGTACCAAACCACACCAAAACGGTGCAATACCGTACGAGTACATCCATACGGTACCAAAGCACAGAAAAACGGTGCAATACCGTACGACTACATCCATACGGTACCACACCACACCAAAACGGTACAATACCGTACTAGTACTTCGTTACGGTACCAAACCACACCAAAAGGGTTCAATTCCGTACGAGTACTTCGTTACGGTACCAAACCACTACAAAAGCGTATAATACCGTACGAGTACATCCATACGGTACCAAACCACATCAAAACGGTGCAATACCGTACGAGTACATCCATACGGTACCAAACCACACCAAAACGGTGCAATACCGAACGAGTACATCCACACGGTACCAAACCACACCAAAACGGTACAATACCGTACGAGTACTTCGTTACGGTCCCAAACCACACCAAAACGGTACAATACCGTACGACTACTTCGTTACGGTACCAAACAAAACCAAAACTGTACAATACCGTACGAGTACATCCATAAGGTACCAAACCACACCAAAACGGTGCAATACCGTTCTTGTACATCCATACGGTACCAAACCAAACCAAAACGGTGCAATACCGTACGAGTACATCCATACGGTACCAAACCACACCAAAACGGTACAATACCGTACGACTACATCCATATGGTACCAAACCACTCCAAAATGGTACAATACCGTACGAGTACATCCATACGGTACCAAACCACACCAAAACGGTACAATACCGTATGAGTACTTCGTTACGGTACCAAAGCACACCAAAACGGTACAATACCGTACGAGTACTTCGTTATGGTACCAAACAACACCAAAACGGTACAATACCGTACGAGTACATCCATAACGTACCAAACCACACTAAAACGGTGCAATACCGTACGTGTACATCCATACGTTACCAAACCACACCAAAACGGTCCAATACTATACGAGTACTTCGTTACGGTACCAAACCACACCAAATAGGTACAATACCGTACGAGTACATCCATACGGTACCAAACCACACCAAAATGGTGCAATACCGTACGAGTACATCCATACGGTACCCAACCACACCAAAACGGTGCAATACCGTACGAGTACTTCGTTACGGTACCCAACCACACCAAAAGGTACAATACCGTACGAGTACATCTATACGGTACCAAACCACTCCAAAACGGTGCAATACCGTACGAGTACATCCATAGGGTACCAAACCACACCAAAACGGCAAAGTACCGCACCAGTACATCCATACGGTACCAAACCACACCAAAACGGTTCAATTCCGTACGAGTACATCCATACGGCACCAAACCACACCAAAACGGTGCAATGCCATACGAATACATCCATACGGTACCAAACCACACCAAAACGGTACAATACCGTACGAGTACATCCAAACGGTACCAAACCACACCAAAACGGTACAATACCGTACGAGTACATCCATACGGTACCAAACCACACCAAAACGGTACAATACCGTACGAGTACATCCATACGGTACCAAACCACACCAAAACGGTGCAATACCGTACGAGTATATCCATACGGTACCAAACCACACCAACACAGTTCAATACCGTACGAGTACTTCGTTACGGTACCAAACCACACCAAAAGGTACAATACCGTACGTGTACATCCATACGATACCAAACCACACCAAAACGGTACAATACCATACGAGTAATTCGTTACGGTACCAAACCACACCAAAAGGTACAATACCGTACGAGTACATCCACACGGTACCAAACCACACCAAAACGGTGCAATACCGTACGAGTACATCCATACGGTACCAAACCACACTAAAACGGTACAATACCGTACGAGTACTTCGTTACGGTACCAAACAACACCAAAACGGTACAATACCGTACAAGTACATCCATAAGGTACCAAACCACACCAAAACGGTGCAATACCGTACGAGTACATCCATAGGGTACCAAACCACAGCAAAACGGCAAAGTACCGTACCAGTACATCCATACGGTACCAAACCACACCAAAAGGGTGCAATACCGTACGAGTACATCCATACGGTACCAAACCACACCAAAAGGGTACAATACCGTACGAGTACTTCGTTACGGTACCAAACCACTCCAAAACGGTACAATACCGTACGAGTACAACCATACGGTACCAAACCACACCAAAAAGGTACAATACCGTACGAGTACTTCGTTACGGTACCAAACCACACCAAAACGGTACAATACCGTACGAGTACTTCGTTACGGTACCAAACAACACCAAAACGGTACAATACCGTACGAGTACATCCATAACGTACCAAACCACACTAAAACGGTGCAATACCGTACGAGTACATCCATACGGTACCAAACCACACCAAAACGGTCCAATACCACACGAGTACTTCGTTACGGTACCAAACCACACCAAAACGGAACAATACCGCACGAGTACATCCATACGGTACCAAACCACACCAAAATGGTGCAATACCGTACGAGTACATCCATACGGTACCAAACCACACCTAAACGGTACAATACCGTACGAGTACTTCGTTACGGTACCAAACCACACCAAAAGGTACAATATACCGTACGAGTACATCCATACGGTACCAAACCACTCCAAAACCGTGCAATACCGTACGAGTACATCCATAGGGTACCAAACCACACCAAAACGGCAAAGTACCGTACGAGTACATCCATACGGCACCAAACCACGCCAAAACGGTGCAATACCGTACGAGTACATCCATACGGCACCAAACCACACCAAAACGGTGCAATACCATACGAATACATCCATACGGTACCAAACCGCACCAAAACGGTACAATACCGTACGAGTACATCCATACGGTACCAAACCACACCAAAACGGTACAATACCGTACGAGTACATCCATACGGTACCAAACCACACCAAAACGGTGCAATACCGTACGAGTACATCCATACGGTACCAACCCACGCCGAAACGGTACAATACCGTACGAGTACTTCGTTACGGTACCAAACCACACCAAAACGGTACAATACCAGACGAGTACATCCATACTGTACCAAACCACACCAAAAGGTACAATACCGTACGAGTACGTCCACACGGTACCAAACCACACCAAAACGGTGCAATACCGTACGAGTACATCCATACGGTACCAAACCACACCAAAACGGTACAATACCGTACGAGTACATCCATACGGTACCAAACCACACCAAAACGGTGCAATACCGTATGAGTACATCCATACGGTACCAAACCACACCAAAACGGTACAATACCGTACGAGGACATCCATACGGTACCAAACCACTCCAAAACGGTACAATACCGTACGAGTACAACCATACGGTACCAAACCACACCAAAAAGGTACAATACCGTACGAGTACTTCGTTACGGTACCAAACCACACCAAAACGGTACAAAACCGTACGAGTACTTCGTTACGGTACCAAACAACACCAAAACGGTACAATACGGTACAATACCGTACGAGTACATCCATAACGTACCAAACCACACTAAAACGGTGCAATACCGTACGTGTACATCCATACGGTACCAAACCACACCAAAACGGTCCAATACTATACGAGTACTTCGTTACGGTACCAAACCACACCAAATAGGTACAATACCGTACGAGTACATCCATACGGTACCAAACCACACCAAAATGGTGCAATACCGTATGAGTACATCCATACGGTGCCAAACCACACCAAAACGGTACAATGCCGTACGAGTACTTCGTTACGGTACCCAACCACACCAAAAGGTACAATACCGTACGAGTACATCTATACGGTACCAAACCACTCCAAAACGGTGCAATACCGTACGAGTACATCCATAGGGTACCAAACCACACCAAAACGGCAAAGTACCGTACCAGTACATCCATACGGTACCAAACCACACCAAAACGGTGCAATACCGTACGAGTACATCCATACGGCACCAAACCACACCAAAACGGTGCAATGCCATACGAATACATCCATACGGTACCAAACCACACCAAAACGGTACAATACCGTACGAGTACATCCAAACGGTACCAAACCACACCAAAACGGTACAATACCGTACGAGTACATCCATACGGTACCAAACCACACCAAAACGGTACAATACCGTACGAGTACATCCATACGGTACCAAACCACACCAAAACGGTGCAATACCGTACGAGTATATCCATACGGTACCAAACCACACCAACACAGTACAATACCGTACGAGTACTTCGTTACGGTACCAAACCACACCAAAAGGTACAATACCGTACGAGTACATCCATACGGTACCAAACCACACCAAAACGGTGCAATACCGTACGAGTACATCCATACGGTACCAAACCACACCAAAACGGTGCAATACCGTACGAGTACATCCATACGGTACCAAACCACTCCAAAACGGTATAATACCGTACGAGAACTTCGATACGGTACCAAACCACACCAAAACGGTGCAATACCGTACGAGCATATCCATACGGTACCAAACCACACCAAAACAGTACAATACCGTACGAGTACTTCGTTACGGTACCAAACCACACCAAAAGGTACAATACCGTACGAGTACATCCATACGGTACCAAACCACACCAAAATGGTGCAATACCGTACGAGTACATCCATACGGTACCAAACCACACCAAAACGGTACAATACCGTACGAGTACTTCGTTATGGTACCAAACCACACCAAAAGGTACAATACCGTACGAGTACATCCATACGGTACCAAACCACACCAAAACGGTGCAATACCGTACGAGTACATCCATACGGTACCAACCCACGCCAAAACGGTGCAATACCGTACGAGTACTTCGTTACGGTACCAAACCACACCAAAACGGTACAATACCAGACGAGTACATCCATACGGTACCAAACCACACCAAAAGGTACAATACCGTACGAGTACGTCCACACGGTACCAAACTACACCAAAACGGTGCAATACCATACGAGTACATCCATACGGTACCAAACCACACCAAAACGGTACAATACCGTACGAGTACATCCATACGGTACCAAACCACACCAAAACGGTGCAATACCGTACGAGTACATCCATACGGTACCAAACCACACCAAAACGGTACAATACCGTACGAGTACATCCATACGGTACCAAACCACTCCAAAACGGTACAATACCGTACGAGTACAACCATACGGTACCAAACCACACCAAAAAGGTACAATACCGTACGAGTACTTCGTTACGGTACCAAACCACACCAAAACGGTACAATACCGTACGAGTACTTCGTTACGGTACCAAACAACACCAAAACGGTACAATACGGTACAATACCGTACGAGTACATCCATAACGTACCAAACCACACTAAAACGGTGCAATACCGTACGTGTACATCCATACGGTACCAAACCACACCAAAACGGTCCAATACCATACGAGTACTTCGTTACGGTACCAAACCACACCAAATAGGTACAATACCGTACGAGTACATCCATACGGTACCAAACCACACCAAAATGGTGCAATACCGTACGAGTACATCCATACGGTACCAAACCACACCAAAATGGTGCAATACCGTACGAGTACATCCATACGGTACCAAACCACACCAAAACGGTACAATACCGTACGAGTACTTCGTTACGGTACCAACCCACACCAAAAGGTACAATACCGTACGAGTACATCCATACGGTACCAAACCACACCAAAACGGTGCAATACCGTACAAGTACATCCATACGGTACCAAACCACACCAAAACGGTGCAATACCGTACGAGTACATCCATACGGTACCAACCCACGCCAAAACGGTGCAATACCGTACGAGTACTTCGTTACGGTACCAAACCACACCAAAACGGTACAATACCAGACGAGTACATCCATACGGTACCAAACCACACCAAAAGGTACAATACCGTACGAGTACGTCCACACGGTACCAAACTACACCAAAACGGTGCAATACCGTACGAGTACATCCATACAGTACCAAACCACACCAAAACGGTACAATACCGTACGAGTACATCCATACGGTACCAAACCACACCAAAACGGTGCAATACCGTACGAGTACATCCATACGGTACCAAACCACACCAAAACGGTACAATACCGTACGAGTACATCCATACGGTACCAAACCACTCCAAAACGGTACAATACCGTACGAGTACAACCATACGGTACCAAACCACACCAAAAAGGTACAATACCGTACGAGTACTTCGTTACGGTACCAAAGCACACCAAAACGGTACAATACCGTACGAGTACTTCGTTACGGTACCAAACAACACCAAAACGGTACAATACGGTACAATACCGTACGAGTACATCCATAACGTACCAAACCACACTAAAACGGTGCAATACCGTACGTGTACATCCATACGGTACCAAACCACACCAAAACGGTCCAATACCATACGAGTACTTCGTTACGGTACCAAACCACACCAAATAGGTACAATACCGTACGAGTACATCCATACGGTACCAAACCACACCAAAATGGTGCAATACCGTACGAGTACATCCATACGGTACCAAACCACACCAAAACGGTACAATGCCGTACGAGTACTTCGTTACGGTACCCAACCACACCAAAAGGTACAATACCGTACGAGTACATCTATACGGTACCAAACCACTCCAAAACGGTGCAATACCGTACGAGTACATCCATAGGGTACCAAACCACACCAAAACGGCAAAGTACCGTACCAGTACATCCATACGGTACCAAACCACACCAAAACGGTGCAATACCGTACGAGTACATCCATACGGCACCAAACCACACCAAAACGGTGCAATGCCATACGAATACATCCATACGGTACCAAACCACACCAAAACGGTACAATACCGTACGAGTACATCCATACGGTACCAAACCACACCAAAACGGTACAATACCGTACGAGTACATCCATACGGTACCAAACCACACCAAAACGGTGCAATATCGTACGAGTATATCCATACGGTACCAAACCACACCAACACAGTACAATACCGTACGAGTACTTCGTTACGGTACCAAACCACACCAAAAGGTACAATACCGTACGAGTACATCCATACGGTACCAAACCACACCAAAACGGTGCAATACCGTACGAGTACATCCATACGTTACCAAACCACACCAAAACGGTGCAATACCGTACGAGTACATCCATACGGTACCAAACCACTCCAAAACGGTATAATACCGTACGAGTACTTCGATACGGTACCAAACCACACCAAAACGGTGCAATACCGTACGAGCATATCCATACGGTACCAAACCACACCAAAACGGTACAATACCGTACGAGTACATCCATATGGTACCAAACCACTCCAAAATGGTAGAATACCGTACGAGTACATCCATACGGTACCAAACCACACCAAAACGGTATAATACCGTTCGAGTACATCCATACGGTACCAAACCACACAAAAACGGTGCAATACCGTACGAATACATCCATACGGTACCAAACCACACCAAAACGGTACAATACCGTACCAGTACTTCGTTATGGTACCAAACCACACCAAAAGGGTACAATTCCGTACGAGTACTTCGTTACGTTACCAAACCACCACAAAAGGGTACAATACCGTACGAGTACATCCATACGGTACCAAACCACCCCAAAACGGTGCAATACCGTACGTGTACATCCATACGGTACCAAACCACACCAAAACGGTCCAACACCATACGAGTACTTCGTTACGGTACCAAACCACACCAAAAGGTACAATACCGTACGAGTACATCCATACGGTACCAAACCACTCCAAAACGGTGCAATACCGTACGAGTACATCCATAGGGTACCAAACCACACCAAAACGGCAAAGTACCGTACCAGTACATCCATACGGTACCAAACCACACCAAAAGGGTGCAATACCGTACGAGTACATCCATACGGTTCCAAACCACACCAAAACGGTACAATACCGTACGAGTAATTCGTTACGGTACCAAACCACTCCAAAACGGTACAATACCGTACGAGTACAACCATACGGTACCAAACCACACCAAAAAGGTACAATACCGTACAAGTACTTCGTTACGGTACCAAACTACACAAAAACGGTACAATACCGTACGAGTACTTCGTTACGGTACCAAACAACACCAAAACGGTACAATACCGTACGAGTACATCCATAACGTACCAAACCACACTAAAACGGTGCAATACCGTACGAGTACATCCATACGGTACCAAACCACACCAAAACGGTCCAATACCACACGAGTACTTCGTTACGGTACCAAACCACACCAAAACGGTACAATACCGTAGGAGTACATCCATACGGTACCAAACCACACCAAAATGGTGCAATACCGTACGAGTACATCCATACGGTACCAAACCACACCAAAACGGAACAATGCCGTAGGAGTACTTCGTTACGGTACCAAACCACACCAAAAGGTACAATACCGTACGAGTACATCTATACGGTACCAAACCACTCCAAAACGGTGCAACACCGTACGAGTACATCCATAGGGTACTAAACCACACCAAAACGGCACAGTACCGTACCAGTACATCCATACGGTACCAAACCACACCAAAACGGTGCAATACCGTACAAGTACATACATACGGCACCAAACCACACCAAAACGGTGCAATGCCATACGAATACATCCATACGGTACCAAACCACACCAAAACGGTACAATACCGTACGAGTACATCCATACGGTACCAAACCACACCAAAACGGTACAATACCGTACGAGTACATCCATACGGTACCAAACCACACCAAAACGGTACAATACCGTACGAGTACATCCATACGGTACCAAACCACACCAAAACGGTGCAATACCGTACGAGTATATCCATACGGTACCAAACCACACCAACACAGTACAATACCGTACGAGTACTTCGTTACGGTACCAAACCACACCAAAACGGTGCAATACCGTACGAGTACATCCATACGGTACCAAACCACACCAAAACGGTGCAATACCGTACGAGTACATCCATACGGTACCAAACCACACCAAAACGGTGCAATGCCATACGAATACATCCATACGGTACCAAACCACACCAAAACGGTGCAATACCGTACGAGTACATCCATACGGTACCAAACCACACCAAAACGGTACAATACCGTACGAGTACATCCATACGGTACCAAACCACACCAAAACGGTACAATACCGTACGAGTACATCCATACAGTACCAAACCACTCCAAAACGGTGCCATACCGTACGAGTACATCCATACGGTACCAAACCACACCAAAACGGTACAATACCGTACGAGTACTTCGTTACGGTACCAAACCACACCAAAACGGTACAATACCGTACGAGTACTTCGTTACGGTACCAAACAACACCAAAACGGTACAATACCGTACGAGTACATCCACAAGGTACCAAACCACACCAAAACGGTGCAATACCATACGAGTACATCCATACGGTACCAAACCACTCCAAAACGGTACAATACCGTACGAGTACTTCGATACGGTACCAAACCACACCAAAACGGTGCAATACCGTACGAGCATATCAATACGGTACCAAACCACACCAAAACGGTACAATACCGTACGAGTACATCCATATGGTACCAAACCACTCCAAAATGGTAGAATACCGTACGAGTACATCCATACGGTACCAAACCACACCAAAACGGTATAATACCGTTCGAGTACATCCATACGGTACCAAACCACACAAAAACGGTGCAATACCGTAAGAATACATCCATACGGTACCAAACCACACCAAAACGGTACAATACCGTACCAGTACTTCGTTATGGTACCAAACCACACCAAAAGGGTACAATTCCGTACGAGTACTTCGTTACGGTACCAAACCACCACAAAAGGGTACAATACCGTACGAGTACATCCATACGGTACCAAACCACCCCAAAACGGTGCAATACCGTATGTGTACATCCATACGGTACCAAACCACACCAAAACGGTCCAACACCATACGAGTACTTCGTTACGGTACCAAACCACACCAAAAGGTACAATACCGTACGAGTACATCCATACGGTACCAAACCACTCCAAAACGGTGCAATACCGTACGAGTACATCCATAGGGTACCAAACCACACCAAAACGGCAAAGTACCGTACCAGTACATCCATACGGTACCAAACCACACCAAAAGGGTGCAATACCGTACGAGTACATCCATACGGTTCCAAACCACACCAAAACGGTACAATACCGTACGAGTACTTCGTTACGGTACCAAACCACTCCAAAACGGTACAATACCGTACGAGTACAGCCATACGGTACCAAACCACACCAAAAAGGTACAATACCGTACAAGTACTTCGTTACGGTACCAAACTACACAAAAACGGTACAATACCGTACGAGTACTTCGTTACGGTACCAAACAACACCAAAACGGTACAATACCGTACGAGTACATCCATAACGTACCAAACCACACTAAAACGGTGCAATACCGTACGAGTACATCCATACGGTACCAAACCACCCCAAAACGGTGCAATACCGTACGTGTACATCCATACGGTACCAAACCACACCAAAACGGTCCAACACCATACGAGTACTTCGTTACGGTACCAAACCACACCAAAAGGTACAATACCGTACGAGTACATCCATACGGTACCAAACCACTCCAAAACGGTGCAATACCGTACGAGTACATCCATAGGGTACCAAACCACACCAAAACGGCAAAGTACCGTACCAGTACATCCATACGGTACCAAACCACACCAAAAGGGTGCAATACCGTACGAGTACATCCATACGGTTCCAAACCACACCAAAACGGTACAATACCGTACGAGTACTTCGTTACGGTACCAAACCACTCCAAAACGGTACAATACCGTACGAGTACAACCATACGGTACCAAACCACACCAAAAAGGTACAATACCGTACAAGTACTTCGTTACGGTACCAAACTACACAAAAACGGTACAATACCGTACGAGTACTTCGTTACGGTACCAAACAACACCAAAACGGTACAATACCGTACGAGTACATCCATAACGTACCAAACCACACTAAAACGGTGCAAAACCGTACGAGTACATCCATACGGTACCAAACCACACCAAAACGGTCCAATACCACACGAGTACTTCGTTACGGTACCAAACCACACCAAAACGGTACAATACCTTAGGAGTACATCCATACGGTACCAAACCACACCAAAATGGTGCAATACCGTACGAGTACATCCATACGGTACAAAACCACACCAAAACGGAACAATGCCGTACGAGTACTTCGTTACGGTACCAAACCACACCAAAAGGTACAATACCGTACGAGTACATCTATACGGTACCAAACCACTCCAAAACGGTGCAATACCGTACGAGTACATCCATAGGGTACCAAACCACACCAAAACGGTGCAATACCGTACGAGTACATCCATACGGCACCAAACCACACCAAAACGGTGCAATGCCATACGAATACATCCATACGGTACCAAACCACACCAAAACGGTACAATACCGTACGAGTACATCCATACGGTACCAAACCACACCAAAACGGTACAATACCGTACGAGTACATCCATACGGTACCAAACCACACCAAAACGGTGCAATACCGTACGAGTATATCCATACGGTACCAAACCACACCAACACAGTACAATACCGTACGAGTACTTCGTTACGGTACCAAACCACACCAAAACGGTGCAATACCGTACGAGTACATCCATACGGTACCAAACCACACCAAAACGGTGTAATACCGTACGAGTACATCCATACGGTACCAAACCACACCAAAACGGTGCAATGCCATACGAATACATCCATACGGTACCAAACCACACCAAAACGGTACAATACCGTACGAGTACATCTATACGGTACCAAACCACTCCAAAACGGTGCAATACCGTACGAGTACATCCATAGGGTACCAAACCACACCAAAACGGAAAAGTACCGTACCAGTACATCCATACGGTACCAAACCACACCAAAACGGTGCAATACCGTACGAGTACATCCATACGGCACCAAACCACACCAAAACGGTGCAATGCCATACGAATACATCCATACAATACAAAACCACACTAAAACGGTACAATACCGTACGAGTACATCCATACGGTACCAAACCACACCAAAACGGTACAATACCGTACGAGTACATCCATACGGTACCAAACCACACCAAAACGGTACAATACCGTACGAGTACATCCATACGGTACCAAACCACTCCAAAACGGTGCCATACCGTACGAGTACATCCATACGGTACCAAACCACACCAAAACGGTACAATACCGTACGAGTACTTCGTTACGGTACCAAACCACACCAAAACGGTACAATACCGTACGAGTACTTCGTTACGGTACCAAACAACACCAAAACGGTACAATACCGTACGAGTACATCCACAAGGTACCAAACCACACCAAAACGGTGCAATATCATACGAGTACATCAATACGGTACCAAACCACTCCAAAACGGTACAATACCGTACGAGTACTTCGATACCGTACCAAACCACACCAAAACGGTGCAATACCGTACGAGCATATCCATACGGTACCAAACCACACCAAAACGGTACAATACCGTACGAGTACATCCACATGGTACCAAACCACTCCAAAATGGTAGAATACCGTACGAGTACATCCATACGGTACCAAACCACACCAAAACGGTGTAATACCGTACGAGTACATCCATACGATACCAAACCACACCAAAACAGTGCAATACCGTACGAATACATCCATACGGTACCAAACCACACCAAAACGGTACAATACCGTACCAGTACTTCGTTACGGTACCAAACCACACCAAAAGGGTACAATTCCGTACGAGTACTTCGTTACGGTACCAAACCACCACAAAAGGGTACAATACCGTACGAGTACATCCATACGGTACCAAACCACCCTAAAACGGTGCAATACCGTACGTGTACATCCATACGGTACCAAACAACACCAAAACGGTCCAACACCATACGAGTACTTCGTTACGGGACCAAACCACACCAAAAGGTACAATACCGTACGAGTACATCCATACGGTAACAAACCACTCCAAAACGGTGCAATACCGTACGAGTACATCCATAGGGTACCAAACCACACCAAAACGGCAAAGTACCGTACCAGTACATCCATACGATTCCAAACCACACCAAAAGGGTGCAATACCGTACGAGTACATCCATACGGTACCAAACCACACCAAAACGGTACAATACCGTACGAGTACTTCGTTACGGTACCAAACCACTCCAAAACGGTACAATACCGTACGAGTACAACCATACGGTACCAAACCACACCAAAAAGGTACAATACCGTACGAGTACTTCGTTACGGTACCAAACCACACCAAAACGGTACAATACCGTACGAGTACTTCGTTACGGTACCAAACAACACCAAAACGGTACAATACCGTACGAGTACTTCGTTACGGTACCAAACCACACCAAAACGGTACAATACCGTACGAGTACTTCGTTACGGTACCAAACAACACCAAAACGGTACAATACCGTACGAGTACATCCACAAGGTACCAAACCACACCAAAACGGTGCAATACCATACGAGTACATCCATACGGTACCAAACCACTCCAAAACGGTACAATACCGTACGAGTACTTCGATACGGTACCAAACCACACCAAAACGGTGCAATACCGTACGAGCATATCCATACGGTACCAAACCACACCAAAACGGTACAATACCGTACGAGTACGTCCACACGGTACCAAACCACACCAAAACGGTGCAATACCGTACGAGTACATCCATACGGTACCAAACCACACCAAAACGGTACAATACCGTACGAGTACATCCATACGGTACCAAACCACACCAAAACGGTATAATACCGTACGAGTACATCCATACGATACCAAACCACACCAAAACAGTGCAATACTGTACGAATACATCCATACGGTACCAAACCACACCAAAACGGTACAATACCGTACCAGTACTTCGTTACGGTACCAAACCACCACAAAAGGGTACAATACCGTACGAGTACATCCATACGGTACCAAACCACCCCAAAACGGTGCAATACCGTACGTGTACATCCATACGGTACCATACCACACCAAAACGGTCCAACACCATACGAGTACTTCGTTACGGTACCAAACCACACCAAAAGGTACAATACCGTACGAGTACATCCATACGGTAACAAACCACTCCAAAACGGTGCAATACCGTACGAGTACATCCATAGGGTACCAAACCACACCAAAACGGCAAAGTACCGTACCAGTACATCCATACGGTTCCAAACCACACCAAAAGGGTGCAATACCGTACGAGTACATCCATACGGTACCAAACCACACCAAAACGGTACAATACCGTACGAGTACTTCGTTACGGTACCAAACCACTCCAAAACGGTACAATACCGTTCGAGTACAACCATACGGTACCAAACCACACCAAAAAGGTACAATACCGTACAAGTACTTCGTTACGGTACCAAACCACACCAAAACGGTACAATACCGTACGAGTACTTCGTTACGGTACCAAACAACACCAAAACGGTACAATACCGTACGAGTACATCCATAACGTACCAAACCACACTAAAACAGTGCAATACCGTACGACTACATCCATACGGTACCAAACCACACCAAAACGGTCCAATACCACACGAGTACTTCGTTACGGTAGCAAACCACACCAAAACGGAACAATACCGTACGAGTACATCCATACGGTACCAAACCACACCAAAATGGTGCAATACCGTACGAGTACATCCATACGGTACCAAACCACACAAAAACGGTACAATACCGTACGAGTACTTCGTTACGGTACCAAACCACACCAAAACGGTACAATACCAGACGAGTACATCCATACGGTACCAAACCACACCAAAAGGTACAATACCGTACGAGTACGTCCACACGGTACCAAACCACACCAAAACGGTGCAATACCGTACGAGTACATCCATACGGTACCAAACCACACCAAAACGGTACAATACCGTACGAGTACATCCATACGGTACCAAACCACACCAAAACGGTGCAATACCGTACGAGTACATCCATACGGTACCAAACCACACCAAAACGGTACAATACCGTACGAGTACATCCATACGGTACCAAACCACTCCAAAACGGTACAATACCGTACGAGTACAACCATACGGTACCAAACCACACCAAAAAGGTACAATACCGTACGAGTACTTCGTTACGGTACCAAACCACACCAAAACGGTACAATACCGTACGAGTACTTCGTTACGGTACCAAACAACACCAAAACGGTACAATACCGTACGAGTACATCCATACGGTACCAAACCACACCAAAACGGTACAATACCGTACGAGTACATCCATACGGTACCAAACCACACCAAAACGGTGCAATACCGTACGAGTATATCCATACGGTACCAAACCACACCAACACAGTACAATACCGTACGAGTACTTCGTTACGGTACCAAACCACACCAAAACGGTGCAATACCGTACGAGTACATCCATACGGTACCAAACCACACCAAAACGGTGCAATACCGTACGAGTACATCCATACGGTACCAAACCACACCAAAACGGTGCAATGCCATACGAATACATCCATACGGTACCAAACCACACCAAAACGGTACAATACCGTACGAGTACATCTATACGGTACCAAACCACTCCAAAACGGTGCAATACCGTACGAGTACATCCATAGGGTACCAAACCACACCAAAACGGCAAAGTACCGTACCAGTACATCCATACGGTACCAAACCACACCAAAACGGTGCAATACCGTACGAGTACATCCATACGGCACCAAACCACACCAAAACGGTGCAATGCCATACGAATACATCCATACGGTACAAAACCACACTAAAACGGTACAATACCGTACGAGTACATCCATACGGTACCAAACCACACCAAAACGGTACAATACCGTACGAGTACATCCATACGGTACCAAACCACACCAAAACGGTACAATACCGTACGAGTACATCCATACAGTACCAAACCACTCCAAAACGGTGCCATACCGTACGAGTACATCCATACGGTACCAAACCACACCAAAACGGTACAATACCGTACGAGTACTTCGTTACGGTACCAAACCACACCAAAACGGTACAATACCGTACGAGTACTTCGTTACGGTACCAAACAACACCAAAACGGTACAATACCGTACGAGTACATCCACAAGGTACCAAACGACACCAAAACGGTGCAATACCATACGAGTACATCCATACGGTACCAAACCACTCCAAAACGGTACAATACCGTACGAGTACTTCGATACGGTACCAAACCACACCAAAACGGTGCAATACCGTACGAGCATATCCATACGGTACCAAACCACACCAAAACGGTACAATACCGTACGAGTACATCCATATGGTACCAAACCACTCCAAAATGGTAGAATACCGTACGAGTACATCCATACGGTACCAAACCACACCAAAACGGTATAATACCGTTCGAGTACATCCATACGGTACCAAACCACACAAAAACGGTGCAATACCGTAAGAATACATCCATACGGTACCAAACCACACCAAAACGGTACAATACCGTACCAGTACTTCGTTATGGTACCAAACCACACCAAAAGGGTACAATTCCGTACGAGTACTTCGTTACGGTACCAAACCACCACAAAAGGGTACAATACCGTACGAGTACATCCATACGGTACCAAACCACCCCAAAACGGTGCAATACCGTACGTGTACATCCATACGGTACCAAACCACACCAAAACGGTCCAACACCATACGAGTACTTCGTTACGGTACCAAACCACACCAAAAGGTACAATACCGTACGAGTACATCCATACGGTACCAAACCACTCCAAAACGGTGCAATACCGTACGAGTACATCCATAGGGTACCAAACCACACCAAAACGGCAAAGTACCGTACCAGTACATCCATACGGTACCAAACCACACCAAAAGGGTGCAATACCGTACGAGTACATCCATACGGTTCCAAACCACACCAAAACGGTACAATACCGTACGAGTACTTCGTTACGGTACCAAACCACTCCAAAACGGTACAATACCGTACGAGTACAGCCATACGGTACCAAACCACACCAAAAAGGTACAATACCGTACAAGTACTTCGTTACGGTACCAAACTACACAAAAACGGTACAATACCGTACGAGTACTTCGTTACGGTACCAAACAACACCAAAACGGTACAATACCGTACGAGTACATCCATAACGTACCAAACCACACTAAAACGGTGCAATACCGTACGAGTACATCAATACGGTACCAAACCACCCCAAAACGGTGCAATACCGTACGTGTACATCCATACGGTACCAAACACAACCAAAACGGTCCAACACCATACGAGTACTTCGTTACGGTACCAAACCACACCAAAAGGTACAATACCGTACGAGTACATCCATACGGTACCAAACCACTCCAAAACGGTGCAATACCGTACGAGTACATCCATAGGGTACCAAACCACACCAAAACGGCAAAGTACCGTACCAGTACATCCATACGGTACCAAACCACACCAAAAGGGTGCAATACCGTACGAGTACATCCATACGGTTCCAAACCACACCAAAACGGTACAATACCGTACGAGTACTTCGTTACGGTACCAAACCACTCCAAAACGGTACAATACCGTACGAGTACAACCATACGGTACCAAACCACACCAAAAAGGTACAATACCGTACAAGTACTTCGTTACGGTACCAAACTACACAAAAACGGTACAATACCGTACGAGTACTTCGTTACGGTACCAAACAACACCAAAACGGTACAATACCGTACGAGTACATCCATAACGTAACAAACCACACTAAAACGGTGCAATACCGTACGAGTACATCCATACGGTACCAAACCACACCAAAACGGTCCAATACCACACGAGTACTTCGTTACGGTACCAAACCACACCAAAACGGTACAATACCATAGGAGTACATCCATACGGTACCAAACCACACCAAAATGGTGCAATACCGTACGAGTACATCCATACAGTACCAAACCACACCAAAACGGAACAATGCCGTACGAGTACTTCGTTACGGTACCAAACCACACCAAAAGGTACAATACCGTACGAGTACATCTATACGGTACCAAACCACTCCAAAACGGTGCAATACCGTACGAGTACATCCATAGGGTACCAAACCACACCAAAACGGCAAAGTACCGTACCAGTACATCCATACGGTACCAAACCACACCAAAACGGTGCAATACCGTACGAGTACATCCATACGGCACCAAACCACACCAAAACGGTGCAATGCCATACGAATACATCCATACGGTACCAAACCACACCAAAACGGTACAATACCGTACGAGTACATCCATACGGTACCAAACCACACCAAAACGGTACAATACCGTACGAGTTCATCCATATGGTACCAAACCACACCAAAACGGTACAATACCGTACGAGTACATCCATACGGTACAAAACCACACCAAAACGGTGCAATACCGTACGAGTATATCCATACGGTACCAAACCACACCAACACAGTACAATACCGTACGAGTACTTCGTTACGGTACCAAACCACACCAAAACGGTGCAATACCGTACGAGTACATCCATTCGGTACCAAACCACACCAAAACGGTGCAATACCGTACGAGTACATCCATACGGTACCAAACCACACCAAAACGGTGCAATGCCATACGAATACATCCATACGGTACAAAACCACACCAAAACGGTACAATACCGTACGAGTACATCTATACGGTACCAAACCACTCCAAAACGGTGCAATACCGTACGAGTACATCCATAGGGTACCAAACCACACCAAAACGGAAAAGTACCGTACCGATACATCCATACGGTACCAAACCACACCAAAACGGTGCAATACCGTACGAGTACATCCATACGGCACCAAACCACACCAAAACGGTGCAATGCCATACGAATACATCCATACGGTACCAAACCACACTAAAACGGTACAATACCGTACGAGTACATCCATACGGTACCAAACCACACCAAAACGGTACAATACCGTACGAGTACATCCATACGGTACCAAACCACACCAAAACGGTACAATACCGTACGAGTACATCCATACGGTACCAAACCACTCCAAAACGGTGCCATACCGTACGAGTACATCCATACGGTACCAAACCACACCAAAACGGTACAATACCGTACGAGTACTTCGTTACGGTACCAAACCACACCAAAACGGTACAATACCGTACGAGTACTTCGTTACGGTACCAAACAACACCAAAACGGTACAATACCGTACGAGTACATCCACAAGGTACCAAACCACACCAAAACGGTGCAATATCATACGAGTACATCCATACGGTACCAAACCACTCCAAAACGGTACAATACCGTACGAGTACTTCGATACGGTACCAAACCACACCAAAACGGTGCAATACCGTACGAGCATATCCATACGGTACCAAACCACACCAAAACGGTACAATACCGTACGAGTACATCCACATGGTACCAAACCACTCCAAAATGGTAGAATACCGTACGAGTACATCCATACGGTACCAAACCACACCAAAACGGTGTAATACCGTACGAGTACATCCATACGATACCAAACCACACCAAAACAGTGCAATACCGTACGAATACATCCATACGGTACCAAACCACACCAAAACGGTACAATACCGTACCAGTACTTCGTTACGGTACCAAACCACACCAAAAGGGTACAATTCCGTACGAGTACTTCGTTACGGTACCAAACCACCACAAAAGGGTACAATACCGTACGAGTACATCCATACGGTACCAAACCACCCTAAAACGGTGCAATACCGTACGTGTACATCCATACGGTACCAAACCACACCAAAACGGTCCAACACCATACGAGTACTTCGTTACGGTACCAAACCACACCAAAAGGTACAATACCGTACGAGTACATCCATACGGTAACAAACCACTCCAAAACGGTGCAATACCGTACGAGTACATCCATAGGGTACCAAACCACACCAAAACGGCAAAGTACCGTACCAGTACATCCATACGATTCCAAACCACACCAAAAGGGTGCAATACCGTACGAGTACATCCATACGGTACCAAACCACACCAAAACGGTACAATACCGTACGAGTACTTCGTTACGGTACCAAACCACTCCAAAACGGTACAATACCGTACGAGTACAACCATACGGTACCAAACCACACCAAAAAGGTACAATACCGTACGAGTACTTCGTTACGGTACCAAACCACACCAAAACGGTACAATACCGTACGAGTACTTCGTTACGGTACCAAACAACACCAAAACGGTACAATACCGTACGAGTACTTCGTTACGGTACCAAACCACACCAAAACGGTACAATACCGTACGAGTACTTCGTTACGGTACCAAACAACACCAAAACGGTACAATACCGTACGAGTACATCCACAAGGTACCAAACCACACCAAAACGGTGCAATACCATACGAGTACATCCATACGGTACCAAACCACTCCAAAACGGTACAATACCGTACGAGTACTTCGATACGGTACCAAACCACACCAAAACGGTGCAATACCGTACGAGCATATCCATACGGTACCAAACCACACCAAAACGGTACAATACCGTACGAGTACGTCCACACGGTACCAAACCACACCAAAACGGTGCAATACCGTACGAGTACATCCATACGGTACCAAACCACACCAAAACGGTACAATACCGTACGAGTACATCCATACGGTACCAAACCACACCAAAACGGTATAATACCGTACGAGTACATCCATACGATACCAAACCACACCAAAACAGTGCAATACTGTACGAATACATCCATACGGTACCAAACCACACCAAAACGGTAAAATACCGTACCAGTACTTCGTTACGGTACCAAACCACCACAAAAGGGTACAATACCGTACAAGTACATCCATACGGTACCAAACCACCCCAAAACGGTGCAATACCGTACGAGTACATCCATACGGTACCAAACCACACCAAAACGGCAAAGTACCGTACCAGTACATCCATACGGTTCCAAACCACACCAAAAGGGTGCAATACCGTACGAGTACATCCATACGGTACCAAACCACACCAAAACGGTACAATACCGTACGAGTACTTCGTTACGGTACCAAACCACTCCAAAACGGTACAATACCGTTCGAGTACAACCATACGGTACCAAACCACACCAAAAAGGTACAATACCGTACGAGTACTTCGTTACGGTACCAAACCACACCAAAACGGTACAATACCGTACGAGTACTTCGTTACGGTACCAAACAACACCAAAACGGTACAATACCGTACGAGTACATCCATAACGTACCAAACCACACTAAAACAGTGCAATACCGTACGACTACATCCATACGGTACCAAACCACACCAAAACGGTCCAATACCACACGAGTACTTTGTTACGGTAGCAAACCACACCAAAACGGAACAATACCGTACGAGTACATCCATACGGTACCAAACCACACCAAAATGGTGCAATACCGTACGAGTACATCCATACGGTACCAAACCACACCAAAACGGTACAATACCGTACGAGTACTTCGTTACGGTACCAAACCACACCAAAACGGTACAATACCAGACGAGTACATCCATACGGTACCAAACCACAACAAAAGGTACAATACCGTACGAGTACGTCCACACGGTACCAAACCACACCAAAACGGTGCAATACCGTACGAGTACATCCATACGGTACCAAACCACACCAAAATGGTACAATACCGTACGAGTACATCCATACGGTACCAAACCACACCAAAACGGTACAATACCGTACGAGTACATCCATACGGTACCAAACCACTCCAAAACGGTACAATACCGTACGAGTACAACCATACGGTACCAAACCACACCAAAAAGGTAAAATACCGTACGAGTACTTCGTTACGGTACCAAACCACACCAAAACGGTACAATACCGTACGAGTACTTCGTTACGGTACCAAACAACACCAAAACGGTACAATACGGTACAATACCGTACGAGTACATACATAACGTACCAAACCACACTAAAACGGTGCAATACCGTACGTGTACATCCATACGGTACCAAACCACACCAAAACGGTCCAATACCATACGAGTACTTCGTTACGGTACCAAACCACACCAAATAGGTACAATACCGTACGAGTACATCCATACGGTACCAAACCACACCAAAATGGTGCAATACCGTACGAGTACATCCATACGGTACCAAACCACACCAAAACGGTACAATGCCGTACGAGTACTTCGTTACGGTACCCAACCACACCAAAAGGTACAATACCGTACGAGTACATCTATACGGTACCAAACCACTCCAAAACGGTGCAATACCGTACGAGTACATCCATAGGGTACCAAACCACACCAAAACGGCAAAGTACCGTACCAGTACATCCATACGGTACCAAACCACACCAAAACGGTACAATACCGTACGAGTACTTCCATACGGTACCAAACCACACCAAAACGGTGCAATACCGTACGAGTACATCCATATGGTACCAAATCTCACCAAAACGGTGCAATACAGTACAAGTGGATCCATACGGTACCAAACCACACCAAAACGGTGCAATACCGTACGAGTACATCCATACGGTACCAAACCACACCAAAACGGTACAATACCGTACGAGTACATCCATACGGTACCAAACCACTCCAAAACGGTACAATACCGTACGAGTACAACCATACGGTACCAAACCACACCAAAAAGGTACAATACCGTACGAGTACTTCGTTACGGTACCAAACCACACCAAAACGGTACAATACCGTACGAGTACTTCGTTACGGTACCAAACAACACCAAAACGGTACAATACGGTACAATACCGTACGAGTACATACATAACGTACCAAACCACACTAAAACGGTGCAATACCGTACGTGTACATCCATACGGTACCAAACCACACCAAAACGGTCCAATACCATACGAGTACTTCGTTACGGTACCAAACCACACCAAATAGGTACAATACCGTACGAGTACATCCATACGGTACCAAACCACACCAAAATGGTGCAATACCGTACGAGTACATCCATACGGTACCAAACCACACCAAAACGGTACAATGCCGTACGAGTACTTCGTTACGGTACCCAACCACACCAAAAGGTACAATACCGTACGAGTACATCTATACGGTACCAAACCACTCCAAAACGGTGCAATACCGTACGAGTACATCCATAGGGTACCAAACCACACCAAAACGGCAAAGTACCGTACCAGTACATCCATACGGTACCAAACCACACCAAAACGGTGCAATACCGTACGAGTACATCCATACGGCACCAAACCACACCAAAACGGTGCAATGCCATACTAATACATCCATACGGTACCAAACCACACCAAAACGGTACAATACCGTACGAGTACATCCATACGGTACCAAACCACACCAAAACGGTACAATACCGTACGAGTACATCCATACGGTACCAAACCACACCAAAACGGTACAATACCGTACGAGTACATCCATACGGTACCAATCCACACCAAAACGGTGCAATACCGTACGAGTACATCCATACGGTACCAAACCACACCAAAACGGTGCAATACCGTACGAGTACATCCATACGGTACCAACCCACACAAAAACGGTACAATACCGTACGAGTACTTCGTTACGGTACCAAACCACACCAAAACAGTACAATACCGTAGGAGTACTTCCTTACGGTACCAAACCACACCAAAACGGTGGAATACCGGACGAGTACATCCATACGGTACCAAACCACACCAAAAGGTACAATACCGTACGAGTACGTCCACACGGTACCACACCAAAACGGTACAATACCATACGAGTACATCCATACGGTACCAAACCACACCAAAACGGTGCAATACCGTACGAGTACATCCATACGGTACCAAACCACACCAAAACAGTACAATACCTTACGAGTACTTCGTTACGGTACCAAACCACACCAAAAGGTACAATACCGTACGAGTACTTCCACACGGTACCAAACCACACCAAAACGGTGCAATACCGTAAGAGTACATCCATACGGTACCAAACCACACCAAATCGGTACAATACCGTACGAGTACTTCGTTACGGTACCAAACCACACCAAAATGGTACAATACCGTACGAGTTCATCCATATGTTTCTAAACCACACCAAAACGGTGCAATACCGTACGAGTACATCCATAGGGTACCAAACCACACAAAAACGGTCCAATACCGTACGAGTACTTCGTTACGGTACCAAACCACAGCAAAAGGTACAATACCGTACGAGTACTTCCATACGGTACCAAACCACACCAAAACGGTGCAATACCGTACGAGTACATCCATATGGTACCAAACCACACCAAAACGGTGCAATACAGTACAAGTGGATCCATACGGTACCAAACCACACCAAAACGGTGCAATACCGTACGAGTACATCCATATGGTACCAACCCACACCAAAACGGTACAATACCGCACGAGTACTTCGTTACGGTACCAAACCACACCAAAACGGTACAATACCGTACGAGTACATCCATACGGTACCAAACCACTCCAAAACGGTACAATACCGTACGAGTACAACCATACGGTACCAAACCACACCAAAAAGGTACAATACCGTACGAGTACTTCGTTACGGTACCAAACCACACCAAAACGGTACAATACCGTACAAGTACTTCGTTACGGTACCAAACAACACCAAAACGGTACAATACGGTACAATACCGTACGAGTACATACATAACGTACCAAACCACACTAAAACGGTGCAATACCGTACGTGTACATCCATACGGTTCCAAACCACACCAAAACGGTCCAATACCATACGAGTACTTCGTTACGGTACCAAACCACACCAAATAGGTACAATGCTGTACGAGTACATCCATACGGTACCAAACCACACCAAAATGGTGCAATACCGTACGAGTACATCAATACGGTACCAAACCACACCAAAACGGTACAATGCCGTACGAGTACTTCGTTACGGTACCCAACCACACCAAAAGGTACAATACCGTACGAGTACATCTATACGGTACCAAACCACTCCAAAACGGTGCAATACCGTACGAGTACATCCATAGGGTACCAAACCACACCAAAACGGCAAAGTACCGTACCAGTACATCCATACGGTACCAAACCACACCAAAACGGTGCAATACCGTACGAGTACATCCATACGGCACCAAACCACACCAAAACGGTGCAATGCCATACTAATACATCCATACGGTACCAAACCACACCAAAACGGTAGAATACCGGACGAGTACATCCATACGGTACCAAACCACACCAAAAGGTACAATACCGTACGAGTACGTCCACACGGTACCAAACCACACCAAAACGGTGCAATACCGTACGAGTACATCCATACGGTACCAAACCACACCAAAACGGTACAATACCATACGAGTACATCCATACGGTACCAAACCACACCAAAACGGTGCAATACCGTACGAGTACATCCATACGGTACCAAACCACACCAAAACAGTACAATACCTTACGAGTACTTCGTTACGGTACCAAACCACACTAAAAGGTACAATACCGTACGAGTACTTCCACACGGTACCAAACCACACCAAAACGGTGCAATACCGTAAGAGTACATCCATACGGTACCAAACCACACCAAATCGGTACAATACCGTACGAGTACTTCGTTACGGTACCAAACCACACCAAAACGGTACAATACCGTACGAGTTCATCCATATGTTTCTAAACCACACCAAAACGGTGCAATACCGTACGAGTACATCCATAGGGTACCAAACCACACAAAAACGGTCCAATACCGTACGAGTACTTCGTTACGGTACCAAACCACAGCAAAAGGTACAATACCGTACGAGTACTTCCATACGGTACCAAACCACACCAAAACGGTGCAATACCGTACGAGTACATCCATATGGTACCAAACCACACCAAAACGGTGCAATACAGTACAAGTGGATCCATACGGTACCAAACCACACCAAAACGGTGCAATACCGTACGAGTACATCCATACGGTACCAACCCACACCAAAACGGTACAATACCGTACGAGTACTTCGTTACGGTACCAAACCACACCAAAACGGTACAATACCGGACGAGTACATCCATACGGTACCAAACCACACCAAAAGGTACAATACCGTACGAGTACGTCCACACGGCACCAAACCACACCAAAACGGTGCAATACCGTACGAGTACATCCATACGGTACCAAACCACACCAAAACGGTACAATACCATACGAGTACCTCCATACGGTACGAAACCACACCAAAACGGTGCAATACCGTACGAGTACATCCATACGTTACCAAACCACACCAAAACGGTACAATACCGTACAAGTACTTCGTTACGGTACCAAACCACACCAAAACGGTACAATACCGTAGGAGTACATCCTTACGGTACCAAACCACACCAAAACGGTGCAATACCGTACGAGTACATCCATACGGTACCAAACAACACCAAAATGGTACAATACCGTACGAGTACTTCGTTACGGTACCAAACCACACCAAAAGGTACAATACCGTACGAGTACGTCCACACGGTACCAAACCACACCAAAACGGTGCAATACCGTACGAGTACATCCATACGGTACCAAACCACACCAAAACGGTGCAATACCGTACGAGTACATCCATACGGTACCAAACCACTCCAAAACGGTCCAATACCGTACGATTACATCCATACGCTACCAAACCACACCAAAACGGTGCAATACCGTACGAGTACCTCCATACGGTACCAAACCACACCAAACCGGTGCAATACCGTACGAGTACATCCATACGGTACCAAACCACACCAAAACGGTGCAATACCGTACGAGTACATCCATACGGTACCAACCCACACAAAAACGGTACAATACCGTACGAGTACTTCGTTACGGTACCAAACCACACCAAAACAGTACAATACCGTAGGAGTACTTCCTTACGGTACCAAACCACACCAAAACGGTGGAATACCGGACGAGTACATCCATACGGTACCAAACCACACCAAAAGGTACAATACCGTACGAGTACGTCCACACGGTACCACACCAAAACGGTACAATACCATACGAGTACATCCATACGGTACCAAACCACACCAAAACGGTGCAATACCGTACGAGTACATCCATACGGTACCAAACCACACCAAAACAGTACAATACCTTACGAGTACTTCGTTACGGTACCAAACCACACCAAAAGGTACAATACCGTACGAGTACTTCCACACGGTACCAAACCACACCAAAACGGTGCAATACCGTAAGAGTACATCCATACGGTACCAAACCACACCAAATCGGTACAATACCGTACGAGTACTTCGTTACGGTACCAAACCACACCAAAATGGTACAATACCGTACGAGTTCATCCATATGTTTCTAAACCACACCAAAACGGTGCAATACCGTACGAGTACATCCATAGGGTACCAAACCACACAAAAACGGTCCAATACCGTACGAGTACTTCGTTACGGTACCAAACCACAGCAAAAGGTACAATACCGTACGAGTACTTCCATACGGTACCAAACCACACCAAAACGGTGCAATACCGTACGAGTACATCCATATGGTACCAAACCACACCAAAACGGTGCAATACAGTACAAGTGGATCCATACGGTACCAAACCACACCAAAACGGTGCAATACCGTACGAGTACATCCATAAGGTACCAACCCACACCAAAACGGTACAATACCGCACGAGTACTTCGTTACGGTACCAAACCACACCAAAACGGTACAATACCGTACGAGTACATCCATACGGTACCAAACCACTCCAAAACGGTACAATACCGTACGAGTACAACCATACGGTACCAAACCACACCAAAAAGGTACAATACCGTACGAGTACTTCGTTACGGTACCAAACCACACCAAAACGGTACAATACCGTACAAGTACTTCGTTACGGTACCAAACAACACCAAAACGGTACAATACGGTACAATACCGTACGAGTACATACATAACGTACCAAACCACACTAAAACGGTGCAATACCGTACGTGTACATCCATACGGTTCCAAACCACACCAAAACGGTCCAATACCATACGAGTACTTCGTTACGGTACCAAACCACACCAAATAGGTACAATGCTGTACGAGTACATCCATACGGTACCAAACCACACCAAAATGGTGCAATACCGTACGAGTACATCAATACGGTACCAAACCACACCAAAACGGTACAATGCCGTACGAGTACTTCGTTACGGTACCCAACCACACCAAAAGGTACAATACCGTACGAGTACATCTATACGGTACCAAACCACTCCAAAACGGTGCAATACCGTACGAGTACATCCATAGGGTACCAAACCACACCAAAACGGCAAAGTACCGTACCAGTACATCCATACGGTACCAAACCACACCAAAACGGTGCAATACCGTACGAGTACATCCATACGGCACCAAACCACACCAAAACGGTGCAATGCCATACTAATACATCCATACGGTACCAAACCACACCAAAACGGTAGAATACCGGACGAGTACATCCATACGGTACCAAACCACACCAAAAGGTACAATACCGTACGAGTACGTCCACACGGTACCAAACCACACCAAAACGGTGCAATACCGTACGAGTACATCCATACGGTACCAAACCACACCAAAACGGTACAATACCATACGAGTACATCCATACGGTACCAAACCACACCAAAACGGTGCAATACCGTACGAGTACATCCATACGGTACCAAACCACACCAAAACAGTACAATACCTTACGAGTACTTCGTTACGGTACCAAACCACACTAAAAGGTACAATACCGTACGAGTACTTCCACACGGTACCAAACCACACCAAAACGGTGCAATACCGTAAGAGTACATCCATACGGTACCAAACCACACCAAATCGGTACAATACCGTACGAGTACTTCGTTACGGTACCAAACCAAACCAAAACGGTACAATACCGTACGAGTTCATCCATATGTTTCTAAACCACACCAAAACGGTGCAATACCGTACGAGTACATCCATAGGGTACCAAACCACACAAAAACGGTCCAATACCGTACGAGTACTTCGTTACGGTACCAAACCACAGCAAAAGGTACAATACCGTACGAGTACTTCCATACGGTACCAAACCACACCAAAACGGTGCAATACCGTACGAGTACATCCATATGGTACCAAACCACACCAAAACGGTGCAATACAGTACAAGTGGATCCATACGGTACCAAACCACACCAAAACGGTGCAATACCGTACGAGTACATCCATACGGTACCAACCCACACCAAAACGGTACAATACCGTACGAGTACTTCGTTACGGTACCAAACCACACCAAAACGGTACAATACCGGACGAGTACATCCATACGGTACCAAACCACACCAAAAGGTACAATACCGTACGAGTACGTCCACACGGCACCAAACCACACCAAAACGGTGCAATACCGTACGAGTACATCCATACGGTACCAAACCACACCAAAACGGTACAATACCATACGAGTACCTCCATACGGTACGAAACCACACCAAAACGGTGCAATACCGTACGAGTACATCCATACGTTACCAAACCACACCAAAACGGTACAATACCGTACAAGTACTTCGTTACGGTACCAAACCACACCAAAACGGTACAATACCGTAGGAGTACATCCTTACGGTACCAAACCACACCAAAACGGTGCAATACCGTACGAGTACATCCATACGGTACCAAACAACACCAAAATGGTACAATACCGTACGAGTACTTCGTTACGGTACCAAACCACACCAAAAGGTACAATACCGTACGAGTACGTCCACACGGTACCAAACCACACCAAAACGGTGCAATACCGTACGAGTACATCCATACGGTACCAAACCACACCAAAACGGTGCAATACCGTACGAGTACATCCATACGGTACCAAACCACTCCAAAACGGTCCAATACCGTACGATTACATCCATACGCTACCAAACCACACCAAAACGGTGCAATACCGTACGAGTACCTCCATACGGTACCAAACCACACCAAACCGGTGCAATACCGTACGATTACATCCATACGGTACCAAACCACACCAAAATGGTTCAATACCGTACGAGTACATCCATACGGTACCAACCACACCAAAACGGTGCAATACCGTACGAGTACATCCATACGGTACCAAACCACACCAAAACGGTACAATACCGTACGAGTACTTCGTTACGGTACCAAACGACGCCAAAACGGTACAATACCGTAGGAGTACATCCTTACGGTACCAAACCACACCAAAACGGTACAATACCGTACGAGTACATCCTTACGGTACCAAACCACACCAAAATGGTGCAATACCATACGAGTACATCCATACGGTACCAAACAACACCAAAACGGTACAATACCGTACGAGTACTTCGTTACGGTACCAAACCACACCAAAAGATACAATATCGTACGAGTACGTCCACACGGTACCAAGCCACTCCGAAACGGTGCAATACCGTACGAGTACATCCATACGGTACCAAACCACACCAAAACGGTGCAATACCGTACGAGTACATCCATACGGTACCAAACCACACCAAAACGGTGCAATACCGTACGAGTACTTCGTTACGGTACCAAACCACACCAAAAGGTACAATACCGTACGAGTACATCCACACGGTACCAAACCACACCAAAACGGTGCAATACCGTACGAGTACCTCCATACGGTACAAAACCACACCAAAACGGTGCAATACCGTACGATTACATCCATACGGTACCAAACTACTCCAAAATGGTCCAATACCGTACGAGTAAATCCATACGATACCAAACCACACCAAAACGGTGCAATACCATACGAGTACATCCGTACGATACCAAACCACACCAAAACGGTGCAAAACCGTACGAATATATCCATACGGTACCAAACCACACCAAAATGGTACAATACCATGCTAGTATTTCGTTACGGTACCAAACCACACCAAAAGGGAAAAATTCCGTACGAGTACTTCGTGACGGTACCAAACCACCACAAAATGGTACAATACTGTACGAGTACATCCATACGGTACCAAACCACACCAAAACGGTGCAATACCGTACGAGTACATCCATAGGTTACCAAACCACACCAAAACGGTCCAATACCGTACGAGTGCTTCCATACGGTACCAAACCACACCAAAACGGTGCAATACCGTACGAGTACATCCACACGGTACCAAACCACACCAAAACGGTGCAATACCGTACGAGTACCTCCATACGGTACCAAACCACACCAAAACGGTGCAATACCGTACGATTACATCCATACGGTACCAAACCACTCCAAAACGGTCCAATACCGTACGAGTACATCCATACGATACCAAACCACACCAAAACGGTGCAATACCGTACGAGTACATCCGTACGATACCAAACCACACCAAAACGGTGCAAAACCGTACGAATATATCCATACGGTACCAAACCACACCAAAATTGTACAATACCATGCTAGTACTTCGTTACGGTACCAAACAACACCAAAAGGGAAAAATTCCGTACGAGTACTTCGTTACGGTACCAAACCACCACAAAATGGTACAATACTGTACGAGTACATCCATACGGTACCAAACCACACCAAAACGGTGCAATACCGTACGAGTACATCCATAGGGTACCAAACCACACCAAAACGGTCCAATACCGTACGAGTGCTTCCATACGGTACCAAACCACACCAAAACGGTGCAATACCGTACGAGTACATCCATACGGTACCAAACCACACCAAAACGGTACAATACCGTACAAGTACTTCGTTACGGTACCAAACCACACCAAAACGATACAATACCGGACGAGTACATCCATACGGTACCAAACCACACCAAAACGGTAAAATACCGTATGAGTACATCCATACGGTACCAAACCACACCAAAACGGTGCAATACCGTACGAGTACATCCATACGGTACCAAACCACTCCAAAACGGTCCAATACCGTACGATTACATCCATACGCTACCAAACCACACCAAAACGGTGCAATACCGTACGAGTACCTCCATACGGTACCAAACCACACCAAACCGGTGCAATACCGTACGATTACATCCATACGGTACCAAACCACACCAAAATGGTTCAATACCGTACGAGTACATCCATACGGTACCAACCACACCAAAACGGTGCAATACCGTACGAGTACATCCATACGGTACCAAACCACACCAAAACGGTACAATACCGTACGAGTACTTCGTTACGGTACCAAACGACGCCAAAACGGTACAATACCGTAGGAGTACATCCTTACGGTACCAAACCACACCAAAACGGTACAATACCGTACGAGTACATCCTTACGGTACCAAACCACACCAAAATGGTGCAATACCATACGAGTACATCCATACGGTACCAAACAACACCAAAACGGTACAATACCGTACGAGTACTTCGTTACGGTACCAAACCACACCAAAAGATACAATATCGTACGAGTACGTCCACACGGTACCAAGCCACTCCGAAACGGTGCAATACCGTACGAGTACATCCATACGGTACCAAACCACACCAAAACGGTGCAATACCGTACGAGTACATCCATACGGTACCAAACCACACCAAAACGGTGCAATACCGTACGAGTACTTCGTTACGGTACCAAACCACACCAAAAGGTACAATACCGTACGAGTACATCCACACGGTACCAAACCACACCAAAACGGTGCAATACCGTACGAGTACCTCCATACGGTACAAAACCACACCAAAACGGTGCAATACCGTACGATTACATCCATACGGTACCAAACCACTCCAAAATGGTCCAATACCGTACGAGTAAATCCATACGATACCAAACCACACCAAAACGGTGCAATACCATACGAGTACATCCGTACGATACCAAACCACACCAAAACGGTGCAAAACCGTACGAATATATCCATACGGTACCAAACCACACCAAAATGGTACAATACCATGCTAGTATTTCGTTACGGTACCAAACCACACCAAAAGGGAAAAATTCCGTACGAGTACTTCGTGACGGTACCAAACCACCACAAAATGGTACAATACTGTACGAGTACATCCATACGGTACCAAACCACACCAAAACGGTGCAATACCGTACGAGTACATCCATAGGGTACCAAACCACACCAAAACGGTCCAATACCGTACGAGTGCTTCCATACGGTACCAAACCACACCAAAACGGTGCAATACCGTACGAGTACATCCACACGGTACCAAACCACACCAAAACGGTGCAATACCGTACGAGTACCTCCATACGGTACCAAACCACACCAAAACGGTGCAATACCGTACGATTACATCCATACGGTACCAAACCACTCCAAAACGGTCCAATACCGTACGAGTACATCCATACGATACCAAACCACACCAAAACGGTGCAATACCGTACGAGTACATCCGTACGATACCAAACCACACCAAAACGGTGCAAAACCGTACGAATATATCCATACGGTACCAAACCACACCAAAATGGTACAATACCATGCTAGTACTTCGTTACGGTACCAAACAACACCAAAAGGGAAAAATTCCGTACGAGTACTTCGTTACGGTACCAAACCACCACAAAATGGTACAATACTGTACGAGTACATCCATACGGTACCAAACCACACCAAAACGGTGCAATACCGTACGAGTACATCCATAGGGTACCAAACCACACCAAAACGGTCCAATACCGTACGAGTGCTTCCATACGGTACCAAACCACACCAAAACGGTGCAATACCGTACGAGTACATCCATACGGTACCAAACCACACCAAAACGGTACAATACCGTACAAGTACTTCGTTACGGTACCAAACCACACCAAAACGATACAATACCGGACGAGTACATCCATACGGTACCAAACCACACCAAAACGGTAAAATACCGTATGAGTACATCCATACGGTACCAAACCACTCCAAAACGGTACAATACCGTACGACTACATCCATACGGTACCAAACCACACCAAAACGGAGCAATACCATACGAGTACATCCATACGGTACCAAACCACACCAAAACGGTACAATACCGTACGAGTACATCCATACGGTACCAAACCACACCAAAACGGTGCAATACCGTACGAGTACATCCATACGGTACCAAACCACACCAAAACGGTACAATACCGTACGAGTACTTCGTTACGGTACCAAACCACACCAAAACGGTACAATACCGTACGAGTACATCCTTACGGTACCAAACCACACCAAAACGGTGCAATACCGTACGAGTACATCCATACGGTACCAAACCACACCAAAACGGTGCAATACCGTACAAGTACATCCATACGGTACCAAACCACGCCAAAACAGTACAATACCGTACTAGTACTTCGTTACGGTACCAAACCACACCAAAAGGGTACAATTCCGTACGAGTACTTCGTTACGGTACCGAACCACCACAAAAGGGTACAATACCGTACGATTACATCCATACGGTACCAAACCACACCAAAACGGTGCAATACCGTACGAATACATCCATGCAGTACCAAACCACGCCAAAACGGTACAATACCGTACGAGTACTTCGTTACGGTACCAAACCACACCAAAACGGTACAATACCGTACGAGTACATCCATACGGTACCAAACCACACCAAAACAGTGCAATACCGTACGAGTACATCCATAGGGTACCAAACCACACCAAAACGGTCCAATACCGTACGAGTACTTCGTTACGGTACCAAACCACACGAAAAGGTACAATACCGTTCGAGTACTTCCATACGGTACCAAACCACAACAAAACGGTGCAATACCGTACGAGTACATCCATACGGTACCAAACCACACAAAAACGGTCCAATACAGTACGAGTGCATCCATACGGTACCAAACCACACCAAAACGGTGCAATACCGTACGAGTACATCCATACGGTACCAACCCACACCAAAACGGTACAATACCGTACGAGTACTTCGTTACGGTACCAAACCACACCAAAACGGTACAATACCGGACGAGTACATCCAAACGGTACCAAACCACACCAAAAGGTACAATACCGTAGGAGTACGTCCACACGGTACCAAATTACACCAAAACGGCGCAATACCGTACGAGTACATCCATACGGTACCAAACCACACCAAAACGGTACAATACCGTATGAGTACATCCATACGGTACCAAACCACACCAAAACGGTGCAATACCGTACGAGTACATCCATACGGTACCAAACCACACCAAAACTGTACAATACCGTACGAGTACTTCGTTACGGTACTAAACGACACCAAAACGGTACAATACCGTAGGAGTACATCCTTACGGTACCAAACCACACCAAAACGGTGCAATACCGTACGAGTACATCCATACGGTACCAAACAACACCAAAAGGGTACAATACCGTACGAGTACTTCGTGACGGTACCAAACCACACGAAAAGGTACAATACCGTACGAGTACGTCCACACGGTACCAAACCACACCAAAACGGTGCAATACCGTACGAGTACATACATACGGTACCAAACCACTCCAAAACGGTCCAATACCGTACGAGTACAACCATACGATACCAAACCACACCAAAACGGTGCAATACCGTACGAGTACATCCATACGGTACCAAACCACACCAAAATGGTGCAATACCGTACGAGTACATCCATACGGTACCAAACCACACCAAAATGGTGCAATACCGTACGAGTACATCCATACGGTACCAACCACACCAAAACGGTGCAATACCGTACGAGTACATCCATACGGTACCAAACCACACCAAAACGGTACAATACCGTAGAGTACTTCGTTACGGTACCAAACGACGCCAAAACGGTACAATCCCGTAGGAGTACATCCTTACGGTACCAAACCACACCAAAACGGTACAATACCGTACGAGTACATCCTTACGGTACCAAACCACACCAAAACGGTGCAATACCATACGAGTACATCCATACAGTACCAAACAACACCAAAACGGTACAATACCGTACGAGTACTTCGTTACGGTACCAAACCACACCAAAAGATACAATACCGTACGAGTACGTCCACACGGTACCAAACCACTCCGAAATGGTGCAATACCGTACGAGTACATCCATACGGTACCAAACCACACCAAAACGGTGCAATACCGTACGAGTACATCCATACGGTACCAAACCACACCAAAACGGTGCAATACCGTACGAGTACTTCGTTACGGTACCAAACCACACCAAAAGGTACAATACCGTACGAGTACATCCACACGGTACCAAACCACACCAAAACGGTGCAATACCGTACGAGTACCTCCATACGGTACCAAACCACACCAAAACGGTGCAATACCGTACGATTACATCCATACGGTACCAAACCACTCCAAAACGGTCCAATACCGTACGAGTACATCCATACGATACCAAACCACACCAAAACGGTGCAATACCGTACGAGTACATCCGTACGATACCAAACCACACCAAAACGGTGCAAAACCGTA
The DNA here is from genome assembly GCF_030253575.1 of Rhododendron vialii. Taxonomy (NCBI): domain Eukaryota; kingdom Viridiplantae; phylum Streptophyta; class Magnoliopsida; order Ericales; family Ericaceae; genus Rhododendron; species Rhododendron vialii. The sequence goes on along the minus strand of NC_080557.1, from coordinate 32,142,951 downwards.
CGAATATATCCATACGGTACCAAACCACACCAAAATGGTACAATACCATGCTAGTACTTCGTTACGGTACCAAACCACACCAAAAGGGAAAAATTCCGTACGAGTACTTCGTTACGGTACCAAACCACCACAAAATGGTACAATACTGTACGAGCACATCCATACGGTACCAAACCACACCAAAACGGTGCAATACCGTACGAGTACATCCATAGGGTACCAAACCACACCAAAACGGTCCAATACCGTACGAGTGCTTCCATACGGTACCAAACCACACCAAAACGGTGCAATACCATACGAGTACATCCATACGGTACCAAACCACACCAAAACGGTACAATACCGTACAAGTACTTCGTTACGGTACCAAACCACACCAAAACGATACAATACCGGACGAGTACATCCATACGGTACCAAACCACACCAAAACGGTAAAATACCGTACGAGTACATCCATACGGTACCAAACCACTCCAAAACGGTACAATACCGTACGACTACATCCATACGGTACCAAACCACTCCAAAACGGTACAATACCGTACGACTACATCCATACGGTACCAAACCACACCAAAACGGAGCAATACCGTACGACTACATCCATACGGTACCAAACCACACCAAAACGGTACAATACCGTACGAGTACATCCATATGGTACCAAACCACACAAAAACGGTGCAATACCGTACGAGTACATCCATACGGTACCAAACCACACCAAAACGGTGCAATACCGTACGAGTACTTCGTTACGGTACCAAACCACACCAAAAGGTACAATACCGTACGAGTACATCCACACGGTACCAAACCACACCAAAACGGTGCAATACCGTACGAGTACCTCCATACGGTACCAAACCACACCAAAACAGTGCAATACCGTACGATTACATCCATACGGTACCAAACCACTCCAAAACGGTCCAATACCGTACGAGTACATCCATACGATACCAAACCACACCAAAACGGTGCAATACCGTACGAGTACATCCGTACGATACCAAACCACACCAAAACGGTGCAAAACCGTACGAATATATCCATACGGTACCAAACCACACCAAAATGGTAGAATACCATGCTAGTACTTCGTTACGGTACCAAACCACACCAAAAGGGAAAAATTCCGTACGAGTACTTTGTTACGGTACCAAAGCACCACAAAATGGTACAATACTGTACGAGTACATCCATACGGTACCAAACCACACCAAAACGGTGCAATACCGTACGAGTACATCCATAGGGTACCAAACCACACCAAAACGGTCCAATACCGTACGAGTGCTTCCATACGGTACCAAACCACACCAAAACGGTGCAATACCGTACGAGTACATCCATACGGTACCAAACCACACCAAAACGGTGCAATACCGTACGAGTACATCCATACGGTACCAAACCACTCCAAAACGGTACAATACCGTATGAGTACATCCATACGGTACCAAACCACACCAAAATGGTACAATACCGTACGAGTACTTCGTTACGGTACCAAACCACCCCAAAACGGTACAATACCGTACGAGTACATCCATACGGTACAAAACCACAGCAAAACGGTGCAATACCGTACGAGTACTTCGTTACGGTACCAAACCACACCAAAAGGTACAATACCGTACGAGTACGTCCACACGGTACAACCACACCAAAACGGTGAAATACCGTACGAGTACATCCATACGGTACCAAACCACACCAAAACGGTACAATACCGTACGAGTACATCCGTACAAGTACCAAACTACACCAAAACGGTGCAATACCGTACGAGTACATCCATACGGTACCAAACCACACCAAAACGCTACAATTCCGTACGAGTACTTCGTTACGGTACCAAACCACACCAAAACGGTACAATACCGTACGAGTACATCCTTACGGTACCAAACCACACCAAAACGGTGCAACACCGTACGCGTACATCCATACGGTACCAAACCACACCAAAACGGTGCAATACCGTACGAGTACATCCATACAGTACCAAACCACACCAAAATGCTACAATTCCGTACGAGTACTTCGTTACGGTACCAAACCACACCAAAACGGTACAATACCGTACGAGTACATCCTTACGGTACCAAACCACACCAAAACGGTGCAATACCGTACGCGTACATCCATACGGTACCAAACCACACCAAAACGGTACAATACTGTACGAGTACTTCGTTACGGTACCAAACCACACCAAAACGGTACAATACTGTACGAGTACATCCATACGGTACCAAACCACACCAAAACGGTACAATACCGTACGAGTACATCCATACGGTACCAAACCACTCCAAAATGGTACAATACCGTACGAGTACATCCTTACGGTACCAAACCACACCAAAACGGTGCAATACCGTACGAGTACATCAATACGGTACCAAACCACACAAAAACGGTGCAATACCGTACGAATACATCCATACTGTACCAAACCACACCAAAACAGTACAATACCGTACTAGTACTTCGTTACAGTACCAAACCACACCAAAAGGGTACAATTCCGTACGAGTACTTCGTTACGGTACCGAACCACCACAAAATTGTACAATACCGTACGAGTACATCCATATGGTACCAAACCACACCAAAACGGTACAATACCGTACGAGTACGTCCACACGGTACCAAACCACTCCAAAACGGTGCAATACCGTACGAGTACATCCATACGGTACCAAACCACACCAAAACGGTACAATACCGTACGAGTACATCCGTACAAGTACCAAACTACACCTAAACGGTGCAATACCGTACGAGTACATCCATACGGTACCAAACCACACCAAAACGCTACAATTCCGTACGAGTACTTCGTTACGGTACCAAACCACACCAAAACGGTACAATACCGTACGAGTACATCCTTACGGTACCAAACCACACCAAAACGGTGCAACACCGTACGCGTACATCCATACGGTACCAAACCACACCAAAACGGTGCAATACCGTACGAGTACATCCATACAGTACCAAACCACACCAAAATGCTACAATTCCGTACGAGTACTTCGTTACGGTACCAAACCACACCAAAACGGTACAATACCGTACGAGTACATCCTTACGGTACCAAACCACACCAAAACGGTGCAATACCGTACGCGTACATCCATACGGTACCAAACCACACCAAAACGGTACAATACTGTACGAGTACTTCGTTACGGTACCAAACCACACCAAAACGGTACAATACTGTACGAGTACATCCATACGGTACCAAACCACACCAAAACGGTACAATACCGTACGAGTACATCCATACGGTACCAAACCACTCCAAAATGGTACAATACCGTACGAGTACATCCTTACGGTACCAAACCACACCAAAACGGTGCAATACCGTACGCGTACATCCATACGGTACCAAACCACACCAAAACGGTACAATACTGTACGAGTACTTCGTTACGGTACCAAACCACACCAAAACGGTACAATACTGTACGAGTACATCCATACGGTACCAAACCACACCAAAACGGTACAATACCGTACGAGTACATCCATACGGTACCAAACCACTCCAAAATGGTACAATACCGTACGAGTACATCCTTACGGTACCAAACCACACCAAAACGGTGCAATACCGTACGAGTACATCAATACGGTACCAAACCACACAAAAACGGTGCAATACCGTACGAATACATCCATACTGTACCAAACCACACCAAAACAGTACAATACCGTACTAGTACTTCGTTACAGTACCAAACCACACCAAAAGGGTACAATTCCGTACGAGTACTTCGTTACGGTACCGAACCACCACAAAATTGTACAATACCGTACGAGTACATCCATATGGTACCAAACCACACCAAAACGGTACAATACCGTACGAGTACGTCCACACGGTACCAAACCACTCCAAAACGGTGCAATACCGTACGAGTACATCCATACGGTACCAAACCACACCAAAACGGTACAATACCGTACGAGTACATCCGTACAAGTACCAAACTACACCTAAACGGTGCAATACCGTACGAGTACATCCATACGGTACCAAACCACACCAAAACGCTACAATTCCGTACGAGTACTTCGTTACGGTACTAAACCACACCAAAACGGTACAATACCGTACGAGTACATCCTTACGGTACCAAACCACACCAAAACGGTGCAACACCGTACGCGTACATCCATACGGTACCAAACCACACCAAAACGGTGCAATACCGTACGAGTACATCCATACAGTGCCAAACCACACCAAAATGCTACAATTCCGTACGAGTACTTCGTTACGGTACCAAACCACACCAAAACGGTACAATACCGTACGAGTACATCCTTACGGTACCAAACCACACCAAAACGGTGCAATACCGTACGCGTACATCCATACGGTACCAAACCACACCAAAACGGTACAATACTGTACGAGTACTTCGTTACGGTACCAAACCACACCAAAACGGTACAATACTGTACGAGTACATCCATACAGTACCAAACCACACCAAAACGGTACAATACCGTACGAGTACATCCATACGGTACCAAACCACTCCAAAATGGTACAATACCGTACGAGTACATCCTTACGGTACCAAACCACACCAAAACGGTGCAATACCGTACGAGTACATCAATACGGTACCAAACCACACAAAAACGGTGCAATACCGTACGAATACATCCATACTGTACCAAACCACACCAAAACAGTACAATACCGTACTAGTACTTCGTTACGGTACCAAACCACACCAAAAGGGTACAATTCCGTACGAGTACTTCGTTACGGTACCGAACCACCACAAAATTGTACAATACCGTAGGAGTACATCCATATGGTACCAAACCACACCAAAACGGTACAATACCGTACGAGTACGTCCACACGGTACCAAACCACTCCAAAACGGTGCAATACCGTACGAGTACATCCATACGGTACCAAACCACACCAAAACGGTGCAATACCGTACGAGTACTTCCATACGGTACCAAACCACACCAAAACGGTGCAATACCGTACGAGTACATCCATACGGTACCAAACCACTCCAAAACGGTACAATACCGTATGAGTACATCCATACGGTACCAAACCACACCAAAATGGTACAATACCGTACGAGTACTTCGTTACGGTACCAAACCACCCCAAAACGGTACAATACCGTACGAGTACATCCATACGGTACAAAACCACAGCAAAACGGTGCAATACCGTACGAGTACTTCGTTACGGTACCAAACCACACCAAAAGGTACAATACCGTACGAGTACGTCCACACGGTACAACCACACCAAAACGGTGAAATACCGTACGAGTACATCCATACGGTACCAAACCACACCAAAACGGTACAATACCGTACGAGTACATCCGTACAAGTACCAAACTACACCAAAACGGTGCAATACCGTACGAGTACATCCATACGGTACCAAACCACACCAAAACGCTACAATTCCGTACGAGTACTTCGTTACGGTACCAAACCACACCAAAACGGTACAATACAATACGAGTACATCCTTACGGTACCAAACCACACCAAAACGGTGCAACACCGTACGCGTACATCCATACGGTACCAAACCACACCAAAACGGTGCAATACCGTACGAGTACATCCATACAGTACCAAACCACACCAAAATGCTACAATTCCGTACGAGTACTTCGTTACGGTACCAAACCACACCAAAACGGTACAATACCGTACGAGTACATCCTTACGGTACCAAACCACACCAAAACGGTGCAATACCGTACGCGTACATCCATACGGTACCAAACCACACCAAAACGGTACAATACTGTACGAGTACTTCGTTACGGTACCAAACCACACCAAAACGGTACAATACTGTACGAGTACATCCATACGGTACCAAACCACACCAAAACGGTACAATACCGTACGAGTACATCCATACGGTACCAAACCACTCCAAAATGGTACAATACCGTACGAGTACATCCTTACGGTACCAAACCACACCAAAACGGTGCAATACCGTACGAGTACATCAATACGGTACCAAACCACACAAAAACGGTGCAATACCGTACGAATACATCCATACTGTACCAAACCACACCAAAACAGTACAATACCGTACTAGTACTTCGTTACGGTACCAAACCACACCAAAAGGGTACAATTCCGTACGAGTACTTCGTTACGGTACCGAACCACCACAAAATTGTACAATACCGTACGAGTACATCCATATGGTACCAAACCACACCAAAACGGTACAATACCGTACGAGTACGTCCACACGGTACCAAACCACTCCAAAACGGTGCAATACCGTACGAGTACATCCATACGGTACCAAACCACACCAAAACGGTACAATACCGTACGAGTACATCCGTACAAGTACCAAACTACACCAAAACGGTGCAATACCGTACGAGTACATCCATACGGTACCAAACCACACCAAAACGCTACAATTCCGTACGAGTACTTCGTTACGGTACCAAACCACACCAAAACGGTACAATACCGTACGAGTACATCCTTACGGTACCAAACCACACCAAAACGGTGCAACACCGTACACGTACATCCATACGGTACCAAACCACACCAAAACGGTGCAATACCGTACGAGTACATCCATACAGTACCAAACCACACCAAAATGCTACAATTCCGTACGAGTACTTCGTTACGGTACCAAACCACACCAAAACGGTACAATACCGTACGAGTACATCCTTACGGTACCAAACCACACCAAAACGGTGCAATACCGTACGCGTACATCCATACGGTACCAAACCACACCAAAACGGTACAATACTGTACGAGTACTTCGTTACGGTACCAAACCACACCAAAACGGTACAATACTGTACGAGTACATCCATACGGTACCAAACCACACCAAAACGGTACAATACCGTACGAGTACATCCATACGGTACCAAACCACTCCAAAATGGTACAATACCGTACGAGTACATCCTTACGGTACCAAACCACACCAAAACGGTGCAATACCGTACGAGTACATCAATACGGTACCAAACCACACAAAAACGGTGCAATACCGTACGAATACATCCATACTGTACCAAACCACACCAAAACAGTACAATACCGTACTAGTACTTCGTTACGGTACCAAACCACACCAAAAGGGTACAATTCCGTACGAGTACTTCGTTACGGTACCGAACCACCACAAAATTGTACAATACCGTAGGAGTACATCCATATGGTACCAAACCACACCAAAACGGTACAATACCGTACGAGTACGTCCACACGGTACCAAACCACTCCAAAACGGTGCAATACCGTACGAGTACATCCATACGGTACCAAACCACACCAAAACGGTGCAATACCGTACGAGTACATCCATACGGTACCAAACCACACCAAAACGGTGCAATACCGTACGAGTACATCCATACGGTACCAAACCACACCAAAACGGTGCAATACCGTACGAGTACAACCATACGGTACCAAACCACACCAAAACGGTGCAATACCGTACGAGTACATCCGTGCGGTACCAAACCACACCAAAACGGTACAATATCGTACGAGTACTTCGTTACGGTACCAAACCACACCAAAACGGTACAATACCGTACGAGTACATCCATACGGTACCAAACCACACCAAAACGGTGCAATACCGTACGAGTACATCCATAGGGTACCAAACCACACCAAAACGGTCCAATACCGTACGAGTACTTCGTTACGGTACCAAACCACACCAAAAGGTACAATACCGTAGGAGTACTTCCATACGGTACCAAACCACACCGAAACGGTGCAATACAGTACGAGTACATCCATACGGTACCAAACCACACCAAAACGGTCCAATACAGTACGAGTGCATCCATACGGTACCAAACCACAGCAAAACGGTGCAATACCGTACGAGTACATCCATACGGTACCAACCCACACCAAAACGGTACAATACCGTACGAGTACTTCGCTACGGTACCAAACCTCACCAAAACGGTACAATACCGGACGAGTTCATCCATACGGTACCAAACCATACCAAAAGGTACAATACCGTACGAGTACGTCCACACGGTACCAAACCACACCAAAACGGTGCAATACCGTATGAGTACATCCATACGGTACCAAACCACACCAAAACGGTACAATACCGTACGAGTACATCCATACGGTACCAAACCACACCAAAACGGTGTAATACCGTATGAGTACATCCATACGGTACCAAACCACACCAAAACGGTACAATACCGTACGAGTACTTCGTTACGGTACCAAACCACACCAAAACGGTACAATACCGTAGGAGTACATCCTTACGGTACCAAACCACACCAAAACGGTGCAATACCGTACGATTACATCCATACGGTACCAAACCACTCCAAAACGGTCCAATACCGTACGAGTACATCCATACGATACCAAACCACACCAAAACGGTGCAATACCGTACGAGTACGGTACCAAACCAAACCAAAACGGTGCAAAACCGTACGAATACATCCATACGGTACCAAACCACACCAAAATGGTACAATACCATGCTAGTACTTCGTTACGGTACAAAACCACACCAAAACGGTACAATACCGTACGAGTACATCCTTACGGTACCAAACCACACCAAAACGGTGCAATACCGTACGAGTACATCCATACGGTACCAAACCACACCAAAACGGTGCAATACCGTACGAGTACATCCATACGGTACCAAACCACACCAAAACGGTGCAATACCGTACGAGTACAACCATACGGTACCAAACCACACCAAAACGGTGCAATACCGTACGAGTACATCCGTGCGGTACCAAACCACACCAAAACGGTACAATATCGTACGAGTACTTCGTTACGGTACCAAACCACACCAAAACGGTACAATACCGTACGAGTACATCCATACGGTACCAAACCACACCAAAACGGTGCAATACCGTACGAGTACATCCATAGGGTACCAAACCACACCAAAACGGTCCAATACCGTACGAGTACTTCGTTACGGTACCAAACCACACCAAAAGGTACAATACCGTAGGAGTACTTCCATACGGTACCAAACCACACCGAAACGGTGCAATACCGTACGAGTACATCCATACGGTACCAAACCACACCAAAACGGTCCAATACAGTACGAGTGCATCCATACGGTACCAAACCACAGCAAAACGGTGCAATACCGTACGAGTACATCCATACGGTACCAACCCACACCAAAACGGTACAATACCGTACGAGTACTTCGTTACGGTACCAAACCTCACCAAAACGGTACAATACCGGACGAGTACATCCATACGGTACCAAACCACACCAAAACGGTACAATACCGTACGAGTACATCCATACGGTACCAAACCACACCAAAACGGTGCAATACCGTATGAGTACATCCATACGGTACCAAACCACACCAAAACGGTACAATACCGTACGAGTACTTCGTTACGGTACCAAACCTCACCAAAACGGTACAATACCGGACGAGTACATCCATACGGTACCAAACCACACCAAAACGGTACAATACCGTACGAGTACATCCATACGGTACCAAACCACACCAAAACGGTGCAATACCGTATGAGTACATCCATACGGTACCAAACCACTCCAAAACGGTCCAATACCGTACGAGTACATCCATACGATACCAAACCACACCAAAACGGTGCAATACCGTACGAGTACGGTACCAAACCAAACCAAAACGGTGCAAAACCGTACGAATACATCCATACGGTACCAAACAACACCAAAATGGTACAATACCATGCTAGTACTTCGTTACGGTACCAAACCACACCAAAACGGTACAATACCGTACGAGTACATCCTTACGGTACCAAACCACACCAAAACGGTGCAATACCGTACGAGTACATCCATACGGTACCAAACCACACCAAAACGGTGCAATACCGTACGAGTACATCCATACGGTACCAAACCACACCAAAACGGTGCAATACCGTACGAGTACAACCATACGGTACCAAACCACACCAAAACGGTGCAATACCGTACGAGTACATCCGTGCGGTACCAAACCACACCAAAACGGTACAATATCGTACGAGTACTTCGTTACGGTACCAAACCACACCAAAACGGTACAATAACGTACGAGTACATCCATACGGTACCAAACCACACCAAAACGGTGCAATACCGTACGAGTACATCCATAGGGTACCAAACCACACCAAAACGGTCCAATACCGTACGAGTACTTCGTTACGGTACCAAACCACACCAAAAGGTACAATACCGTAGGAGTACTTCCATACGTTACCAAACCACACCGAAACGGTGCAATACCGTACGAGTACATCCATACGGTACCAAACCACACCAAAACGGTCCAATACAGTACGAGTGCATCCATACGGTACCAAACCACAGCAAAACGGTGCAATACCGTACGAGTACATCCATACGGTACCAACCCACACCAAAACGGTACAATACCGTACGAGTACTTCGTTACGGTACCAAACCTCACCAAAACGGTACAATACCGGACGAGTTCATCCATACGGTACCAAACCATACCAAAAGGTACAATACCGTACGAGTACGTCCACACGGTACCAAACCACACCAAAACGGTGCAATACCGTATGAGTACATCCATACGGTACCAAACCACACCAAAACGGTACAATACCGTACGAGTACATCCATACGGTACCAAACCACACCAAAACGGTGCAATACCGTATGAGTACATCCATACGGTACCAAACCACACCAAAACGGTACAATACCGTACGAGTACTTCGTTACGGTACCAAACCACACCAAAACGGTACAATACCGTAGGAGTACATCCTTACGGTACCAAACCACACCAAAACGGTGCAATACCGTACGATTACATCCATACGGTACCAAACCACTCCAAAACGGTCCAATACCGTACGAGTACATCCATACGATACCAAACCACACCAAAACGGTGCAATACCGTACGAGTACGGTACCAAACCAAACCAAAACGGTGCAAAACCGTACGAATACATCCATACGGTACCAAACCACACCAAAATGGTACAATACCATGCTAGTACTTCGTTACGGTACCAAACCACACCAAAACGGTACAATACCGTACGAGTACATCCTTACGGTACCAAACCACACCAAAACGGTGCAATACCGTACGAGTACATCCATACGGTACCAAACCACACCAAAACGGTGCAATACCGTACGAGTACATCCATACGGTACCAAACCACACCAAAACGGTGCAATACCGTACGAGTACAACCATACGGTACCAAACCACACCAAAACGGTGCAATACCGTACGAGTACATCCGTGCGGTACCAAACCACACCAAAACGGTACAATATCGTACGAGTACTTCGTTACGGTACCAAACCACACCAAAACGGTACAATAACGTACGAGTACATCCATACGGTACCAAACCACACCAAAACGGTGCAATACCGTACGAGTACATCCATAGGGTACCAAACCACACCAAAACGGTCCAATACCGTACGAGTACTTCGTTACGGTACCAAACCACACCAAAAGGTACAATACCGTAGGAGTACTTCCATACGGTACCAAACCACACCGAAACGGTGCAATACCGTACGAGTACATCCATACGGTACCAAACCACACCAAAACGGTCCAATACAGTACGAGTGCATCCATACGGTACCAAACCACAGCAAAACGGTGCAATACCGTACGAGTACATCCATACGGTACCAACCCACACCAAAACGGTACAATACCGTACGAGTACTTCGTTACGGTACCAAACCTCACCAAAACGGTACAATACCGGACGAGTTCATCCATACGGTACCAAACCATACCAAAAGGTACAATACCGTACGAGTACGTCCACACGGTACCAAACCACACCAAAACGGTGCAATACCGTATGAGTACATCCATACGGTACCAAACCACACCAAAACGGTACAATACCGTACGAGTACATCCATACGGTACCAAACCACACCAAAACGGTGCAATACCGTATGAGTACATCCATACGGTACCAAACCACACCAAAACGGTACAATACCGTACGAGTACTTCGTTACGGTACCAAACCACACCAAAACGGTACAATACCGTAGGAGTACATCCTTACGGTACCAAACCACACCAAAACGGTGCAATACCGTACGATTACATCCATACGGTACCAAACCACTCCAAAACGGTCCAATACCGTACGAGTACATCCATACGATACCAAACCACACCAAAACGGTGCAATACCGTACGAGTACGGTACCAAACCAAACCAAAACGGTGCAAAACCGTACGAATACATCCATACGGTACCAAACCACACCAAAATGGTACAATACCATGCTAGTACTTCGTTACGGTACCAAACCACACCAAAACGGTACAATACCGTACGAGTACATCCTTACGGTACCAAACCACACCAAAACGGTGCAATACCGTACGAGTACATCCATACGGTACCAAACTACACCAAAACGATGCAATACCGTACGAGTACATCCATACGGTACCAAACCACACCAAAACGGTGCAATACCGTACGAGTACATCCATACGGTACCAAACCACACCAAAACGGTGCAATACCGTACGAGTACTTCGTTACGGTACCAAACCACCCCAAAAGGTACAATACCGTACGAGTACGTCCACACGGTACCAAACCACACCAAAACGGTTCAAAACCGTACGAGTACCTCCATACGGTACCAAACCACACCAAAACGGTGCAATACCGTACGATTACATCCATACGGTACCAAACCACACCAAAACGGTGCAATACCGTACGTGTACATCCATACGGTACCAAACCACACCAAAACGGTGCAATACCGTACGAGTACTTCGTTACGGTACCGAACCACACCAAAATGTACAATACCGTACGAGTACGTCCACACGGTACCAAACCACACCAACCACTCCAAAACGGTCCAATACCGTACGAGTACATCCATACGATACCAAACCACACCAAAATGGTGCAATACCGTACCAGTACATCCATACGGTACCAAACCACACCAAAACGGTGCAATACCGTACGAGTACATCCATAGGGTACCAAACCACACCAAAACGGTCCAATACCGTACGAGTACTTCGTTACGGTACCAAACCACACCAAAAGGTACAATATCGTACGAGTACTTCCATACGGTACCAAACCACACCAAAACGGTGCAATACCGTACGAGTACATCCATACGGTACCAAACCACACCAAAACGGTCCAATACAGTACGAGTGCATTAATACGGTACCAAACCACACCAAAACGGTGCAATACCGTACGAGTACATCCATACGGTACCAACCCACACCAAAACGGTACAATACCGTACGAGTACTTCGTTACGGTACCAAACCACACCAAACCCGTACAATACCGGAGAGTACATCCATACGGTACCAAACCACACCAAAAGGTACTATACCATACGAGTACGTCCACATGGTACCAAACCACACCAAAACGGTGCAATACCGTACGAGTACATCCATACGGTACCAAACAACACCAAAACGGTACAATACCGTACGAGTACTTCGTTACGGTACCAAACCACACCAAAAGGTACAATACCGTACGAGTACGTCCACTCGGTACAAAACCACACCAAAACGGTGCAATACCGTACGAGTACATCCATAAGGTACCAAACCACACCAAAACGGTACAATACCGTATGAGTACATCAATACGGTACCAAACCACTCCAAAACAGTACAATACCGTACTAGTACTTTGTTACGGTACCAAACCACACCAAAAGGGTACAATTCCGTACGAGTACTTCGTTACGGTACCGAACCACCACAAAAGGGTACAATACCGAACGAGTGCATCCATACGGTACCAAACCACACCCAAACGGTGCTATACCGTACGAGTACATCCATACGGTACCAAACCACACCAAAACGGTGCAATACCGTACGAGTACAACCATACGGTACCAAACCACACCAAAACGGTGCAATACCGTACGAGTACATCCATGCGGTACCAAACCACGACAAAACGGTACAATACCGTACGAGTACTTCGTTACGGTACCAAACCACTCCAAAACGGTACAATACCGTACGAGTACATCCATACGGTACCAAACCACACCAAAACGGTGCAATACCGTACGAGTACAACCATAGGGTACCAAACCACACCAAAACGGTCCAATACCGTACGAGTACTTCGTTACGGTACCAAACCACACCACATGGTACAATACCGTACGAGTACTTCCATACGGTACCAAACAACACCAAAACGGTGCAATACCGTACGAGTACATCCATACGGTACCAAACCACACCAAAATGGTCCAATACAGTACGAGTGCATCCATACGGTACCAAACCACACCAAAACGGTGCAATACCGTACGAGTACATCCATACGGTACCAACCCACACCAAAACGGTACAATACCGTACGAGTACTTCGTTACGGTACCAAACCACACCAAAACGGTACAATACCGGACGAGTATATCCATACGGTACCAAACCACACCAAAAGGTACAATACCGTACGAGTACGTCCACACGGTACCAAACCACACCAAAACGGTGCAATACCGTACGAGTACATCCATACGGTACCAAACAACACCAAAACGGTACAATACCGTACGAGTACTTCATTACGGTACCAAACCACACCAAAAGGTACAATACCGTACGAGTACGTCCACACGGTACCAAACCACACCAAAACGGTGCAATACCGTACGAGTATATCCATACGGTACCAAACCACACCAAAACGGTGTAATACCGTACGAGTACATCCATACGGTACCAAACCACACCAAAACGGTGCAATACCGTACGAGTACATCCATACGGTACCAAACCACACCAAAACGGTGCAATACTGTTCGAGTACATCCATACGGTACCAAACCACACCAAAACGGTGCAATACCGTACGAGTACTTCGTTACGGTACCAAACCACCCCAAAAGGTACAATACCGTACGAGTACGTCCACACGGTACCAAACCACACCAAAACGGTTCAAAACCGTACGAGTACCTCCATACGGTACCAAACCACACCAAAACGGTGCAATACCGTACGATTACATCCATACGGTATCAAACCACTCCAAAACGGTCCAATACCGTACGAGTACATCCATACGATACCAAACCACACCAAAACGGTGCAATACCGTACGAGTACATCCATCCGGTACCAAACCACACCAAAACGGTGCAAAACCGTACGAATACATCCATACCGTACCAAACCACACGAAGATGGTACAATACCAAGCTAGTACTTCGTTACGGTACCAAACCACACCAAAAGGGTAAAATTCCGTACGAGTACTTCGTTACAGTACCAAACCACCACAAAATGGTACAATACCGTACGAGGACATCCATACGGTACCAAACCACACCAAAACGGTGCTATACCGTACGAGTACATCCATAGGGTGCCAAAGCACACCAAAACGGTCCAATACCGTACGAGTGCTTCCATACGGTACCAAACCACACCAAAACGGTGCAATACCGAACGAGTACATCCATACGGCACCAAACCACACCAAAACGGTACAATACCGTACGAGTACTTCGTTACGGTACCAAACCACACCAAAACGATACAATACCGGACGAGTACATCCATACGGTACCAAACCACACCAAAACGGTGCAATACCGTACGAGTACATCCATACGGTACCAAACCACACCAAAATGGTCCAATACAGTACGAGTGCATCCATACGGTACCAAACCACACCCAAACGGTGCAATACCGTACGAGTACATCCATACGGTACCAACCCACACCAAAACGGTACAATACCGTACGAGTACTTCGTTACGGTACCAAACCACACCAAAACGATACAATACCGGACGAGTATATCCATACGGTACCAAACCACACCAAAAGGTACAATACCGTACGAGTACGTCCACACGGTACCAAACCACACCAAAACGGTGCAATACCGTACGAGTACATCCATACGGTACCAAACCACACCGAAACGGTACAATTCCGTACGAGTACTTCGTTACGGTACCAAACCACACCAAAACGGTACAATACCGTAGGAGTACATCCTTACGGTACCAAACCACACCAAAACGGTGCAATACCGTACGAGTACATCCATACGGTACCAAACAACACCAAAACGGTACAATACCGTACGAGTACTTCATTACGGTACCAAACCACACCAAAAGGTACAATACCGTACGAGTACGTCCACACGGTACCAAACCACACCAAAACGGTGCAATACCGTACGAGTACATCCATACGGTACCAAACCACACCAAAACGGTGCAATACCCTACGAGTACATCCATACCGTACCAAACCACACCAAAACGGTGCAATACTGTTCGAGTACATCCATACGGTACCAAACCACACCAAAACGGTGCAATACCGTACGAGTACTTCGTTACGGTACCAAACCACCCCAAAAGGTACAATACCGTACGAGTACGTCCACACGGTATTAAACCACACCAAAACGGTTCAAAACCGTACGAGTACCTCCATACGGTACCAAACCACACCAAAACGGTGCAATACCGTACGATTACATCCATACGGTATCAAACCACTCCAAAACGGTCCAATACCGTACGAGTACATCCATACGTTACCAAACCACACCAAAACGGTGCAATACCGTACGAGTACATCCATACGGTACCAAACCACACCAAAACGGTGCAAAACCGTACGAATACATCCATACGGTACCAAACCACACCAAGATGGTACAATACCAAGCTAGTACTTCGTTACGGTACCAAACCACACCAAAAGGGTAAAATTCCGTACGAGTACTTCGTTACGGTACCAAACCACCACAAAATGGTACAATACCGTACGAGGACATCCATACGGTACCAAACCACACCAAAACGGTGCTATACCGTACGAGTACATCCATAGGGTACCAAAGCACACCAAAACGGTCCAATACCGTACGAGTGCTTCCATACGGTACCAAACCACACCAAAACGGTGCAATACCGAACGAGTACATCCATACGGTACCAAACCACACAAAAACGGTACAATACCGTACGAGTACTTCGTTACGGTACCAAACCACACCAAAACGATACAATACCGGACGAGTACATCCATACAGTACCAAACCACACCAAATGGTACAATACCGTACGAGTACGACCACACGGTACCAAACCACACAAAAACGGTGCAATACCGTACCAGTACATCCATACGGTACCAAACCACACCAAAACGGTACAATACCGTACGAGTACATCCATACGGTACCAAACCACACCAAAACGGTAAAATACTGGACGAGTACATCCATATGGTACCAAACCACACCAAAAGGTACAATACCGTACGAGTACGTCCACACGGTACCAAACCACACCAAAACGGTGCAATACCGTACCAGTACATCCATACGGTACCAAACCACACCAAAACGGTACAAAACCGTACGAGTACATCTATACGGTACCAAACCACACCAAAACGGTGGAATACCGTACGAGTACATCCATACGGTACCAAACCACACCAAAACGGTACAATACCGTACGAGTACATCCTTACGGTACCAAACCACACCAAAACGGTGCAATACCGTACGAGTACATCCATACGGGACCAAACAACACCAAAACGGTACAATACCGTACGAGTACTTCGTTACGGTACCAAACCACACCAAAAGATACAATACCGTACGAGTACGTCCACACGGTACCAAACCACACCAAAACGGTGCAAAACCGTACGAGTACATCCATACGGTACCAAACCACACCAAAACGGTGCAATACCGTACGAGTACATCCATACGGTACCAAACCACTCCAAAACGGTGCAATACCGTACGAGTACATCCATACGGTACCAAACCAAACCAAAACGGTACAATACCGTACGAGTACTTCGTTACGGTACCAAACCACCACAAAATGGTACAATACCGTACGAGGACATCCATACGGTACCAAACCACACCAAAACGGTGCTATACCGTACGAGTACATCCATAGGGTACCAAAGCACACCAAAACGGTCCAATACCGTACGAGTGCTTCCATACGGTACCAAACCACACCAAAACGGTGCAATACCGAACGAGTACATCCATACGGTACCAAACCACACAAAAACGGTACAATACCGTACGAGTACTTCGTTACGGTACCAAACCACACCAAAACGATACAATACCGGACGAGTACATCCATACGGTACCAAACCACACCAAATGGTACAATACCGTACGAGTACGACCACACGGTACCAAACCACACAAAAACGGTGCAATACCGTACCAGTACATCCATACGGTACCAAACCACACCAAAACGGTACAATACCGTACGAGTACATCCATACGGTACCAAACCACACCAAAACGGTAAAATACTGGACGAGTACATCCATATGGTACCAAACCACACCAAAAGGTACAATACCGTACGAGTACGTCCACACGGTACCAAACCACACCAAAACGGTGCAATACCGTACCAGTACATCCATACGGTACCAAACCACACCAAAACGGTACAAAACCGTACGAGTACATCTATACGGTACCAAACCACACCAAAACGGTGGAATACCGTACGAGTACATCCATACGGTACCAAACCACACCAAAACGGTACAATACCGTACGAGTACTTCGTTACGGTACCAAACCACACCAAAACGGTACAATACTGTAGGAGTACATCCTTACGGTACCAAACCACCCCAAAACGGTGCAACACCCTACGAGTACATCCATACGGTACCAAACAACACCAAAACGGTACAATACCGTACGAGTACTTCGTTACGGTACCAAACCACACCAAAAGGTACAATACCGTACGAGTACGTCCACACGGTACCAAACCACACCAAAACGGTGCAATATCGTACGAGTACATCCAGACGGTACCAAACCACACCAAAACGGTGCAATACCGTACGAGTACATCCATACGGTACCAAACCACTCCAAAATGGTACAATACCGTACGAGTACTTCGTTACGGTACCAAACCACCCCAAAACGGTACAATACCGTACGAGTACATCCATACGGTACCAAACCACACCAAAACGGTACAATACCGTACGAGTACATCCATACGGTACCAAACCACACCAAAACGGTGCAATACCGTACGAGTACATCCATACTGTACCAAACCACACCAAAACGCTACAATTCCGTACGAGTAGTTCGTTACGGTACCAAACCACACCAAAACGGTACAATACCGTACGAGTACATCCATACGGTACCAAAACACAGCAAAACGGTGCAATACCGTACAAGTACTTCGTTACGGTACCAAACCACACCAAAAGGTACAATACCGTACGAGTACGTCCACACGGTACCAAACCACACCAAAACGGTGAAATACCGTACGAGTACATCCATACGGTACCAAACCACACCAAAACGGTACAATACCGTATGAGTACATCCGTACGAGTACCAAACCACACCAAAACGGTGCAATACCGTACGAGTACATCCATACGGTATCAAACAACACCAAAACGGTACAATACCGTACGAGTACTTCGTTACGGTACCAAACCACACCAAAAGGTACAATACCAAACGAGTACGTCCACATGGTACCAAACCACACCAAAACGGTGCAATACCGTACGAGTACATATATACGGTACCAAACCACCCCAAAACGGTCCAATACCGTACGAGTACATCCATACGAAACCAAACCACACAAAAACGGTGCAATACCGTACGAGTACATCCATACGGTACCAAACCACACCAAAAAGGTGCAATACCGTACGAGTACATCCATACGGTACCAAACCACACCAAAACGGTGCAATACCGTACGAGTACATCCATACGGTACCAAACGACACCAAAACGGTACAATACCGTACGAGTACTTCGTTACGGTACCAAACGACACCAAAACGGTACAATACCGTAGGAGTACATCCTTACGGTACCAAACCACACCAAAACGGTACAATACCGTACGAGTACATCCTTACGGTACCAAACCACACCAAAACGGTGCAATACCGTACGAGTACATCCATACGGGACCAAACAACACCAAAACGGTACAATACCGTACGAGTACTTCGTTACGGTACCAAACCACACCAAAAGATACAATACCGTACGAGTACGTCCACACGGTACCAAACCACTCCGAAACGGTGCAAAACCGTACGAGTACATCCATACGGTACCAAACCACACCAAAACGGTGCAATACCGTACGAGTACATCCATACGATTGCACCGTACGAGTACATCCATACGGTACCAAACCACTCCAAAACGGTGCAATACCGTACGAGTACATCCATACGGTACCAAACCAAACCAAAACGGTACAATACCGTACGAGTACTTCGTTACGATACCAAACCACACCAAAACTGTACAATACCGTACGAGTACATCCATACGGTACCAAACCACTCTAAAACGGTACAATACCGTACGAGTACGTCCATACGGTACCAAACCACACCAAAACGGTGCAATACCGTACGAGTACATCAATACGGTACCAAACCACACAAAAACGGTGCAATACCGTACGAATACGTCCATACTGTACCAAACCACACCAAAATAGTACAATACCGTACTAGTACTTCGTTACGGTACCAAACCACACCAAAAGGGTACAATTCCGTACGAGTACTTCGTTACGGTACCGAACCACCACAAAAGGGTACAATACCGTACGAGTACATCCATACGGTACCAAACCACACCAAAACGGTACAATACCGTACGAGTACATCCATACGGTGCCAAACCACACCAAAACGGTGCAATACCGTACGAGTACATCCATACGGTACCAAAGCACACCAAAACGGTTCAATACCGTACGAGTACATCCATACGGTACCAAACAACACCAAAACGGTACAATACCGTACGAGTACTTCGTTACGGTACCAAACCACACGAAAAGGTACAATACCGTACGAGTACGTCCACACGGTACCAAACCACACCAAAACGGTGAAATACCGTACGAGTACATCCATACGGTACCAAACCACACCAAAACGGTACAATACCGTACGAGTACATCCATACGGTACCAAACCACCCCAAAACGGTGCAATACCGTACGAGTATATCCATACGGTACCAAACCACACCAAAACGGTACAATACCGTACGAGTACATCCATACGGTACCAAACCACTCCAAAACGGTACAATACCGTACGAGTACTTCGTTACGGTACCAAACCACACCAAAACGGTACAATACCGTACGAGTACATCCATACGGTACCAAACCACACCAAAACGGTGCAATACCGTACGAGTACATCCATACGGTACCAAACCACACCAAAACGGTGCAATACCGTACGAGTACATCCATACGGTACCAAACCACACCAAAACGGTGCAATACTGTTCGAGTACATCCATACGGTACCAAACCACACCAAAACGGTGCAATACCGTACGAGTACTTCGTTACGGTACCAAACCACCCCAAAAGGTACAATACCGTACGAGTACGTCCACAAGGTACCAAACCACACCAAAACGGTTCAAAACCGTACGAGTACCTCCATACGGTACCAAACCACACCAAAACGGTGCAATACCGTACGATTACATCCATACGGTATCAAACCACTCCAAAACGGTCCAATACCGTACGAGTACATCCATACGATACCAAACCACACCAAAACGGTGCAATACCGTACGAGTACATCCATACGGTACCAAACCACACCAAAACGGTGCAAAACCGTACGAGTACATCCATACGGTACCTAACCACACCAAAACGGTACAATACCGTACGAGTACTTCGTTACGGTACCAAACGACACCAAAACGGTACAATACCGTAGGAGTACATCCTTACGGTACCAAACCACACCAAAACGGTGCAATACCGTACGAGTACATACATACGGTACCAAACCACTCCAAAACGGTCCAATACCGTATGAGTACATCCATACGATACCAAACCACGCCAAAACGGTGCAATACCGTACGAGTACATCCATACGGTACCAAACCACACCAAAATGGTGCAATACCGTACGAGTACATCCATACGGTACCAAACCACACCAAAACGGTGCAATACCGTACGAGTACATCCATACGGTACCTAACCACACCAAAACGGTCCAATGCCGTACGAGTACTTCGTTACGGTACCAAACGACACCAAAACGGTACAATACCGTAGGAGTACATCCTTACGGTACCAAACCACACCAAAACGGTACAATACCGTACGAGTACATCCTTACGGTACCAAACCACACCAAAACGGTGCAATACCATACGAGTACATCCATACGGTACCAAACAACACCAAAACGGTACAATACCGTACGAGTACTTCGTTACGGTACCAAACCACACCAAAAGATACAATACCGTACGAGTACGTCCACACGGTACAAAACCACTCCGAAATGGTGCAATACCATACGAGTACATCCATACGGTACCAAACCACACCAAAACGGTGCAATACCGTACGAGTACATCCATACGGTACCAAACCACTCCAAAACGGTGCAATACCGTACGAGTACATCCATACGGTACCAAACCAAACCAAAACGGTACAATACCGTACGAGTACTTCGTTACGGTACCAAACCACACCAAAACGGTACAATACCGTACGAGTACATCCATACGGTACCAAACCACTCCAAAACGGTACAATACCGTACGAGTACATCCATACGGTACCAAACCACACCAAAACGGTGCAATACCGTACGAGTACATCAATACGGTACCAAACCACACAAAAACGGTGCAATACCGTACGAATACATCAATACGGTACCAAACCACACCAAAACAGTACAATACCGTACTAGTACTTCGTTACGGTACCAAACCACACCAAAAGGGTACAATTCCGTACGAGTACTTCGTTACGGTACCGAACCACCACAAAAGGGTACAATACCGTACGAGTACATCCATACGGTACCAAACCACACCAAAACGGTACAATACCGTACGAGTACATCCATACGGTGCCAAACCACACCAAAACGGTGCAATACCGTACGAGTACATCCATACGGTACCAAACCACACCAAAACGGTGCAATACCGTACGAGTACATCCATACGGTACCAAACAACACCAAAACGGTACAATACCGTACGAGTACTTCGTTACGGTACCAAACCACACGAAAAGGTACAATACCGTACGAGTACGTCCACACGGTACCAAACCACACCAAAACGGTGAAATACCGTACGAGTACATCCATACGGTACCAAACCACACCAAAACGGTACAATACCGTACGAGTACATCCATGCGGTACCAAACCACACCAAAACGGTGCAATACCGTACGAGTATATCCATACGGTACCAAACCACACCAAAACGGTACAATACCGTACGAGTACATCCATACGGTACCAAACCACTCCAAAACGGTACAATACCGTACGAGTACTTCATTACGGTACCAAACGACACCAAAACGGTACAATACCGTAGGAGTACATCCTTACGGTACCAAACCACACCAAAACGGTGCAATACCGTACGAGTACATACATACGGTACCAAACCACTCCAAAACGGTCCAATACCGTAAGAGTACATCCATACGATACCAAACCACACCAAAACGGTGCAATACCGTACGAGTACATCCATACGGTACCAAACCACACCAAAATGGTGCAATACCATACGAGTACATCCATACGGCACCAAACCACACCAAAACGGTGCAATACCGTACGAGTACATCCATACGGTACCTAACCACACCAAAACGGTACAATACCGTACGAGTACTTCGTTACGGTACCAAACGACACCAAAACGGTACAATACCGTAGGAGTACATCCTTACGGTACCAAACCACACCAAAACGGTACAATACCGTACGAGTACATCCTTACGGTACCAAACCACACCAAAACGGTGCAATACCATACGAGTACATCCATACGGTACCAAACAACACCAAAACGGTACAATACCGTACGAGTACTTCGTTACGGTACCAAACCACACCAAAAGATACAATACCGTACGAGTACGTCCACACGGTACCAAACCACTCCGAAACGGTGCAATACCGTACGAGTACACCCATACGGTACCAAACCACACCAAAACGGTGCAATACCGTACGAGTACATCCATACGGTACCTAACCACACCAAAACGGTACAATACCGTACGAGTACTTCGTTACGGTACCAAACGACACCAAAACGGTACAATACCGTAGGAGTACATCCTTACGGTACCAAACCACACCAAAACGGTACAATACCGTACGAGTACATCCTTACGGTACCAAACCACACAAAAACGGTGCAATACCATACGAGTACATCCATACGGTACCAAACAACACCAAAACGGTACAATACCGTACGAGTACTTCGTTACGGTACCAAACCACACCAAAAGATACAATACCGTATGAGTACGTCCACACGGTACCAAACCACTCCAAAACGGTGCAATACCATACGAGTACATCCATACGGTACCAAACCACACCAAAACGGTGCAATACCGTACGAGTACATCCATACGGTACCAAACCACTCCAAAACGGTGCAATACCGTACGAGTACATCCATACGGTACCAAACCAAACCAAAACGGTACAATACCGTACGAGTACTTCGTTACGGTACCAAACCACACTAAAACGGTACAATACCGTACGAGTACATCCATACGGTACCAAACCACTCCAAAACGGTACAATACCGTACGAGTACATCCATACGGTACCAAACCACACCAAAACGCTGCAATACCGTATGAGTACATCAATACGGTACCAAACCACACAAAAACGGTGCAATACCGTACGAATACATTCATACTGTACCAAACCACACCAAAATAGTACAATACCGTACTAGTACTTCGTTACGGTCCAAACCACACCAAAAGGGTACAATTCCGTACGAGTACTTCGTTACGGTACCGAACCACCACAAAATTGTACAATACCGTACGAGTACATCCATATGGTACCAAACCACACCAAAACGGTACAATACCGTACGAGTACGTCCACACGGTTCCAAACCACACCAAAACGGTGAAATACCGTACGAGTACATCCATACGGTACCAAACCACACCAAAACGGTACAATACCGTACGAGTACATCCATACGGTACCAAACCACACCAAAACGGTGCAATACCGTACGAGTATATCCATACGGTACCAAACCACACCAAAACGGTACAATACCGTACGAGTACATCCATACGGTACCAAACCACTCCAAAACGGTACAATACCGTACGAGTACTTCGTTACGGTACCAAACCGCACCAAAACGGTACAATACCGTACGAGTACATCCATACGGTACCAAACCACACCAAAACGGTGCAATACCGTACGCGTACATCCATACGGTACCAAACCACACCAAAACGGTACAATACCGTACGAGTACTTCGTTACGGTACCAAACCACACCAAAAAGGTACAATACTGTACGAGTACATCCATACGGTGCCAAACCACACCAAAACGGTACAATACCGTACGAGTACATCCATACGGTACCAAACCACTCCAAAATGGTACAATACCGTACGAGTACATCCATACGGTACCAAACGACACCAAAACGGTGCAATACCGTACGAGTACATCAATACGGTACCAAACCACACAAAAACGGTGCAATACCGTACGAATACATCCATACTGTACCAAACCACACCAAAACAGTACAATACCGTACTAGTACTTCGTTACGGTACCAAACCACACCAAAAGGGTACAATTCCGTACGAGTACTTCGTTACGGTACCGAACCACCACAAAATTGTACAATACCGTACGAGTACATCCATATGGTACCAAACCACACAAAAACGGTGCAATACCGTACGAGTACATCCATACGGTACCAAACAACACCAAAACGGTACAATACCGTACGAGTACTTCGTTACGGTACCAAACCACACCAAAAGATACAATACCGTATGAGTACGTCCACACGGTACCAAACCACTCCAAAACGGTGCAATACCGTACGAGTACATCCATACGGTACCAAACCACACCAAAACGGTGCAATACCGTACGAGTACATCCATACGGTACCAAACCACTCCAAAACGGTGCAATACCGTACGAGTACATCCATACGGTACCAAACCACACCAAAACGGTTCAATACCGTACGAGTACTTCCATACGGTACAAAACCACACCAAAACGGTGCAATACCGTACGAGTACATCCATACGGTCCCAAACCACACCAAAACGGTGCAATACCGTACGAGTACATCCATACGGTACCAAACCACTCCAAAACGGTACAATACCGTACGACTACATCCATACGGTACCAAACCACACCAAAACGGTACAATACCGTACGAGTACTTCGTTACGGTACCAAACCACCCCAAAACGGTACAATACCGTACGAGTACATCCATACGGTACAAAACCACAGCAAAACGGTGCAATACCGTACGAGTACTTCGTTACGGTATCAAACCACACCAAAAGGTACAATACCGTACGAGTACGTCCACACGGTACAACCACACCAAAACGGTGAAATACCGTACGAGTACATCCATACGGTACCAAACCACACCAAAACGGTACAATACCGTACGAGTACATCCGTACGAGTACCAAACCACACCAAAACGGTGCAATACCGTACGAGTACATCCATACGGTACCAAACCACACCAAAACGCTACAATTCCGTACGAGTACTTCGTTACGCTACCAAACCACACCAAAACGGTACAATACCGTACGAGTACATCCTTACGGTACCAAACAACACCAAAACGGTGCAATACCGTACGCGTACATCCATACGGTACCAAACCACACGAAAACGGTACAATACCGTACGAGTACATCCATACGGTACCAAACCACACCAAAACGGTGCAATACCGTACGAGTACATCCATACGGTACCAAACCACACCAAAACGGTACAATACCGTACGAGTACTTCGTTACGGTACCAAACGACACCAAAACGGTACTATACCGTATGAGTACATCCTTACGGTACCAAACCACACCAAAACGGTGCAATACCGTACGAGTACATCCATACGGTACCAAACAACACAAAAACGGTACAATACCGTACGAGTACTTCGTTACGGTACCAAACCACACCAAAAGGTACAATACCGTACGAGTACTTCGTTACGGTACCAAACCACACCAAAAGATACAATACCGTACGAGTACGTCCACACGGTACCAAACCACTCCGAAACGGTGCAATACCGTACGAGTACACCCATACGGTACCAAACCACACCAAAACGGTGCAATACCGTACGAGTACATCCATACGGTACCAAACCAAACCAAAACGGTACAATACCGTACGAGTACTTCGTTACGGTACCAAACCACACTAAAACGGTACAATACCGTACGAGTACATCCATACGGTACCAAACCACTCCAAAACGGTACAATACCGTACGAGTACATCCATACGGTACCAAACCACACCAAAACGCTGCAATACCGTATGAGTACATCAATACGGTACCAAACCACACAAAAACGGTGCAATACCGTACGAATACATTCATACTGTACCAAACCACACCAAAATAGTACAATACCGTACTAGTACTTCGTTACGGTCCAAACCACACCAAAAGGGTACAATTCCGTACGAGTACTTCGTTACGGTACCGAACCACCACAAAATTGTACAATACCGTACGAGTACATCCATATGGTACCAAACCACACCAAAACGGTACAATACCGTACGAGTACGTCCACACGGTTCCAAACCACACCAAAACGGTGAAATACCGTACGAGTACATCCATACGGTACCAAACCACACCAAAACGGTACAATACCGTACGAGTACATCCATACGGTACCAAACCACACCAAAACGGTGCAATACCGTACGAGTATATCCATACGGTACCAAACCACACCAAAACGGTACAATACCGTACGAGTACATCCATACGGTACCAAACCACTCCAAAACGGTACAATACCGTACGAGTACTTCGTTACGGTACCAAACCGCACCAAAACGGTACAATACCGTACGAGTACATCCATACGGTACCAAACCACACCAAAACGGTGCAATACCGTACGCGTACATCCATACGGTACCAAACCACACCAAAACGGTACAATACCGTACGAGTACTTCGTTACGGTACCAAACCACACCAAAAAGGTACAATACTGTACGAGTACATCCATACGGTGCCAAACCACACCAAAACGGTACAATACCGTACGAGTACATCCATACGGTACCAAACCACTCCAAAATGGTACAATACCGTACGAGTACATCCATACGGTACCAAACGACACCAAAACGGTGCAATACCGTACGAGTACATCAATACGGTACCAAACCACACAAAAACGGTGCAATACCGTACGAATACATCCATACTGTACCAAACCACACCAAAACAGTACAATACCGTACTAGTACTTCGTTACGGTACCAAACCACACCAAAAGGGTACAATTCCGTACGAGTACTTCGTTACGGTACCGAACCACCACAAAATTGTACAATACCGTACGAGTACATCCATATGGTACCAAACCACACAAAAACGGTGCAATACCGTACGAGTACATCCATACGGTACCAAACAACACCAAAACGGTACAATACCGTACGAGTACTTCGTTACGGTACCAAACCACACCAAAAGATACAATACCGTATGAGTACGTCCACACGGTACCAAACCACTCCAAAACGGTGCAATACCGTACGAGTACATCCATACGGTACCAAACCACACCAAAACGGTGCAATACCGTACGAGTACATCCATACGGTACCAAACCACTCCAAAACGGTGCAATACCGTACGAGTACATCCATACGGTACCAAACCACACCAAAACGGTTCAATACCGTACGAGTACTTCCATACGGTACAAAACCACACCAAAACGGTGCAATACCGTACGAGTACATCCATACGGTCCCAAACCACACCAAAACGGTGCAATACCGTACGAGTACATCCATACGGTACCAAACCACTCCAAAACGGTACAATACCGTACGACTACATCCATACGGTACCAAACCACACCAAAACGGTACAATACCGTACGAGTACTTCGTTACGGTACCAAACCACCCCAAAACGGTACAATACCGTACGAGTACATCCATACGGTACAAAACCACAGCAAAACGGTGCAATACCGTACGAGTACTTCGTTACGGTATCAAACCACACCAAAAGGTACAATACCGTACGAGTACGTCCACACGGTACAACCACACCAAAACGGTGAAATACCGTACGAGTACATCCATACGGTACCAAACCACACCAAAACGGTACAATACCGTACGAGTACATCCGTACGAGTACCAAACCACACCAAAACGGTGCAATACCGTACGAGTACATCCATACGGTACCAAACCACACCAAAACGCTACAATTCCGTACGAGTACTTCGTTACGCTACCAAACCACACCAAAACGGTACAATACCGTACGAGTACATCCTTACGGTACCAAACAACACCAAAACGGTGCAATACCGTACGCGTACATCCATACGGTACCAAACCACACGAAAACGGTACAATACCGTACGAGTACATCCATACGGTACCAAACCACACCAAAACGGTGCAATACCGTACGAGTACATCCATACGGTACCAAACCACACCAAAACGGTACAATACCGTACGAGTACTTCGTTACGGTACCAAACGACACCAAAACGGTACTATACCGTATGAGTACATCCTTACGGTACCAAACCACACCAAAACGGTGCAATACCGTACGAGTACATCCATACGGTACCAAACAACACAAAAACGGTACAATACCGTACGAGTACTTCGTTACGGTACCAAACCACACCAAAAGGTACAATACCGTACGAGTACTTCGTTACGGTACCAAACCACACCAAAAGATACAATACCGTACGAGTACGTCCACACGGTACCAAACCACTCCGAAACGGTGCAATACCGTACGAGTACACCCATACGGTACCAAACCACACCAAAACGGTGCAATACCGTACGAGTACATCCATACGGTACCTAACCACACCAAAACGGTACAATACCGTACGAGTACTTCGTTACGGTACCAAACGACACCAAAACGGTACAATACCGTAGGAGTACATCCTTACGGTACCAAACCACACCAAAACGGTACAATACCGTACGAGTACATCCTTACGGTACCAAACCACACAAAAACGGTGCAATACCATACGAGTACATCCATACGGTACCAAACAACACCAAAACGGTACAATACCGTACGAGTACTTCGTTACGGTACCAAACCACACCAAAAGATACAATACCGTATGAGTACGTCCACACGGTACCAAACCACTCCAAAACGGTGCAATACCATACGAGTACATCCATACGGTACCAAACCACACCAAAACGGTGCAATACCGTACGAGTACATCCATACGGTACCAAACCACTCCAAAACGGTGCAATACCGTACGAGTACATCCATACGGTACCAAACCAAACCAAAACGGTACAATACCGTACGAGTACTTCGTTACGGTACCAAACCACACTAAAACGGTACAATACCGTACGAGTACATCCATACGGTACCAAACCACTCCAAAACGGTACAATACCGTACGAGTACATCCATACGGTACCAAACCACACCAAAACGCTGCAATACCGTATGAGTACATCAATACGGTACCAAACCACACAAAAACGGTGCAATACCGTACGAATACATTCATACTGTACCAAACCACACCAAAATAGTACAATACCGTACTAGTACTTCGTTACGGTCCAAACCACACCAAAAGGGTACAATTCCGTACGAGTACTTCGTTACGGTACCGAACCACCACAAAATTGTACAATACCGTACGAGTACATCCATATGGTACCAAACCACACCAAAACGGTACAATACCGTACGAGTACGTCCACACGGTTCCAAACCACACCAAAACGGTGAAATACCGTACGAGTACATCCATACGGTACCAAACCACACCAAAACGGTACAATACCGTACGAGTACATCCATACGGTACCAAACCACACCAAAACGGTGCAATACCGTACGAGTATATCCATACGGTACCAAACCACACCAAAACGGTACAATACCGTACGAGTACATCCATACGGTACCAAACCACTCCAAAACGGTACAATACCGTACGAGTACTTCGTTACGGTACCAAACCGCACCAAAACGGTACAATACCGTACGAGTACATCCATACGGTACCAAACCACACCAAAACGGTGCAATACCGTACGCGTACATCCATACGGTACCAAACCACACCAAAACGGTACAATACCGTACGAGTACTTCGTTACGGTACCAAACCACACCAAAAAGGTACAATACTGTACGAGTACATCCATACGGTGCCAAACCACACCAAAACGGTACAATACCGTACGAGTACATCCATACGGTACCAAACCACTCCAAAATGGTACAATACCGTACGAGTACATCCATACGGTACCAAACGACACCAAAACGGTGCAATACCGTACGAGTACATCAATACGGTACCAAACCACACAAAAACGGTGCAATACCGTACGAATACATCCATACTGTACCAAACCACACCAAAACAGTACAATACCGTACTAGTACTTCGTTACGGTACCAAACCACACCAAAAGGGTACAATTCCGTACGAGTACTTCGTTACGGTACCGAACCACCACAAAATTGTACAATACCGTACGAGTACATCCATATGGTACCAAACCACACAAAAACGGTGCAATACCGTACGAGTACATCCATACGGTACCAAACAACACCAAAACGGTACAATACCGTACGAGTACTTCGTTACGGTACCAAACCACACCAAAAGATACAATACCGTATGAGTACGTCCACACGGTACCAAACCACTCCAAAACGGTGCAATACCGTACGAGTACATCCATACGGTACCAAACCACACCAAAACGGTGCAATACCGTACGAGAACATCCATACGGTACCAAACCACTCCAAAACGGTGCAATACCGTACGAGTACATCCATACGGTACCAAACCACACCAAAACGGTTCAATACCGTACGAGTACTTCCATACGGTACAAAACCACACCAAAACGGTGCAATACCGTACGAGTACATCCATACGGTCCCAAACCACACCAAAACGGTGCAATACCGTACGAGTACATCCATACGGTACCAAACCACTCCAAAACGGTACAATACCGTACGACTACATCCATACGGTACCAAACCACACCAAAACGGTACAATACCGTACGAGTACTTCGTTACGGTACCAAACCACCCCAAAACGGTACAATACCGTACGAGTACATCCATACGGTACAAAACCACAGCAAAACGGTGCAATACCGTACGAGTACTTCGTTACGGTATCAAACCACACCAAAAGGTACAATACCGTACGAGTACGTCCACACGGTACAACCACACCAAAACGGTGAAATACCGTACGAGTACATCCATACGGTACCAAACCACACCAAAACGGTACAATACCGTACGAGTACATCCGTACGAGTACCAAACCACACCAAAACGGTGCAATACCGTACGAGTACATCCATACGGTACCAAACCACACCAAAACGCTACAATTCCGTACGAGTACTTCGTTACGCTACCAAACCACACCAAAACGGTACAATACCGTACGAGTACATCCTTACGGTACCAAACAACACCAAAACGGTGCAATACCGTACGCGTACATCCATACGGTACCAAACCACACGAAAACGGTACAATACCGTACGAGTACATCCATACGGTACCAAACCACACCAAAACGGTGCAATACCGTACGAGTACATCCATACGGTACCAAACCACACCAAAACGGTACAATACCGTACGAGTACTTCGTTACGGTACCAAACGACACCAAAACGGTACTATACCGTATGAGTACATCCTTACGGTACCAAACCACACCAAAACGGTGCAATACCGTACGAGTACATCCATACGGTACCAAACAACACAAAAACGGTACAATACCGTACGAGTACTTCGTTACGGTACCAAACCACACCAAAAGGTACAATACCGTACGAGTACTTCGTTACGGTACCAAACCACACCAAAAGATACAATACCGTACGAGTACGTCCACACGGTACCAAACCACTCCGAAACGGTGCAATACCGTACGAGTACACCCATACGGTACCAAACCACACCAAAACGGTGCAATACCGTACGAGTACATCCATACGGTACCTAACCACACCAAAACGGTACAATACCGTACGAGTACTTCGTTACGGTACCAAACGACACCAAAACGGTACAATACCGTACGAGTACATCCTTACGGTACCAAACCACACCAAAACGGTACAATACCGTACGAGTACATCCTTACGGTACCAAACCACACAAAAACGGTGCAATACCATACGAGTACATCCATACGGTACCAAACAACACCAAAACGGTACAATACCGTACGAGTACTTCGTTACGGTACCAAACCACACCAAAAGATACAATACCGTATGAGTACGTCCACACGGTACCAAACCACTCCAAAACGGTGCAATACCATACGAGTACATCCATACGGTACCAAACCACACCAAAACGGTGCAATACCGTACGAGTACATCCATACGGTACCAAACCACTCCAAAACGGTGCAATACCGTACGAGTACATCCATACGGTACCAAACCAAACCAAAACGGTACAATACCGTACGAGTACTTCGTTACGGTACCAAACCACACTAAAACGGTACAATACCGTACGAGTACATCCATACGGTACCAAACCACTCCAAAACGGTACAATACCGTACGAGTACATCCATACGGTACCAAACCACACCAAAACGCTGCAATACCGTATGAGTACATCAATACGGTACCAAACCACACAAAAACGGTGCAATACCGTACGAATACATTCATACTGTACCAAACCACACCAAAATAGTACAATACCGTACTAGTACATCGTTACGGTCCAAACCACACCAAAAGGGTACAATTCCGTACGAGTACTTCGTTACGGTACCGAACCACCACAAAATTGTACAATACCGTACGAGTACATCCATATGGTACCAAACCACACCAAAACGGTACAATACCGTACGAGTACGTCCACACGGTTCCAAACCACACCAAAACGGTGAAATACCGTACGAGTACATCCATACGGTACCAAACCACACCAAAACGGTACAATACCGTACGAGTACATCCATACGGTACCAAACCACACCAAAACGGTGCAATACCGTACGAGTATATCCATACGGTACCAAACCACACCAAAACGGTACAATACCGTACGAGTACATCCATACGGTACCAAACCACTCCAAAACGGT
This sequence comes from Rhododendron vialii, assembly GCF_030253575.1. Taxonomy (NCBI): domain Eukaryota; kingdom Viridiplantae; phylum Streptophyta; class Magnoliopsida; order Ericales; family Ericaceae; genus Rhododendron; species Rhododendron vialii. Next base: position 32,108,415 of record NC_080557.1, on the reverse strand, counting down.
ACAATACCGTACGAGTACTTCGTTACGGTACCAAACCGCACCAAAACGGTACAATACCGTACGAGTACATCCATACGGTACCAAACCACACCAAAACGGTGCAATACCGTACGCGTACATCCATACGGTACCAAACCACACCAAAACGGTACAATACCGTACGAGTACTTCGTTACGGTACCAAACCACACCAAAAAGGTACAATACTGTACGAGTACATCCATACGGTGCTAAACCACACCAAAACGGTACAATACCGTACGAGTACATCCATACGGTACCAAACCACTCCAAAATGGTACAATACCGTACGAGTACATCCATACGGTACCAAACGACACCAAAACGGTGCAATACCGTACGAGTACATCAATACGGTACCAAACCACACAAAAACGGTGCAATACCGTACGAATACATCCATACTGTACCAAACCACACCAAAACAGTACAATACCGTACTAGTACTTCGTTACGGTACCAAACCACACCAAAAGGGTACAATTCCGTACGAGTACTTCGTTACGGTACCGAACCACCACAAAATTGTACAATACCGTACGAGTACATCCATATGGTACCAAACCACACAAAAACGGTGCAATACCGTACGAGTACATCCATACGGTACCAAACAACACCAAAACGGTACAATACCGTACGAGTACTTCGTTACGGTACCAAACCACACCAAAAGGTACAATACCGTACGAGTACGTCAACACGGTACCAAACCACTCCAAAACGGTGCAATACCGTACGAGTACATCCATACGGTACCAAACCACACCAAAACGGTGCAATACCGTACGAGTACATCCATACGGTACCAAACCACTCCAAAACGGTGCAATACCGTACGAGTACATCCATACGGTACCAAACCACACCAAAACGGTTCAATACCGTACGGGT